>NC_140989.1:139140521-139624319 GCF_052327205.1 Somniosus microcephalus | reverse complement strand
ACGCACCGATTGGTCGACCGTCAGGTCACCAAAGCGTAGGATTGGTCAATCGTCCCGTCACTCGACCGTAGGAGGGGCCCGGCCGCACGCGGCAGCAAGCCGCCGTACGATTGGTCGACCTCGAGGTCACTCTGTCGCTAATGAGCGGATAATGAGATGCTAATGAGCGGAACGTTGAAGGTTTTTCAGATACCGCGGGCGCGATTTTAGCCCGGCCGAAACGTAAATACGCTTAAAACCGTCTCGGAAGCGTAATCTTTCTTTGGAGGTAACGCGCGCGTAGATACGCCCTGTAACTTTCGAGCGCATAGCCCGACAGACGCACACGCGATGACAGACAGAATGACAGAATGACAGAATGGCAGACAGAAGTACCGATTTATATATATAGATAGATTAGTCGGCAAAGAGTTGCATAGTATTAGTGGAAGCCTGTTTTATAAATGAAGCATATTTCCAGTAATAAAAAGGAAGCAGAACAAAATAAATAAACACCATCAGGATTACTTCTGCTGCTACTTTTATACTTGATTAGAAATATTTGTAAATTGTAGAATGATACAGCACAGAAGGAGGCCTTTTGGCCCATCGTGCCTGTGCCAGCTCTTTGGTAGAGCTCTCTAATAGTCCCACTCCCCTGCTCTTTCCCCATAGCCCTGCAAATTTTTCCACTTCAAGTATTTATCCAATTCTCTTTTGAAAGTTACTATTGAAGCTGCTTCCACCGTCCCTTCAGGCAGTGCATTCCAGATCACAACAACTCGCTGCGTAAACAAGAGTTCTTCTCATCTCCCCTCTGATTCTTTTGCCAATTATCTTAAATCTGTGTTCTCTGGTTAATCTGAATATTTTATTCAGGGTTAAAGTACCAACAATCATCAATTAGGAAAGAGTGAAATACAAGTGAAATGATACAAATTTGAGTTCTTATTGGAACATTTTTTAAAAATTAATTCGGCTTTTTGAAGGCTCGTAATCTGACGTGCAACCTAAATCCTCTAAAATCAGGAAAGGGAAGGAGTAAGCAAGCGAATTAAGAGATGGGAGAGTTGGGGTGATATGCTGGTGCTGAGCATTGGATATCAATGCATGGTTTCCCAGAGCAGGGACTAGGCCAGTGTCCCAGAGCAGGGACTAGGCCAGTGTCCCAGAGCAGGGACTAGGCCAGTGTCCCAGAGCAGGGACTAGGCCAGTGTCCAGAGCAGGGACTAGGGCAGTGTCCAGAGCAGGGACGAGGCCAGTGTCCAAAGCAGGGACTAGGCCAGTGTCCCAGAGCAGGGACGAGGCCAGTGTCCAGAGCAGGGACTAGGGCAGTGTCCAGAGCAGGGACGAGGCCAGTGTCCAGAGCAGGGACTAGGCCAGTGTCCAGTGCAGGGACTAGGCCAGTGTCCCAGAGCAGCGACTAGGCCAGTGTCCAGAACAGGGACTAGGGCAGTGTCCAGAGCAGGGACTAGGCCAATGTCCCAGAGCAGGGACTAGGCCAGTGTCCCAGAGCAGGGACTAGGCCAGTGTCCAGAGCAGGGACTAGGCCGGTGTCAAGAGCAGGGACTAGGCCGGTGTCCAGAGCAGGGATTGGGCCAGTGTCCCAGAGCAGGGACTAGGCCAGTGTCCAGAGCAGGGACTAGGCCAGTGTCCCAGAGCAGGGACTAGGCCAGTGTCCCAGAGCAGGGACTAGGCCAGTGTCCCAGAGCAGGGACTAGGCCAGTGTCCAGAGCAGGGACTAGGCCGGTGTCCAGAGCAGGGACTAGGCCAATGTCCAGAGCAGGGACTAGGCCAATTCAAACAGATATACCGCTTTGGATATTGTTGGTGGGGATGGCTTATCAGGGGAAGGCAGCAGCAACCAACTTCCTGGCACCATGGGTGGTTCTGCTGCACAGGGCGGGAGGAAAAAGAGGGGTAGAGCTATAGTAATAGGGGATTCTATTGTAAGGGGAATAGATAGGCGTTTCTGCGGCCACAAACGAGACTCCAGGATGATATGTTGCCTCCCTGGTGCAAGGGTCAAGGATGTCTCGGAGCGGCTGCAGGGCATTCTGGAGGGGAAGGGTGAACAGCCAGTTGTCGTGGTGCATATAGGTACCAACAATATAGGTAAAAAATGGGATGAGGTCCTAAAAGCTGAATATAGGGAGTTAGGAGGTAAATTTAAAAATAGGACCTCAAAGGTAGTAATCTCAGGATTGCTACCAGTGCCACGTGCTAGTCAGAGTAGAAATAGAAGGATATTTCAGATGAATACGTGTCTAGAGGAATAGTGCAAGGAGGAGGGATTCAAATTCCTGGGACATTGGAACCGGCTCTGGGGGAGGTGGGACCAGAACAAACTGGACGGTTTGCACCTGGGCAGGACCGGGACCAATGTCCTAGGGGGAGTGTTTGCTAGTGCTCTGGGGGAGGGTTTAAACTAAAATGGCAGGGTGTTGGGAACCTGTGCAGGGAGACAGAGGAAAGGGAAACAAGAATAGAAGCAAAAGACAGGAAGGAGAAAAGCAAAGGTGGCAGTCAGAGAAATCAATGGTTTAAATCAAACATGGCTACAGTAAATAATAATTCTAAAAGTTCTAAGAGTATTAAAAAAAACAAGCCTGAAGGCTTTGGGGGAAAAATTCAGTTGTTTGCGCCTCCCGTTAGTGCCTTAAGAGGGCACCAATTGAGGTGCAAAGCAACTAGCGCCCGAGCACAGCGATGTTTGCTCCGCTCGCAAAGTTAACTAGACATTTTGCGGCGGCGCAAAACACTACCGCCACGATCTCCTGTGCCAGCAGATTGTGACGTCAGTCGAGTGCGCAACGCCCCGTTAGCGCCCCAGACTGGATATTGAGCAGCGCCTCCTGCCTTACCGCCTGCCGCTAGCAACGACAGGTTAAGGGGAGCGTTTTGCTGTCAGAAAGGGACTGGGGGAGCGCTATTTAAAGGCGACCACTTCCTGCTTTTTTTTGTCGGTGATATTTTTGCACCACGCATTCTGAGAGACAGAGAGAGAGACTTCTGGAGAGATTCAATGCTGTGTGAAGGAGTTTTGAGTACTGAGCAGCACTTTGCAGGTTAATTTTGATTTGCCCTTCCTTGCTTCACCAGCGCTCTGAGGTAGTGCCTCGCTCCTCGGCCTTTGCGCCTTAAGACAGGTGTGAAGCGCCTGATTTAGCACTCCAATCACCCCCAGGGGTGAAAAAAGCCAAGTTTGCTGTCAGAGGTGATAATTAGCGCCAGGCGCTAAACTTTGCGCACGGCCGATAATGGCGCCCTAAACGGGGCGATACTGAATTTTTCCCCCTTTGTGTCTTAATGCGAGGAGCATTCATAATAAGGTGGATGAATTAGCTGCGCAAATAGAGGTAAACGGATATGATATGATTGGGATTACGGAAACATGGCTCCAGGGTGACCAAGGCTGGGAACTCAACATCCAGGGGTATTCAATATTCAGGAAAGACAGGCGAAAAGGAAAAGGAGGTGGGGGTAGCATTGCTGATTAAAGAGGGGATTAACACAGTAGTAAGGAAGGATATCAGCTCTGATGATATGGAATCTGTATGGGTAGAACTGAGAAATACGAAGGGGCAGAAAACGTTAGTGGGAGTGGTATACAGACCTCCAAACAGTAATGCGGAGGTTGGGGATGGCATCAAACGGGAAATTAGAAACGCATGCAATAAGGGCACAGCAGTTATCATGGGTGACTTTAATCTACATATAGATTGGGCTAACCAAATTAATAACAATACTGTGGAGGAGGAATTCCTGGAATGTATGGTTTCCTGTACCAATACGTTGAGGAACCAACTAGAGATCAGGCTGTGGCGACACGCCACCATTGGACATAATCCGCTCACGGCAGCACGGGCAGTTTACGCAGGCGCACTGCTGGCAACAGCCGCCTCCAGCCGGGGGCCCTTTCCTCCGGCAACTTGTTTCCCACAGGGACAGGCTGCCGGGAGCACTTCCTGTCTGGGGAGTATTTAAGTGGTTGCGCGGGCTTTTCAAGCTCTCTCTTTGCCATGATGTAGATTAAAGCAGTTGTGTTTCACCAACTCTGGTCTCGACTCCCACGTTTGCCGCGGTATCTCAACAAGGCCATCTTAGACTGGGTATTATGTAATGAGAAAGGAGTAATTAGCAATCTTGTTGTGCGAGGCCCCTTGGGGCGGAGCGATCATAATATGATAGAATTCTTCATTAAGATGGAGAGTGAAGTAGTTGACTCAGAGACTAGGGCCCTGAATTTAAATAAAGGAAACTACGACGGTATGACGCGTGAGTTGGGTAGGATTGATTGGGGAATGTTACTCAAAGGGTTAACGGTAGATAGGCAATGTCAAACATTGAAAGATTGCATGGATGAACTATAGAATTTGTTCATTCCTGTTTGGCATAAAAATAAAATGAAAAAGGTGACTCAACCGTGGCTAACAAGGGAAATTAGGGACAGCATAAGATCCAAGGAGAGAAAATATAAATTGGCCAGAAAAAGCAGTAAGCCTGAGGATTGGGAACAGTTTAGGATTCAGCAAAGGATGACAAAGGGATTAATTAAGAGGGGGAAAATAGAGTATGAGAATAAGCTTGCGGGGAACATAAAAACTGACTATAAAAGCTTCTATAGCTATGTGAAGAGAAAAAGATTGGTGAAGTCAAGCGTAGGTCCCTTGCAGTCAGAATCAGGGAAATTTATAATGGGGAACAAAGAAATGGCTGACCAATTAAACACATACGTTGGTTCTGGCTTCACAAAGGAGGACACAAATAACCTCCCAGAGATGTCGGGGAACATAGGTTCTAATGAGAAGGAGGAACTGAATGAAATCAGTATTTGTAGGGAAATGGTGTTCGGGAAATTGATGGGATTGAAGGCCGATAAATCCCCAGGGCCTGATAATCTACATCCTAGAGTGCTTAAGGAAGTGGCCCTAGAAATAGTAGATGCATTGCTGGTCATCTTCCAAAATTCTATAGACCCTGGAACAGTTCCCATGGATTGGAGGGTAGCTAATGTTACCCCACTGTTCAAAAAAGGTGGTAGAGAGAAAACGGGGAATTATAGACCAGTAAGCCTGACATCGATAGTGGGGAAAATGCTAGAGTCCATTATAAAAGCTGTAATAGCAGAGCACTTGGAAAACAGTGACAGGATCGGACAAAGTCAACATGGATTTACAAAAGGTAAATCGTGCTTGACTAATCTACTGGAATTGTTTGAGGATGTAACTGGTAGACTAGATAAGGGAGAACCAGTGGATGTGGTGTATTTGGACTTTCAGAAGGCTTTCGATAAGGTCCCGCATAAGAGATTAGCGTGTAAAGTTAAGGCACATGGGATTGGATAGAGAACTGGTTGGCAGACAGGAAGCAAAGAGTTGGAATAAACGGGTCATTTTCTGAGTGGCAGGCAGTGACTAGTGGGGTACTGCAGGGATCGGTCCTAGGACCCCAGCTATTCACAATATATATTAATGATCTAGACGAGGGAACTAGATGTAATATCTCCAAATTTGCAGATGACACAAAACTGGGTGGGCATGTGTACTGTGAGGAGGATGCAGAGAAACTCCAGTATGATTTGGACAGATTGGGTGATTGGGCAGATGCATGGCAGATGCAGTATAATGTGGATAAATGCGAGGTTATTCACTTTGGTGACAAAAACAGGAAGGCAGATTATTATCTGAACAGCAATAGATTGGGAAAAGGGGAAGTGCAACGAGGCCTGGGTGTCCTTGTGCACCAGTCGCTGAAGGTAAGCATGCAGGTGCAGCAGGCGGTTAAGAAGGCAAATGGTATGTTGGCCTTCGTAGCGAGAGGGTTTGAGTACAGGAAATGGATGTCTTGCTGCAGTTGTACAGGGCCTTGGTGAGACCACACCTTGAGTATTGTGTGCAGTTTTGGTCGCCTTATCTGAGGAAGGATGTTCTGGCCATGGAGGGAGTGCAGCGAAGATTTACCAGACTGATACCTGGGATGGCAGGAATGACATATGAGGAGAGATTGGGTCGATTGGGCTTATACTCGCTGGAGTTTAGAAGAATGAGAGGAGATCACATTGAAATTATAAAATTTTAACAGGACTGGACAGACTAGATGCAGGAAGGATGTTCCCGATGGCGGGGGAGTCCAGAACCAGGGGTCACAGTCTAAAGATAAGGGGTAAGCCATTTAGGACAGAGATGAGGAGGAATTTCTTCACCCAGAGAGTGGTGAACCTGTGGAATTCTCTACCACAGAAGGCAGTTGAGGCCAATTCATTAAATATATTCAAGAAGGAGTTAGATATATTTCTTAAGGCTAAAGGGATCAATGGATATGGGGAGAAGGCAGGGACAGGGTACTGAATTTGGATGATCAGCCATGATCTCACTGAATGGCGGAGCAGGCTCGAGGGGCCGAATGGCCTACTCCTGCTCCTATCTTCTATGTTTCTATGTTTCCCAGAGCAGGGACTGAGCCGGTGTCCAGAGCAGGGACTAGGTCAGTGTCGAGAGCAGGGACTAGGCCAGTGTCCAGAGCAGGGACTAGGCCAGTAAAGGGTGGGATCCAGGGTTTGGACGGTCTTGAGGTCTGGGGGCAGTGTTACCCCTGTGGTCCCCTGAGTCCCATCCCTGCCTCGGATTACTGCCACGGGTTTGGACCCATAGGGATCCCAGAAAGTGCCGGTGCGGGCACCCTCCCTGGCTAGCGTATCCGCTCGCTGGTTACCCTGGTTGCGGGGTTCCGTGGAGGAATGAGCCTTCACCTTGTGGATAAAGACTTCCCCTTCCTCCCCCACTGTGGCCAGGATCTTTTCTAGTAGGGGCTTTACGGTCAAGGGTCGCCCGTCCGCAGAGGTATATCCGCGGCGAGACCAGATGGCCAGGTATTCCGTACACGAGTTGCATGTGAACATGCTGTCCGAGCAAATCGTGTATGGGGTGGGGAAGATCTCGGGGTGGGTAACCACGTACGTCACCACGGACAGTTCAGCCTGCTGGGCGCTCATAGTGCTGGGGAGCTTAATCGCCAGGGCAATGTTTGCCATGGGGTCATAAACTCCACACCCTGTGAGTCATTCGCCAGCGGATACCGTGCTGGAACCGTCTACATAGATCTCGCGGCCCGTGGGATGTATCCCGGCCCGTAAACCTACGTTCACTTCTCATACCCCTTCTACAGAACACCGATGGGCTGTTCCGGGATATACCATGTTGGCCGCGAGCTTGGGCTCGCAGAGACCCTTCACCTTCAGATCCATCTGGGAAAGGAGGAGGGTCCAGCGCGCAATGCGGGCACTGCTTACTGTCCCACCCTGATCCTTCCATCCAGAAGCATCCGAGTGGGTGTGTGATGGGTGAGGAGAGTGATGGGAGAGGTGCCTGTGAAGATCAAAGACCTTTTCACAGCCCAATGCGTGGCCAAAAGATGCCGCTTGCAATTGGAAAAGCTCCTTTCCACACCTGTGAGCACCCTGGAGGAGTAAACCACCGGCCTTAGCCTGTCGTGTCGCTCTTGGAGCAGTACAGCACTCAGGCTATCCCCGCTAGCCGCTACCTCCAGGAAAAACTCTTTTCCCCCATCTATGGCCCCCAGAGCTAGCGCGGTCTGCAAGTCCCCCTTGAGTTTTTCAAATGCTGCCTGGCAACCCTCATCCCAGGACCACTCCACCCCTTTGTGTAGGAGTCGGAGCAGCGGGGCTGCTGTGGCTGCATAGTCCTCAATGAAGTCTCTGCAGTACCCGATCAGTCCCAGAAAGGACCTCACGCCCGATACGGTGGTGGGGATCGGTAGATCTTGCACCGACTCCCGTCTGGCCTTGTCTATGGCTCTCTCTCCAGCGCGAATGGTCAGACCCAAGAATTTTACTTCCTGCTGGCCGATCCGTGCCTTCTTTGGGCTCACCTTGAAACCCTTTCTGCCTAACAGCTCCAATAGCTTGACCAATAGTGGGCCGTGCTCCTCCCTGGAATCTGTGAACAGGAGCAGGTCGTCCACATACTGCACTAGCTGATTGGGCTGGCTGGACTCTTTTAAGCTCCCTGCCGTACAATGATGGAAAATGCTGGGGCTGTTATGGAAACCCTGTGGCAAGCAGTTCCAGGTGTACTGTTGCCCTTTAAAAGTAAAGGCAAACTTGTACTGATCCTCCCTCCTTAAAGGGATGGACCAAAACCCATTGGAAATATCCAGCACCGTGAACGTGGTCGCGGATGCTGGAATACTCCCTATCAGGTCGGCAACTGCTGCTACCATCGGCGCGCAGGCTGGGATGTTACTATTGAGGACTCTGTAGTCCACCGTGGCTCTTCAGGAATTGTCCGGCTTCTTCACCGGCCACAAAGGAGACTTTACGTGGGTGGCTATCGGCCTCAACACGCCCTGCTGCACCAGTGAAGGCATTGCTGTCTCCATGTCGGGCTCCGCTTCCCTGGGGAAGTTGTACTGTTTTTGGGGTCGGGCCATGGGGTCCCCGTCTACTCTGACCTCAAACCCGGTGATCCTCCCGCAATCGTGTTTGTGAGTGGCAAACGTAGT
The DNA here is from genome assembly GCF_052327205.1 of Somniosus microcephalus. Lineage (NCBI taxonomy): Eukaryota > Metazoa > Chordata > Chondrichthyes > Squaliformes > Somniosidae > Somniosus > Somniosus microcephalus. The sequence continues at coordinate 139,615,817 of NC_140989.1, read as the reverse complement.
CAGGTGATCTGACACGAATGCCTGCAGATCTTGTGGGACGCTGGCGACCATGAGCTCGAGGTCGTAGCCCTCTTTTGGCTTCACAGTACATCGGGTCCCTTTCCCTTCCTTTCCTGGGATGATGACTACCTCACCTTTCTTACCTGTACTCGCTCCCCAGAGACAGTGATTTCTAAGATCCACAAGGATCCCGTGTTCTACCAAAAAATCGGACCCAAGGATCCCTTTTCCACCCTCCACCTCCCACTTCATCAGTATACACTTCCACGTGTTGCGGCGTGGTCCTAAATGAATGGAGAGGGGGATGGAGAATACGCCAGCCTGTTCTTTGCCCGTGAAGCCCGACAGAATATATGGAACCCCGGTGGACAGAGGTGATGTGGTAGGGTTAGCTGTGTGGATCACGGTGCACGATGCCCCCGTATCCAACAGGTAGGCCACTTTTACTTTCTCTACCTCCATCACCAAGAGGGGTCGCCTCCATAAATCATATCGCAATGAACACAGGTAAACGGGCTGCGCTGGCTCTAGTCACTGGGGTGAAGCGGTCGGGCCCGCAGGAACGACGGGACCAGTGGTGACTGCTATCTTCCCCTGTGAGATCATAAGAGACCGCATTGTCTCTAAAATTGATTCTATCGCAGCGGGATCTATAGCTGCACCGGCTCCTTTTTCTGGGACAGGGGCTGCGGCTTGGACCTGGACTCGTGCTGGGGCGGCGGTCTGGGCTTGGGCTTGGGCTGCAGGAGATTTTCCCTTATTATCCTTCCACGGATTTTTACAGTCCCTGCGCCAATGTCCATCCTTCCCACACCCGTAGCAATTGAGCTTGGCCTGGGGAGGGCGACTCCCCTCCTGATGCCACTCCTTTTTACTTGGGGCTGTGGGTTTTGCCTCATGCACTTTTCCCTTAGAGGGAGGTGCCTCCTGACCCCTGCAATTCTTATACGCAATGGTGAGCTGTCGGAGCACCGTCTCTTCTGTGGTACCGGGGCCTTGGGGGTCAAACCAAGATTTGGCTTGGGCCTGTATCTGCGGTAAGCTGTTGGCAACCAGGCAGCGGAGCCAATGAACCCGCTGGACATCATTCATTGCGGCCCGTTCAGGCATGCCCGGACAGCTGCGCCGATACACTGGCCACAGCCTTTCTGCGAAAACCTGTGGGGGCTCTCCAGTTAGCTGCATAGTCCCTTCCACATGTAGGAACGGGCTGCCGCCGTCCACTCCCATAACTTCCAGGACCTCGTCCCAGAGTTCCTCATACCCTCTCTGCCCCCTCTTACTCCCGTCTGAGAGGCACTGAAGGATTGTGCTATCCAGGGAGAATAGCAACATCTTAGCCTGTTCTGGACCATCGCAGTCATTGATGGTGGCTGTCTGCTCTATCTCCCTGAAATGGACTGAGGGATCTCCCTTCTCAGAGAGTTTTGGGAGGTGGCTCACCATCGCTCTGATTTGTTGGGCACTGTGGGGCAGTATGAGATGGTTCTGGAGGGGTCCATCATCACCATTTGCGGCGGTGGGACTGTGCCTCTGGTGCCGAGCAGGACACATTGGTGCCGGCTCCGGCTTCACTACCAGGGGTTGTTCTTCCTCCTGTTCTACCTCGGCTTCCTCCTCTTCTACCACCCCTTCTTCGGGCCAAACCTCATTATAGCTCGGCGGTGCTGAGGGTTCAGTGGCTGGTGCCACAACTACTTCACGTGGAATCGGTTTTTTGGATTCCTTCAGGAAGTCTATGTGACTTACCTTTGGGCTTACGAGGCATACCATGCCTTTTGCCTTAGCCAGGGCCATTCTTAGGTCTTCTACCGCCTTCTGACAGGGGCCGTGGTCTGCGCTTTCAAGCCCCTGCTCGATGGCCAGCCTGTAAGCTGCCTTAACCTCCACTACTTTCTCCTCCTGAGCTCTTAGCTGTTGTGCGAGGTGGGCGCTTTTAAGAACATAAGAAATAGGAGCTGGAGTAGGCCAATCGGCCCCTCGAGCCTGCTCCGCCATTCAATAAGATCATGGCTGATCTGATCCTAACCGCCAATCCACTATCACAGAACCATCTCCTGAATCTAACAGAATTAGACACACGAAATAGGAGCAGGATCAGGCTACACGGCCCCTGGGCCCGCTCCGCTACCCACAGGGCCATGACCGATCCGAACCTAGACTCATGTCCAAATTCCTGCCCGCTCCCCGTAACCCTTAATTCCCTTTACTTCTAGGAAACTGTCGATTTCTGTTTTAAATTTATGTAATGATGTAGCTTCTACAGCTTTTTGGGGCAGCATATTCCATGGACCTACCACCCTCTAAGTGAAGTAGTTCCTCCTCATCTCAGTTTTGAAAGAGCAGCCCCTTATTCTAAGACTATGCCCCCTAGTTCTAGTTTCACCCATCATCGGGAACATCTTCCCCGCATCCACCCGATCCAACCCCTTCACAATCTTATATGTTTCAATAAGATCGCCTCTCATTCTTCTGAACTCCAATGAGTAGAGTCCCAATCTACTCAACCTCTCCTCATCCCCGGGATTAACCGAGTGAACCTTCTTTGTACTGACTCGAGAGCAAGTATGTCCTTTCTTAAGTATGGACACCAAAACTGTACGCAGTATTCCAGGTGCGGTCTCACCAATACCTTGTACAACTGAAGCAATACCTCCCTATTTTTATATTCTATCCCCCTAGCAATGAAAGCCAACATTCCATTGGCCTTCTTAATCACTTGCTGCACCTGCATACTAACCTTTTGAGTTTCGTGCACCAGGACCCCCAGATCCCTTTGTACTTCAGTACTTTCCAGTTTCTTGCCATTAAGGTAATAACTTGCTCTACGATTTTTCCTGCCAAAGTGCATAACCTCACACTTTCCAGTATTGTATTCCATCTGCCAAATCTCTGCCCACTTACTTAGCCTGTCAATGTCCCCTTGCAGGTTTTTTATGTCCTCCTCACTCACTACTTTCCCTCCCATCTTAGTATCATCTGCAAACTTTGATATGTTACACTCGGTCCCCTCCTCCAAATCGTTAATATAGATTGTAAAGAGTTGGGGACCCAGCACTGACCCCTGCGGAACACCACTAGTTACTGATTGCCAGTCTGAGAATGAACCATTTATCCCAACTCTCTGCCTTCTGTTAGATAGCCAATCCTCTATCCATGCCAGAATATTACCCCCAATCCCGTGATTTTTTATCTTAAGCAATAATCTTTTGTGTGGCACCTTGTCAAATGCCTTTTGGAAGTCTAAATACACTACGTCCACTGGTTCCCCTTTATCCACCCTATACGTTACTTCCTCAAAGAACTCCAGCAATTTGTCAAACATGACTTCCCCTTCATAAAACCATGCTGACTTTGTCCTATTAAATTATGATTATCCAAATGTCCTGTTACTTTCTCCTTAATAATGGACTCCAAAATTTTACCTACCACAGATGTTAGGCTAACCGATCTATAGTTTCCAGCCTTCTGTCTACTGCCCTTTTTAAATAAGAGTGTTACATTAGCAGTTTTCCAGTCTGCCGGGACCTTTGCCGAGTCCAGGGAGTTTTGGAAAATTATTACCAATGCATCCACAATCCCTACCGCCACTTCCCTCAAGACCCTAGGATGTAAGCCATCAGGTCCAGGTGATTTATCCGCCTTGAGTCCCATTATTTTACCCAGTACCACTTCCTTAGTGATTTTGATCATGTTTAGCTCCTCCCCCCCTTTCGCCCCCTGTTTGTCCAGTGTTGGGATATTCTTAGTGTCTTCTACTGTAAAGACTGATGTAAAATATTCATTCAGTGTTTTTGCCATCTCCATATTTCCCGCCATTAATTTCCCAGTCTCATCCTCTAAGGGACCAACATTTACTTTAGCCACCCTTTTTCTTTTTATATAACTATAAAAACTCTTACTATCTGTTTTTATATTTTTTGCTAATTTACTTTCATAATCTATCTTCCCTTTCTTAATCAATCTTTTTGTTATTTTTTGCTGTCTTTTAAAGTTTTCCCAATCCTCTATCCTTCCACTAGATTTGGCTACCTTATATGCCCTTGTTTTTAGTTGAATACTATCCTTAATTTCTTTACTTAGCCACGGATGGCTGTCTTTTCTTTTACACCCTTTTCTTCTCAGTGGAATATATATTTTTTGGAAGTTGTAAAATAACTCCTTAAATGTACACCACTGATCATGTATCGTCTTACCCTTTAATCTATTTTCCCAATCCACTCTACTCAATTCCGCTCTCATACCTTCATAGTGTCCTTTATTCAAGCTTAGCACGCTTGTTTGAGATCCAACCTTCTCACCCTCTAATTGAATATGGAATTCAACCATGTTATGGTCACTCATTCCAAGGGGATCCTTTACTGGGACATTTTTAATTAATCCCGTCTCGTTACACAGGACCAGATCTCAGGTTGCTTGCCCCCTGGTCGGTTCAGTTACATACTGCTCAAGAAACCCACCCCTAATACACTCAATGAACTCATCCTCAAGGCAGCCCTGCCCAATTTGATTTGTCCAATTAATATGATAGTTAAAATCCCCCATAATTATAGATGTTCCCTTATTACAAGCCTCAACTATTTCCTGATTGATACTCTGTCCAACAGAGTTGCCACTGTTCGGAGGCCTATAGACTATGCCCACTAGTGTTTTTTTCCCCTTATTATTCCTTATCTCCACCCAAACTGTTTCATTATCCTGATCTTTTGACCCAATATCATTTCTCTGTATTACAGTGATTCCTTCCTTTATTAACATAGCCACCCCACCTCCCCTTCCTTCCTGCCTGTCCTTCCTGATCGTTAAATAACCTGGTATGTTTAATTCCCAGGCATTGTCACCCTGCAGCCATGTTTCTGTAATGGCCACAAGATCATACCCATATGTAGTTATTTGTGCCATTAACTCGTCTATTTTGTTACGAATGCTACGTGCATTCAGATAGAGAACTTTCAAAGATGTTTTGTGACACTTAGTTCCTGCTTTTGCCCTTTTTATTACTTTACCTTTTACTCCATAACTTCTGCCCCTTCCTGACACGCTCTGGTTTTTAAATTCCCCACTGCTACCTAAGTCTATGACCTTCTCTGTTGTCATTTTTATTATTTGCTCTCTCGGAACCTCCCCCCCACTAGTTAGTTTAAAGCCCTCTCTACAGCCCTAGTTATATGATCCTCCAGGGCTCTAGTCCCAGCACTGGCCAAGTGAAGCCTGTCCCAACAGAACAGCTCCCTCCTGCCCCAGTACTGGTGCCAGTGTCCCAGGAAGCAAAACCCATTTTCCCCACACCAGTCTTTGAGCCATGCATTTAACTCTCTAATTTTATTTGTCCTAGCCAAATTCGCTCGTGGCTCAGGTAACAATCCAGAGATTATTACCCTTGTGGTTCTGTTTTTTAATTTGGCACCTAGCTGCTCAAACTCCCTCAGCAGAACCTCCTTCCTTGTCCTATCTATGTCGTTGGTACCAACATGGACCACGACAACTGGATCCTCCCCCTCCCACTCCAAGTTTCTCTCCAGTCCAGAGGAGATGTCCTTAACCCTGGCACCGGGCAGGCAACACAGCCTTTGGGACTCTCGCTCTCGGCTGCAAAGAACTCTATCTATCCCCCTAACAATACTATCCCCTACCACTACAACATTTCTTTTAACTCCCCCCACTTGAATGGCCCCCTGCTCCACGGTGCTGTGGCCAGGTTGCTCATCCTCCCTGCAGTCCCTGCTCCTGTCCCCACAGGGAGTAAGAGCCTCGAACCTGTTGGAGAAGTGCAAGGGCTGCAGCTCCTCCAACACTACCTCCTGGATCCCCGTACCTGCCTCACTTCTAGTCACACCATCCTGACCTTGGCCACGGACTACATTTTCTCCCGTACTCTCGCTTCATGAATCTTTGCCTCAGTAACCTGGCATTCCAGGTACTCTACTTTAGCCTGATGTTGGCTGGCTACAGTTTGGCGTTCCTGATTCAGCGCATGAAGCGCTGCGATCAGCTTTTCCCCACCCATGGCCTTTTCCTCTATTTCTGATGCCTGGGTTTTGATCTTGGCTGCCTGCGCTGCAACGACTCTGTCCAAAATCTGGACTTGTCTTTTGTAGCACATCAGCCACACTGCCTTCTCTACTGACTTTTTATGTTCTTTACTCTCTGTCCACCTGACAGCTGCGTCTACCGGACACCCATCCAGTAAGAGATCGGAAATCCACTGCTTAATGAGATTTACCTTACCAAAAACATAATCCGCTATCCTCTCATCCATAACATTTCATCCATTTAAACCTGGGTCTAATACATTGCAATCCTGCTGCCAATGTCCTGCTGCGGTCGCCATTTTCTGTAAGGGGTTTTCTGCTAGGTCTCTCTCTCTGGTGAGACCTCTCTCTCTTTTGCACAGTAATTTACCGAGTGGTTCGACCCACTCACCCCTTAGGTTCTGTACACTGGACTTTGAGGCAGGAACTACAATGCAGAGAATACTCTGTAGACCAAGTTTAATGAAACGAAGTGAAATTTTATTGCATAAAGGAAAAATTGAATGTAAGCCAATAAGGTACATGGGAGGGAAAAACAAATCATAATACAGTACTAACCAATATATCCACAGGCATATTTTACTTTACAAGGTTTACCATGAAATAGGGAAACACACGGAACATCGAGGGACAACAACTCATTGTTAATTATCCCCTAAAATGCCCACCCCCTAAACCTAGCTGGATTAGATTGGGAGGGGCCAGAAACATGCTCACCAGTCCCAGTTAGAAAATAGAGGTTTTGAAGTCTGCGTTTTGGTCCTCTCAGGCGTCCTGTCTCCACGTGGTCAGTGGAACGCAACGGGCTGCGACACACTCTTTTCTCCCTCGAGGTAATGGACATGGACAGGCTGGATGTTAGCAGGCCTGGACGTCGGCGTGGAGAGAGCCCATCTGTTTGACCATGTTCATAAGGTTTCCTCTTGGAGGGTCGCCGTCTTTTCGTCTCGTCAATGGCCCAGGGTTTGTCGATGATCTCCCGATAGCTACCCCGGGTCTGGACGCTGACTCAACCTGAACCACCAATGGCTACTCTGAGTCTTCAACACGTCTCCGATCCTAATCGTCTACCGAATTGTCTTCTTCTTCCTAGTCTGAACGGCCTCTCTACCGAACCCAAACTCCTAACCGAACTGCACCTTCTTCGGACCCCCGAACGATCTCTCGAAAATGATCTCTACAATGCTCATTCTCGATCCACTCTCTCGATCATCTCCCTTGATCATCACCCTTGATCATCTCCCGATAGCTACCCCGGGTCTCCAGTTATACTTCTCATCGAGGCCCTTATCTCCCGCCATATCAAGGTTAGTCTTTGTTTAAATTTTGGTGGGCTTGCAGCACAGAGGGGTAGTCATTGTGTTTAAAGTACTTTCGGGATGCCCGGTAACTGCCATCTCTGGTCTGGAATGACCTTGTATTGTCTTTAATGGGTCTTGATGTCCCCCTTTGAACTTGAAGCTGTTCCCCTTTGTCTGGGTAAACATTTTGATGGCCTTTTTCTACAGGCCGACCTGATTGGATCTGCATCCAATCCATATGTATGGGGTTCTGTCTGGTTTCGCATTCTCCGAAATTGCACTCCAGAACTTACTGTGGGCTGAATCCACAAACGCTGTCTGTGGTGTGCAGGAACCATTTTAAAATGTCCCAAAAAGCTGGTCACGGGGTCTGGTGGCCATTTTGTGTGCCCCTTTTTCTGGACTTCTTTTAAAACAGTCTTTAAAATTAAGGCCTTTTCTGCCAATAGACCCTTATAGGACAATGTTCAATTTTGCGAATCCTACAGTTTCGATGAGATCCCCTTTCATTCTTCTAAACTCCAGCGAGTACAAGCCCAATTGACCCAATCTCTCCTCATACGTCATTCCTGCCATCCCAGGACCAGGAGCTGAGTGGCCCTGGCGGAACCCAAACTGGGCGTCAATTATCAGGTAATTGCTGAGTAAGTGCCGCTTGATAGCACTGTCGACGACACCGTCCATCACTTTGCTGATGATTGAGAGTAGACTGATGGGACAGTAATTGGCTGGGTTGGATTTGTCCTGCTTTTTGTAGACAGGACATACTTGGGCAATTTTCCACATTGCCGGGTAAATGCACTCCTTCCATGGCAAGAACACCCTTCCTCAGATAAGGCGACCAAAACTGCACACAATACTCGGGGGAAGCTCGGGGGCCTTCTCCCCGGAGGGAGAGTATGGCCTCGAGTCCTGCTGCACTGGACGCAGACGAGGAGCGGGTCCTCACTGAAATGAGCATCCAGGCGGAGCAAAGGCACACTGAGCTCATGACTGCATAGAAACATAGAAACATAGAAGATAGGAGCAGGAGTAGGCCATTCGCCCCTTCGAGCCTGCTCCGCCATTCAACGAGGTCATGGCTGATCATCCAAACCCTAGCACCCGGTCCCGATACCGACAGCCATCCCACCCAAGCCCTATCCCCGTAACCCCGTAACCCCACGTATTTAATCCCCCCTAACACTAAGGGCCAATTTTTATCATGGCCAATCAACCTAACCCGCACATCTTTGGACTGTGGGAGGAAACCGGAGCACCCGGAGGAAGCCCACGCAAACACGGGGAGAATGTGCAAACTCCACACAGACAGTCACCCGAGGCTGGATTTGAACCCGGGTCCCTAGCGCTGTGAGGCAACAGTGCTAACCACTATGCCACCGTGCTGGGTTGCCCAAATCCATTGAATCACTGGCAAGGAGTGTGGAGCACTTCGCTGTAGCACAGGCAGCTGCCACGCAAATGCTAAGTGCTGCAATGCAGTCAGTGGCTGGTCTCATGCAGACGCAGATTGAGGCCACGCGAGCATTGACTGCTGCCACCCTCACTGGATCAGGCACGTTTCCCTGGGGCTCTCACTGCGCCGCAGCAGGCCAGCAATCTGCGCTCCATCAGATTGCTCCAGAGGCTGAAGTGCTGCCCTGTGGGAGTGCCAGTGTGTCGGTCGAGCAGGGAGTTGCTGTCCTCAAGAGGACAGCATTCCTGCTGCCACCACTGTCACTTCTCCACTGCAGTTGCCACCACCTGTAGGACAGACTGCTGCCGCCCATGCAGAGTTGGTGCAGTCAGCAGCCGGGCCCTCCAGGCCCAGAGCTGGTCCAGGCCATCCCTCAAGGGCATCTGCTGTCTCAGTTTCTGACACTCAGCAGCCTTCCCCCAGCCTTGCTCCAGCCACTGGGGCCCCATTACGGAGGAGCTGCAGGGTGGGAAGGGGGCAATTTTGCAAGGGAAGCAGATCACCCTCGAAGGGCAAAAGTAGGAGGTGTGGCAAAATGTTTTTCATTGTTTTATTGAAGGCCGAGGTTCGTGGTCAAATTTTTGTTACTGTTTTAGACATTGTCTCCAGGTTGTGAGAGCCAGTTATGTGAATGACTGCTTTTTTTTGTGTTTCTTTCTATTACTTTGTCATGCGGAAATGAGACACACAGAGTTTGTGAAATAAAGAAGTGTCTGTATTCAAAATGAACATGTTTGGTCTTTGCACTCATTGTTGCCTTGATTGGCTTAGGGGTTGCGGGATGGTTTCATTCAGGTTGTTTGAATGGCAGAAGCCATTCCCTCAGAGGGGGCCTAGAAGGGGCTTGCTATGAGCCTTTGACGGATGGCCCTTCCACTTTGTGCCTCCCTCCCGCCTTGGTGCTGCTGATGATCATCCTCCTCATCTACCTCCTGCTCCTCCTCCTCCTCCTCTGCTGGTGCTCCAATGCCTGCTGGCATTGGCTGGGCCCTGAGGATTGCCAGGTTATGCAGCATGCAGCACACAACAACAAAGTGGGAGACTCACTCAGGCGAGTACTGCAGGGCTCCTCCAGAATGGTCCAGACAGTGGAACCGTTGCTTGAGCACGCCGATTGTGTGCTCAACGATGTTCCTGGTAGCTTGATGGCTCTCGTTGTATCGCAGCTCAGCAGGGGTGCTGGGCGTACGGAGCGGTGTCATCAGCCAGGTGCACAGAGGATATCCCTTGTCCCCGAGAAGCCAACCACCTGGGTGATGCGGTGCCTGGAAAAGGTCTGCCACAGAAGTCTGGCGCAGGATGAAGGCATCGTGGCTGCTGCCTGAAAAGTGGGCATTGACAGCGAGTATCAGTTGTCTGTGGTCACAGACCAACTGGACGTTTAAGGAATGGAAGCCCTTTCGGTTGCGGAAATCCTCGGCATTCTCTTGCGGCGCCCGCAAAGCCACATGCATGCAGTCAATGGCGCCCTGCACCATGGGGAAGCCTGTTATCTTCGCAAAGCCCGTTGCGCGTTCTTGCTGCTTGTCCGGGGTTATGGGGAAAGAGATGTACCCTCCTTTTAAAGAGGGCATTTGTTACCTGACGGATGCAGCAATGCATCGCGAGCTGGGAGATATTGGTGATGTCCCCAGTAGCTGATTGAAAGGAGCCAGTGGCATAAACGCTGAGAGCCACTGTTATCTTCACTGCCACTGACAGAGACGTCCTGCTCCTCAGCTGAGGCTGCAGATCTGGCTGAAGCAGTGGTAGAGCTCAGTGACCACCTCCTTGCTGAATTGCAGCCTTCACAAACAGTGCTCCTCAGACATCTTAATGTAGGAGAACTGTTGGCGAAAAACCCTGGGAGGGTAAGGTCTCCTGTACCGAGGCCTGTTGGCCCTCCTCCGTCTGGCCATGATTGCCACTCTCTCTCTGCATCTCTGTGCCCTCCGAATGTGATGGAGAAGGACAACGTCCCTGTTACATCCGTGTATCTTAATGTTGTGTCCTTCAATAATCAGACAACAGACTACAAGGAACGATTCAACAGGTATTTACTGAATGAGGTTCAAACTGCAACTGATCTGTACAGATTACTACTCAGGGCTATATACAGGTGTGGTCACTGCCGGTACTACAGTATACATGAGCTGTAGAAAGTAGTTCCCCCCTTAAAGGTACATACATTACAATTCCTCCCCTTTTAGATTAACAGTACCTTAACACTCATTTAACAATTAAATATCAAACTAATTACAATTAACACTTTTAACATGCAACATTAGCTGAAAATAGTCTATTTATAAATTCAGTCTTTGGGGAGGCTTCCTGATCCTTTCTGGATAGCGCCTTTCCCGAGTGTCTTGCTCTTGGTGCGGAGGCGATTCTGGCCCCCTGTCGTCGGTTGGTTCATCAGCTTCCGATGCTACTGTTTCTGGGGTAGATGCGACCTGTACGTCGGGTTCAGCACCAGGTACGTATGGGCGAGGCATGGGGTTGACTTGTTCCTGTGACTCTAGGATCTGGTCAGCATGGCGTCTCACGATGCTCTCCCCAACGTCCACTGTGTACATTAGTGGGCCCTGCCATGTGCATATCGTTCCTGGCTGCCAGTTTTCTGTTCGGTAGTCGCGGGCCAAGACTGGTTGCCCTACATTGAAGCTCCTTGTTGGCTTCTAATGGATGTGCTGGAATTGCTTACTCTCAACATCTCTTCGTACGTTTGGTCTGAGCAAATCCAGGCGAGATCTTAACCTTCGGTTAAAGAACATCATGGCTTGGGCCTGGTTGGTGACTGCATGTGTCGCATTCCGGTAGGCAAACAGGAAATTGTCCACCTTGTGCTGCAGCGGAATGTTGTCATTGTGCATAGCCTTTATTGCCTTCTTAAAGGTTTGTACGAACCTCTCAGCCAATCCATTTGTGGCTGGATGATACGGGGCGGATGTGTAATGCCTTACCCCATTCTTTTTCAAGAACCTCCGGAACTCTTCGGACACAAACTGTGGTCCGTTGTCGAAGCAAATCTGTTCTGGCAAGCCATTCCTGGCAAAAATGGTCCGTAGGACTGCAATAGTTTTCTCCGTGGTGGTGGATGACATTTTGATGACCTCAGGCCATTTCGAGTGCGCATCCACGGCTATTAAAAACATTGAGTCCATGAATGGACCAGCAAAATCAATATGCACCCGTTGCCATGGAGATGAGGGCCACTCCCATGGGTGTAGAGGGGCCTGTGGTGGTGCATTTTGGACTTTCTGGCATCCTGAGCAGCTCTTGGTCAGGTCCTCGATTTGTTTATCGATTCCCGGCCACCACACATAAGCCCTGGCTAGGCTTTTCATTTTTACCCCTCCCAGATGACCCTCATGAAGCTCATTGAGCACTCTATCCCTTAACTTGGGTGGAATTACCACTTGGGATCCACACATCAAGGTCCCCCGGCACACTGACAGCTGTTCTCTCCTTGTCGAGAATGCTGGCAACAGTGAGTCGCCATGTGTTGGCCATCCCTTCACCGTCAAATCATATACCCGAGACAGTGTCGGGTCATTTCGGGTTTCCTTTTCGATACAAGCGTTAGTTACCGGTAGGTATTCAACTATAGTCAAATGGAATATTTCGACAGGATCCACTGCTGGTGCTTCCTCCACAGTAGGCAGTGGCAGGCGTGATAGCCCATCAGCATTTCCATGCTGTTTCGTGCCCTTATATTCAATCTCATTGTGGTGTGTCCCTAGAAAAAGTGACCATCTTTGTAGTCGTTGCGCAGTCATCACCGGAATGCCCTTCTTCGGATTAAAAATGGAGACAAGAGGCTGGTGATCAGTCAGTAAGGTGAATTTCTGCCCGTGCAGATAGTGATTGAACTTTTTCACTCCCCACACTAGGCTGAGGGCCTCCCTGTCAATCTGGGCGTAGTTACGCTCGGCTCAGGTTAGTGATCGTGACGCAAAGGCTATTGGCCTCTGAGCCGTCCGAGAATTTGTGCGACAGCACCGCTCCAATGCCGTAGGGTGACGCATCACATGCCAATCGAATTGGTAATGCCGGGTTGTAATGGGCCAATACCTCTTTCGATGTGATTAGTGTTTTGCTCTTCTGGAAAGCTCATCTACATTTGTCACTCCACTTCCATGGCACCCCAGTTTGCAGTAGGGTGCTCAGTGGGTGTAGTATTGTAGACAAATTTGGCAAGAACTTATGGTAGTAGTTTACCAGCCCGAGGAACGACCTCAGTTGTGACACATTTTCCGGTGCTGGAGCCTTGACTACTGCCTCAATCTTCTCTGGGGACTTATGTAACCCCTCTTTATCGATAACGTGGCCACAATACGAGATCTGTTTTCTAAAAAACTCGCATTTGGGGCGGTTAGCTCGGAGCCCATATTCCTGCAATCTAGTGAGCACCTGCTCCAGGTTGGCAAGGTGATCACTGTCATTTTCGCCCATGACCAGGATGTCGTCCAAATAACACTGGGTCCCTGGGATCCCTTGCAGGACTTGTTCCATTGCCCTCTGCCAAATAGCCGAAGCTGATGCTACCCCGAATACCAGCCGGTTGTATTGGTAGAGACCTTTATGGGTGTTGATTGTGAGGTTTTTTTTGATGCTTCTTCTACCTCCATTTGCAGATACGCCTGGGCCAGATCAATCTTAGTGAAGCATTTCCCTCCAGATAGCGAGGCGAAAATATCTTCAATCCGCGGAAGTGGATATTGTACGGTGTGAAAGACCGGGTTCACTGTTACCTTAAAGTCCCCACAGATGCGAACCTTCCTTGGTTCCCCAGGCATGCTGCTCAACGACTTTTTCATCACAGGGATGATGGGTGTAGCCCACTCACTCCAGTCTACCTTGGACAGTACACCTGAACGTTCCAGACTCTCCAGCTCTGCTTCGACGGCTGGGCGGATCGCATAAGGTACTGGTCTGGCCTTAAAAAATGTTGGGCTTGCATTTTCTTCAATTTTAATCATCGCTGTCATGCCTTTTAGTGTTCCGAGTCCTTGCTGGAACACTTCTTTCGTGTCAGTTAGGATCTTTGACAGTCACCCAGGTGTGACGTCGTCATCCTTTTTGTCAGCCACAGTCAGTGCCTGTATGGAATGCCAATCCAGTTGTATTTTCCGGATCCTTTCATGTCCCAGTAATGGTGGTCCTCCATCTTGCAATACATACAGGTCTAGTTTTGGTGTTTCCTTACCGTTATATTTAACGATCACCCTTATTTTTCCTTTGGGGTAGACTTTTTGCCCCGTGTACGTCTTCAAAATAATTTTTGTGTCTCTCAAGTATGTGTGAGAATAGCCGCTCGTAGTCCCGTCGGTTTATGACTGTTAGAGCTGATCCCGTGTCCAATTCCATCTTTACCTGGACTCCTGCTATCTTAAGAGTGACCCAAATGGTTCGGTGATCCTCCATTGTGATCACATTATGTAGTTTCAGACAACTCAGTTCCCTGCTTTCGGAGTCATTATCACTCTTTTGTTCGTCTGAACTATTCTCCGTTATCTTATGTACCTTCTTGTACTTCCCTTTGGTCGGTTACTTATTGCTGGTTTTCTTTCCCGACCTGCAGACTCGTGCTATGTGTCCTACTTTTCCACACTGTCTGCACACTTTGTCTTTGAACCAGCAATCATTCTGGTTGTGTGTTGTTCTGCCGCAGTGATAGCACTTCTCTGTTCCATATGACATTTCGTTTGCGCCATATTCTTGCGGTCTCTGTTGTATCTCTGCAGCGCCCCGTGCTGCTGCTTCATATGATACTGCAATGCTGAAAGCCTTTTCCAGCATAAGGTCCTTTTCAGATAAAAGCCGTTTCTGGGTTCCTTCACTTTGAAGCCCACACACAAACTTGCCCCTTAAGGTATCTGCCAGTCCCGCTCCAAACTGGCAGTGTTTCGATCGTTTGCGCAGTTCTGTTAAATAATCAGCATTGCTTTCATCCTTATGCTGGTTCCGTTTGTGAAACTTGAATCTTTCTGCTATCAGCAGCGGTGTGGGGTTTAAATGTTCCTTTAGTATCGTTACTATGTCTTCAAAACTCTTTTCCATTGGCTTCGTTGGGGTTACTAGATTTCGTAATAAACCATATGTCTTTGCACCCATTAAATTTAACAATACCGACACTTTCTTGTCATCTAACACCTCATTTGCCTTGCAGTACACCTCTATTCGTTCGACATATGTCATCCAATCTTCGACTTCATTGTCAAATGTGGTGATACTGCCACTCTTCGGCATTTTGGGTGTGGTTTAAAATGGCATCTCCCAATGGCTTAAAATGGCGTCTCCCGTGCTTTCCTTCCTCCCCCGCTGCTGCTGACGCCGCTCTCGGCGGTCCTCGTGGCAATGGCGGCACCTCGCGGGTTTCTGCGCGTATCTCTCTCCCACGCTGCTCGGCCCCTGAACACCCGCTGCGCCCTGTGCACTCTGCCCTCTCTCTCTCTCTCCCCGTCAATGCTGCTCAGCCCTTTGCTGTGCCGCTCGGTCGGGCTATAGCCCGTCGCTGTCTGGGAAGGGTCTGCGCACTACCTGTTGCCAGCCCATTTCGCTGGACCACCTCAACTGGAAAGCCAAGCCTGGCTCTCGACAGCCTCCCCCGCAATTCTCGAGTCTCTGCTAGATGACTGGGCGGTTGCCCGTGGTCGACGCCCGAGTCTCTGGCCTTGACCTCCAATCCACTGATCTCCAGGGACGAATCCCCGGGAGGTGATACAGAGTTGCAGGTAGGTTTGAACCTGCCTCGTCGCCACTGTTACGTCCGTGTATCTTAATGTTGTGTCCTTCAATAATCAGACAACAGACTGCAGGGAACGATTCAACAGGTGTTTACTGAATGAGGTTCAAACTGCAACTGATCTGTACAGATTACTACTCAGGGCTATATACAGGTGTGGTCACTGCCGGTACTACAGTATACATGAGCTGTAGAAAGTAGTTCCCCCCTTAAAGGTACATACATTACAGTTCCCATCCATTGCAGCCCCCATAGTATCTGGGCAATCAAAGTTATGAAGGTCAAAAAGCAAAGTACCTGCAAAGTTATGGTCAGAAGCCAAAACTGCCTCAGACAGCGTTGACTCAATGCAGAATTCTCTCTTTCTCTCTTAGTCTCTCTCCAAATCTCTCTCTCTCTCTCAGAACGAGTGGTGCAAAAATGGCTACCACACAAAAGCCAGGAAGAGGCCCACTTTAAATAGCACCCCCCAGCCCCACAGCGACTGGGATGCGTTCCAATCAATCTGTCGTTGGTAGCGCCAGGTGGAAAGGAGGGGGGCGCCACTGAATTTCCGGTCCGGGGTGCCCCAAGGGCGTTGCACTCTCGAATGACGTCAAGATCTGCGTGCGCAGGAGATCAGGCGGTATTGTTTAGCGCCGCCGCAAAATGTCCGGTCAATTTCGCGAGAGGCGCAGATATCACCGCGTCCGGACGTTAGTTGGTTTGCACCCCACTTAGCGCCCTCTTAAGGCGATAACGGGTGGCGCTACCAACTGAATTTTTCCCCCAATGTATTTGAAGGGGACTAATTTGTAGGTTTATGGGAAAAGTGCTGGGGCATGGGACTAAAATAGACTGCTCTTTCACAGAGCCAGCACAGGCATGACAGGCCGAATAGCCCCCTTCTGTGTTGTAAAGGTCGTCCCATCTTCTGTCCTCGAATTACAGTATGCAGATGACGCTTGCGTCTGCGCTCACTCGGAGGTCGAACTCCAAACCATCGTCAACACCTTCACCGAAGTGTATGAGAGCATGGGCCTTACACTAAACATCCGTAAGACAAAGGTCCTCTACCAACCTGCCCCCGCCACACAGTACTGCCCCTCGATTATCAAAATCCACGACAAGGCCTTGGACAACGTGGACACTTTCCATACCTCGGGAGCCTATTGTCAACAAGGGCAGACGTCGATGACGAAGTCCAACACCGTCTTCAGTGTGCCAGTGCAGCCTTCGGTCGCCTGAGGAAGAGAGTGTTTGAAGACCAGGACCTCAAACCCGGCACTAAGCTCATGGTCTACAGAGCAGCATTGATACCTGCCCTGCTGTATGCCTCAGAGACATGGACCATGTACAGCAGGCACCTCAAGGCACTGGAGAGGTACCACCAACACTGCCTCCGCAAGATCCTGCAAATCCATTGGGAGGATAGGCGCACCAACGTCAGTGTTCTTGTTCAGGCCAACATCCCCAGCATCGAAGCTTTGACCACGCTCAATCAGCTCCAATGGATGGGTCACATTGTCCGCATGCCCGATACGAGACTCCCAAAACAAGCGCTCTACTTGGAGCTCCGACACGACAAGAGAGCCCCAGGTAGGCAGAGGAAACGCTTCAAGGACACCCTCAAAGCCTCCTTGGAAAAGTGTAACATCCCCATAGACACCTGGGAATCCCTGGCCCAAGACCGCACAAAGTGAAGGAGAAACATCCGGGAAGGCACCGAACACCTCGAGTCTCTTCGCCGGGAGCAAGCGGAAGCCAAGCGCAAGGAGCGCACGTCAACCCAAGCACCCCACCCACCTGCCCCTTCAACCACCATTTGCCCCACCTGTGACAGAGACTGTAGGCCCCGCACTGGACTCATAGTTACAAACTCAAAAGACTATTATATTCGTCAAACATGATTTCCCTTTCATAAATCTGAGTTGACTGCCCAAACATGTTGGCCTGGAAATTGCGGTCGGAGGCTTGCTGCTCGCGTACGCCTCTGAACCAAAAGAAAACTCCGTACTTACTGTGTGTCTCCAGAGCTTTGGACTCATGCGGTCCGCAAGTGCCCCTGGGATCACGTGGGCCAGGCCAACCAATGACAAAGGGGGATTCCTATGATGCTTATCGGGATCCCATTTATGTAAGGAATCCCCATGAGCATAATCGAAATCACCTGATAAATAAAATTACACACCACTGAAATAAAAATAAACAATCACAGGTTCAAAATTAATTAAAATACCCTTTAATTAAACATTTAAAATAAAAATTAAATTTCTTGAAAAACAAATGTAAACATTTTTAAATGGGACAACATTTATCTAAAATAATTTTAAATATAAGTGAATGTTTAAATCATTAAAAAAAAAATAATTTTAACATTTATTTTAACCCTTACCCTGGTAAAAGAAGGCCTTACACCTGCTTTTACCAGGCGTAAGGGTTTCGTGGCTATTCGCTGGGCAGTAGTTGGGCAAAGAGCCCCACTCTGCGCCAGCGAAAGCGAGTTTAAAACGGATGCGGACAATCTGTCAAGGAGAAACTTGACAGATCGCAAGTTCTGGGTTTTCGCGCATGTGCAAACCCAGACCTTGCGGGGCCGTTCGCATTGCTTACGACGGCGTACACTGCATGTGCCTTTGTAGGGCACGTAAAATCCAGGACATTATGATTTTCTAAGTGCCCTGTTACCATGTCCCTAATTTATAAATTCTAGCATTTTCCCTACTACTGATGTCAGGACAAATTGTAATAAATTGTTCAAAAACTCCAAATAGAGATGTAAAAATCAGAACTTGAAATAACATTTCTCTTAGTCACAATGAGGACAATGCCGAGGCAAAAGAATTTTCTATTTAAGGAAATCTAACACACTTAGTAGACTGCTCTTACTCATAACGGCGAGGAAAAGCGTAACCAGCAGGCTATTTTAAAACAGGCAGTGAAAATCAGGTCATTGTGGCCTTCAGTGGCCAGGATTTAGCGACTTTCATAGATGCTGAGGTTCGGAAATGAATGTTTACTCACCTCCAGTGTTAGCAAACTGGAAGGATGGTATCGCTTCCTTTTGACGCGAGGTGATTCTAAACCGAGAGAGGCTATTTAAAACTGTCAGCAGCTGTTTAATCTTCGACAAAAACAGAGGAGAAAAAAAATGTTTATATAGTCCATACAGGATATTTCATCTTTTCCTCTCTGTGCCGGCCATGCAGATTTATGCTTTAATCATTTTAAAACTAAGTGAGCATTACAGTAGCTTTAGTTCAAAGGTTGGCTTTATAAATCTTCCATTCATGCAGCTTGTGAGCCATAAATCTGCAGGAAACTAATGGAATAAAAGTTGTTCCAACTTCTCAATGCCTCCTTTTTAACCACTTTCTTACAAAAGGGAGTTCCCCACCCCTTTTGCTGAAAGAAACTGCGTTTTCAGCAAATATTTTAATTTAATTTTAAACATGTTTTCACCACCCCCCACCGCACCCCCATCATTGTCTTTCACCCTCTCCACAGGTCAGTGCATCCTGCTGGTGTGCGGTCCCACAGGTACCAGCTGCTTTGTCAATGTGACAATTCTGTGTGTGTGCACCTAGACCATGAACGCTGGTCGGCTGTTCAACTGCCTTCAACATTGGTTTTCAGATCATTATATTTCAATATGAATCTCATGGAATGTGCATGAATCAAACCTCACAATTTACAGGTCATCCAAAGGAGGGAATTTCCTTTGCTAGCTTTTCTATCCCCCAATGTGCTGGGAAATGGTTGGAACCCACCTCACCAGACACCACAAGAAATGCTGCCCTTCCTAAAATAGCGCCGCTCTTTGCACTAGTGAAAGAGGAGACAGTGGAAAGCAGCCCAGGAATGAGGAGCTGCGCAGTGAGGAGCAGCGCAGTGGGGAGCAGCACAGTGAGGAGCAGCGCAGTGAGGAGCAGCGCAGTGAGGAGCTGCGCAGTGAGGAGCTGCGCAGTGAGGAGCTGTGCAGTGAGGAGCTGTGCAGTGAGGAGCTGCACAGTGGAAAGCAGCCCAGGAATGAGGAGCTGCACAGTGAGGGGCTGCACAGTGAGGAGCAGCACAGTGGGGAGAGCTGCGCAGTGAGGAGCAGCGCAGTGGGGAGAGCTGCACAGTGAGGAGCAGCACAGTGGGGAGAGCTGCGCAGTGAGGAGCAGCGCAGTGGGGAGAGCTGCACAGTGAGGAGCAGCACAGTGAGGAGAGCTGCACAGTGAGGGGCAGCGCAGTGAGGAGCTGTGCAGTGGAAAGCAGCCCAGGAATGAGGAGCTGCACAGTGAGGAGCTGCACAGTGAGGGGCTGCACAGTGAGGAGCAGCGCAGTGAGGAGCAGCGCAGTGAGGAGAGCTGCGCAGTGAGGAGCAGCGCAGTGGGGGGAGCTGCGCAGTGAGGAGCAGCGCAGTGAGGAGCAGCACAGTGAGGAGCAGCGCAGTGAGGAGCAGCGCAGTGAGGAGCAGCGCAGTGAGGAGCAGCGCAGTGAGGAGAGCTGCACAGTGAGGGGCAGCGCAGTGAGGAGCTGCGCAGTGGAAAGCAGCCCAGGAATGAGGAGCTGCACAGTGAGGAGCTGCACAGTGAGGGGCTGCACAGTGAGGAGCAGCACAGTGAGGAGCAGCGCAGTGAGGAGCAGCGCAGTGAGGAGCTGCACAGTGGAAAGCAGCCCAGGAATGAGGAGCTGCACAGTGAGTGGCTGCACAGTGAGGAACTGCGCAGTGAGGAGCAGCGCAGTGAGGAGCAGCGCAGTGAGGAGCAGCGCAGTGAGGAACTGCGCAGTGAGGAGCTGCGCAGTGAGGAGCAGCGCAGTGAGGAGCAGCGCAGTGAGGAGCTGCGCAGTGAGGAGCTGCGCAGTGAGGAGCAGCGCAGTGAGGAGCTGCGCAGTGAGGAGCTGCACAGTGGAAAGCAGCCCAGGAATGAGGAGCTGCACAGTGAGGGGCTGCACAGTGAGGAGCTGCACAGTGAGGAGCAGCGCAGTGAGGAGCAGAGCAGTGAGGAGCTGCGCAGTGAGGAGCTGCACAGTGAGGGGCTGCACAGTGAGGGGCTGCACAGTGAGGAGCTGCACAGTGAGGAGCAGCGCAGTGGGGAGAGCTGCGCAGTGAGGAGAGCTGCACAGTGAGGAACTGCGCAGTGAGGAGCAGCACAGTGAGGAGCTGCGCAGTGAGGAGCTGCTCAGTGAGGAGCTGCACAGTGAGGAGCTGCGCAGTGAGGAGCAGCGCAGTGAGGAGCTGCGCAGTGAGGAGCAGCGCAGTGAGGAGCTGCGCAGTGAGGAGCTGCACAGTGGAAAGCAGCCCAGGAATGAGGAGCTGCACAGTGAGGGGCTGCACAGTGAGGAGCTGCACAGTGAGGAGCAGCGCAGTGAGGAGCAGCGCAGTGAGGAGCTGCGCAGTCAGGAGCTGCACAGTGGAAAGCAGCCCAGGAATGAGGAGCTGCACAGTGAGGGGCTGCACAGTGAGGAGCTGCGCAGTGAGGAGCTGCGCAGTGAGGAGCAGCGCAGTGAGGAGCTGCGCAGTGAGGAGCTGCGCAGTGGAAAGCAGCCCAGGAATGAGGAGCTGCACAGTGAGGGGCTGCACAGTGAGGAGCAGCACAGTGAGGAGAGCTGCGCAGTGAGGAGCAGCGCAGTGAGGAGAGCTGCACAGTGAGGAGCAGCGCAGTGAGGAGAGCTGCACAGTGAGGGGCAGCGCAGTGAGGAGCAGCACAGTGGAAAGCAGCCCAGGAATGAGGAGCTGCACAGTGAGTGGCTGCACAGTGAGGAACTGCGCAGTGAGGAGCAGCGCAGTGAGGAGCAGCGCAGTGAGGAGCTGCGCAGTGAGGAGCTGCGCAGTGAGGAGCAGCGCAGTGAGGAGCTGCGCAGTGAGGAGCTGCACAGGGGAATGCAGCCCAGGAATGAGGAGCTGCACAGTGAGGGGCTGCACAGTGAGGAGCTGCACAGTGAGGAGCAGCGCAGTGAGGAGCAGAGCAGTGAGGAGCTGCGCAGTGAGGAGCTGCGCAGTGAGGGGCTGCACAGTGAGGGGCTGCACAGTGAGGAGCTGCACAGTGAGGAGCAGCGCAGTGGGGAGAGCTGCGCAGTGAGGAGAGCTGCACAGTGAGGAGCAGCGCAGTGAGGAGCAGCACAGTGAGGAACTGCGCAGTGAGGAGCAGCACAGTGAGGAGCAGCGCAGTGAGGAGCAGCGCAGTGAGGAGCAGCGCAGTGAGGAGCTGCGCAGTGAGGAGCTGCGCAGTGAGGAGCTGCGCAGTGAGGAGCTGCACAGTGGAAAGCAGCCCAGGAATGAGGAGCTGCACAGTGAGGGGCTGCACAGTGAGGAGCTGCACAGTGAGGAGAAGCGCAGTGAGGAGCAGAGCAGTGAGGAGCTGTGCAGTGAGGAGCTGCGCAGTGAGGAGCTGCTCAGTGAGGAGCTGCGCAGTGAGGAGCAGCGCAGTGAGGAGCTGCGCAGTGAGGAGCAGCGCAGTGAGGAGCTGCGCAGTGAGGAGCTGCACAGTGGAAAGCAGCCCAGGAATGAGGAGCTGCACAGTGAGGGGCTGCACAGTG
Organism: Somniosus microcephalus; assembly: GCF_052327205.1. NCBI lineage: Eukaryota > Metazoa > Chordata > Chondrichthyes > Squaliformes > Somniosidae > Somniosus > Somniosus microcephalus. The sequence continues at coordinate 139,593,797 of NC_140989.1, read as the reverse complement.
AGGAGCTGCACAGTGAGGAGCAGCGCAGTGAGGAGCAGAGCAGTGAGGAGCTGCGCAGTGAGGAGCTGCGCAGTGAGGAGCTGCGCAGTGAGGAGCAGCGCAGTGAGGAGCTGCGCAGTGAGGAGCTGCGCAGTGAGGAGCTGCGCAGTGAGGAGCTGCGCAGTGAGGAGCTGCTCAGTGAGGAGCTGCACAGTGAGGAGCTGCGCAGTGAGGAGCAGCGCAGTGAGAAGCTGCGCAGTGAGGAGCAGCGCAGTGAGGAGCTGCGCAGTGAGGAGCTGCACAGTGGAAAGCAGCCCAGGAATGAGGAGCTGCACAGTGAGGGGCTGCACAGTGAGGAGCTGCACAGTGAGGAGCAGCGCAGTGAGGAGCAGAGCAGTGAGGAGCTGCGCAGTGAGGAGCTGCGCAGTGAGGAGCAGCGCAGTGAGGAGCTGCGCAGTGAGGAGCTGCGCAGTGAGGAGCAGCGCAGTGAGGAGCTGCGCAGTGAGGAGCTGCGCAGTGAGGAGCTGCGCAGTGAGGAGCTGCGCAGTGAGGAGCAGCGCAGTGAGGAGCTGCGCAGTGAGGAGCTGCGCAGTGAGGAGCTGCTCAGTGAGGAGCTGCGCAGTGAGGAGCTGCGCAGTGAGGAGCAGCGCAGTGAGGAGCTGCGCAGTGAGGAGCTACAACCACGTTGAATGAATAATGGAAAATTAATTTGTACTTGCTCTATTTTTTCCCACGTGGTAGGTGCAGAGTGATGTGCTGTATAACATGCATCATCCTGTAAGGTGAATCTGCTGATAGTTAAAATTTACAGATTGACTGAGCACACCCTCCCACAGACCACCACAAACTGGTTTAATGCTAAAGCAGTGTTTGGGCAAGGGGAATGAGTAAGTATTAGGAATGCTTACCGAAACACAAGTCCTATCACACTCATGGGTTTTATTTTTCCATTTTTTAAAATGTCTGCTGCAATTGCAATTATAGGAATTCCTGTAACCATGGTGACTGACAACGTCAATTGATGGGGTGGGGAATATCCAGGCCTAGGATTTATTTCGGGCACTCCCAGCTTTACACCACCCACCTTATTCACAAAAAAGCCAGCGCTAATGGAATATCACAAACATAGTCACCCCATTAATATCTAGAAGCCTGCTGTTTATTCAAAGTAAATTAGGCTTATGTTATCAAAGCCACAACATCAAATAAATGGTAATCAAAAGAGTTCCGTGCGATTGTGATTTTTGTTTATATTGTCGAAACACTGTCACTAACTATAGAGTAATTATGGGCTGTACTGTATTTATCAATGCTCTTGTGTTCTCTGCCATTGAAAACAAAGCAAGCACACGCAGGACACAAACCCTGCCGCACATACTGACCGGTCAATATGACTTTTACATGCGCATTAGCAATTGTTTACAACCCCAGAAAAGAGCAAAAACTAAACTAACGGCGAAGAACAATAAGTTCAAAATGTCCTATCAGTAATGTGTAAAACAAAACACGTTTGAAATGCTTTTATTTCCAAAACTCAAAGTTGTAATTCATCGAATGATACAGCACAGAAGGAGGCCATTCAGCCCATTGTGCCTGTGCTAGCTCTTTGAAAGAGCTGTCCAATTAGTCCCACTCCCCTGCTCTTTCCCCATGCCCCTGCAATATTTTCCTTTTCAAGTATTTATCCAATTCACTTTTGAAAGTAACTACTGAATCTGCTTCCACCACCCTTTCAGGCAGTGCATTCCAGATCATAACTATTTAAGTTTTTATTTCACTTCTAGCCTATCAGGAATATTCTGTACCTGGCTGTAGTTTTTCTGTCACAGACAGTCAGGACTCTGATATTGTATTACATAATCCCAAAAGAATGTTTCAACAAATCACCTTTCATTTTTCCTCCTTAAGACGCTGCCTCATGCTTGTGTGCAGTACCCTGAGTATGTAGCCCAAGTGGCAATTCTTCATATGTGAGCCTAAACGTGAGTTTTGGCAGGCTATTTGACTTGGAGTGGCATCATAGCCAAGCCTGACCCTGTCCTCACCCGGCTTCCAGACACAGAGGCCGGAATTTTCCCAGTGCCGAGCGTGCGGGTTTGGGGGCGGGTCAGCAGTTAAAAGCGCGGAAATTGACAGCGCGTCGGGAACCTGCCATCAACCCGCCGACTTCCGCATTTAACTTGGGCGCATTTCGAGGCGTGCCATGGACCCGCTCAGGAGAGGCGGGCGATCGCATTGTGGTAGTTAACTGCTTGTTGAGAGACCCTTAACTGCCTTTTTAACCTCAGGTTTTGGCTTTAACTTGTTGCGCACGGGATTCACAGCCCTCAGGAACCTTGCCTGTGAAGGGGAGGTGGAAGCCCAGTGGCCATTGTGCGAGGGCATTAATTGAGAGCTGGGAAAAACACATAAATACTCCCACATTACACCCGATTACTTGGTGAAATAAAGAATAGATTTGCCTTTCTAATCTAGGCTTTATTAACTTTAAAAATCCAGTAGCACATCTTTCAACACCAGTCTCCAACCATGACTGGAGAGAACTGAATTTAAGATGGCCACCACAAATCACCTGACAACCACTACCAATGAGTTTACAGCATGCATCTCAAGGTAGAAACAAACAACCAATTACAATACTTCTTACTAACACAGAGAACAACCACCACATTCACCAATCACGATACTTCTTATTAAACATAGGAAATAATCACCACATTCACCCCTCCTTTTAAAACATGCTCCAACCTAAAACAACCTTTACAATTTATAATTAATTTATTTACAACTAAAATACAAATATAATATTTCAACAATTTTAAAACATTACTATCAATTTAAAAGTCCATTTTCAATTGGTCGACCAGATATCTTGTTCGTGTCGACCTTCTTAACCTTGGTGAAATTCCTTGCCCTCCCACACCCGGAGACACCAAAGTATCTTCTGCAGGAAGGCTAGCCATATCCCGATTATCAACGGTTTCCGGATTGGAAATCCCATCAGGAAGTAAACTAGGACGGTCATGAACATCCATCAAAGGCTGACTAATAGAAGTATAATTATCTGCAGTAGGATTGGAAATATTCGTAGTATCTATAACAACATCCACATTATCTGAATCGTGACTATTATTAGTATCCTCAGAAGAGGGCTGGCCACCACAAGGAGCCAAATCTTTAATTGAAACAGTACTTTCTTTCCCATCTTGGAATCGAATATGAGCATATTGGGAATTTGCCTCCAACAGCTCCACCTCCTCCACTAAAGGATCATATTTTGACAATCTAACATGGCGTCGAAGCAGCACAGGTCCCTACATAGTAAGCCATGAAGGTACCGAATATCCTGTAGTAGATCGCCGCGGGTAATTAAAGAGCCTTTCATGGGGGGTCACATTAGTAGCCGTTGAAAGCAATGATCTAATGGAATGCAGGGCATCAGGCAGTACCATTTCCCACTGTGTATTCTTAAGGTTCCGGGATGTCAAAGCCAACATAACTGCCTTCCAGATCACCCCATTGTATCATTCGCACTGTCCATTACCCTGGGGGTTATACGGGGTAGTTCTACTAGTAGAAATTCCCCGACTCTGAAGGTATTCCTTCAACTGGGAAGACATAAAAGAACTTCCCTGATCCGAATGGATATACGCAGGCATCCCAAAGATGACAAAAAGTTGAGTCAGACATTTGATAACTGTAGCAGCTGATACATCTGCGCAAGGAAAAGCAAAAGGAAACCTTGAAAACTCATCCACAACAGTAAATATGTATCGATTTTGAGTCGTTGAAGGAAGAGGCCCCTTAAAATCAACGCTCAGACGTTCAAAAGGAGAAGTAGCCTTTATAAGATGAGCTCGTTGAGGCTTAAAGAAATTTGGTTTACACCGAGCACAGATAGAACATGATGAAGTCATCCGCTTGACGTCTTCAACTGAAAAGGGCAAATTCTTACTGCGTACGAAGTGTATCATCCTCGTAACCCCAGGATGATATAAGGCATTGTGAAGATTAATAAGCGTATCTCCGTGAATCACAGAACAATAAGCCCTCGACAGTGCATCAGCAGCAACATTATCCTTCCCCGGACGATAAACTATATCAAAATTGTAACATGCCAACTCAATCCTCCACCTCATTATTTTATCATTTTTGATCTTTCCAAAATGTTTAACATCAAACATAAAGGACACAGATTTTTGATTGGTTACCAACGTGAAATGTCGCCCCGATAAACAATGTCTCCATTTACGCAGTGCTTCTACTATTGCATATGCCTCTTTTTCTATTGAAGAATGTCTTTTTTCACTATTGCTCAAGGTACGTGAGAAAAAGGCCACAGGTCTTCCATTCTGGTTCAGAGTAGCCCCAATTGCAAAATCAGAAGCATCCGTCTCAATCACAAAGGGAACCTGCTCATCAATAGAATGCACAACTGCTCCTAAGATATCCTTTTTAAAATTATCAAAACATGTCCTGACCTCCCATGATAGAGGATATGTCGTAACCCGAATAAGGGGCCGGATCTTCTGTGAAAAGTTTGCAATCCAATTAGAATAGTAAGAAAACAGTCCAACAACTCGTTGCAAAGCCTTAGAATTAGTAGGATAAGGTAAATCGATCAATGGTCGCAAACGTTCTGGATCTGGTTTAATCTTATTTCCCGAGATAATATACCCCAGTAGATTTACCTCAGTAGTCGAAAAGATACACTTCTCTTTATTAAAAGTTAAACCAACTTTTTCCGCAGCTTGAAGGAATCTTTCTAAATTAGAATCATGCTCCACCCTTGATTTACCACACACCGTGATATCATCTAAATATGAAAAGGTGTCAGAGAGAGAGTTATCACTTATAAAAGCATCCATTGCCCGTTGAAAACAAGCAACACCATTAGTAACACCAAATGGTATTCGGCAAAACTGATACAGCTTTCCACCAGCCTCAAAGGCTGTATATGGTTGATCCCTCTTAACAATAGGAATCTGATGATAAGCACTCTTTAAATCAATAGTGCTAAAAAACTTATACTGAGATACTTTGTTGATAAGCTCATCAATCTTAGGCAAAGGGTACGCATCTAATTGAGTATACCTATTAATAGTTTGAGAGTAGTCTATCACCATTCGTTTCTTATGTCTCTCGTTAGTGGTGACAACTACCTGAGCCCGCCAAGGCGAACAACTAGGTTCAATGATTCCTTCCAATAAAAGACGTTGGACTTCAGAATTAATAAATTCTCTATCCTGACTGCTATACCTTCTTGACTTGGTAGCAATTGGCTTACAATCCAGCATCAAATTGGAAAAAAGTGATAATGGAGAAATGGATAAAGAAGTTAATCCACAAATGGGTAAGGGTGGCTTAGTCCCTCCAAACGAAAGACTGAGAGACTCGTGTAATTTAAGCACATCATGACCAATCAAAATATCCGCACAAAGATTAGGCAAAACAGATAGGCGTATATCAGTATACGTATTACCTCGAAGAATCATTTTCACAAGGCAACAACCAGCTACTTGTGAAGTAAGGGTCATCTGAGCCATACACACCTGATAAGTAACAGGCAAGATTTTCAAACACTTTTCCTTCGCAAACTGAAGACTTATAAAACTCTCGGTGCTGCCCGTATCTATGAGAGCCTTCACTTCTAACCCATTAACTTGGGCCATAACTATAGCTTTGTTTAGGCCATGAGCAAATACAGCAGAAATTGATGCAATAAACGCCCTCTCTACAGGTTGAATAGTCGCAGAAGAGGAGGTAATTGAACCTAATGATTTACAAACACGTGCATAATGACCTCTCTTTCCACATTTACTACACACAGCCTCCCGGGCAGGACACTTCAAACGAGGATGCCGGACGTTCCCACAAAAATAACACTTCTGAATCCTAGAGGCAACAGCCGCCGAAGTAGAAACTGTTTCAGAATCTAGTAAACCACTCCCATTAAGTCCACCTAATTCTTTTTCGTCCGGAACTGCCGAAACCACAGTCACAGGTCGATTAGAAAGAGCATAAGAATCCGAACTTCTCTGAGCCATATCCAATGTAGAAGCTTGCTCAAAAGCACTCTTGAGATCCAAAGTCTTATTTTCTAACAACCGCTGACGAATTGATCTAGACAGTAGTCCATTAATAAAAGCATCCCGTACCGATTCTTCCTTATATTCTTCGGCCGTCACGGCTTTATAATTACAGTTAGCACTAAGGTGCCGAAGTGCTTGTAAATAAGTATCCAAAGATTCTCCCACCTGCTGCCTATGGGCAGATAGAAGATAACGTGCAAATACCTCATTCTTTGGTTTAACAAAAATCTTCTCCAATGTAGAAATAGCCAATTCGTAAGTTTTACAGACCAAAATATACTTATACACATCCGGAGCAATGTAGTTGATCAGCATATTCAGCTTATTCAGAAACTCTTGTTCCAACACACCCAAAAAGTTTGTAAATGTACAATACCAATGTTTCCATTTATCATCCACTCCTGCAGAATTAGGGTCAGCATTGAATCGTTCTGGTTGAAGATATTGCTCCATTCTGACATAAAGTTAATAAATTGAAGTAAAGAATAGATTTGCCTTTCTAATCTAGGCTTTATTAACTTTAAAAATCCAGTAGCACATCTTTCAACACCAGTCTCCAACCATGACTGGAGAGAACTGAATTTAAGATGGCCACCACAAATCACCTGACATCCACTACCAATGAGTTTACAGCATACATCTCAAGGTAGAAACAAACAACCAATTACAATACTTCTTACTAACACAGAGAACAACCACCACATTCACCAATCACGATACTTCTTATTAAACATAGGAAATAATCACCACACTTGGCTAATGGAAAGGCTCTTGCTGACTCCATTTTGTGCAGAGATTTAGCTGTCAGCAATTTGCAGGTCATTTCTGAAACCTCAGAAGTCACTCTCACCACATTGCTAGTCACTATCTCTATATTGAAGGATTAGGCCTCTGATCTTCACTTTACCTGCCATCTATTACATCAGCATGGGTGCCACTTACACTCTTTCACCTTGAACCTCAGAATCGGACCAAGATGTGCCCCATAGCAACAAGACCAGCCACACCTGCAGCAGCAGCAACCAGAACACCAGCAGCAGCAACCAGAACACCAACAGCAGCAACAACCACAACACCAGCAGCAACAGCGACCAGAACACCAGCAGCAACAGGGACCAGAACATCAGCAGCAACAGCGACCAGAACACCAGCAGCAGCAGCAGCAGCCACCACAACAGCGGCCTTCTCCTCAATGACTTGATGCTCCACAGGAGAGACGGGGTCAGCACAGGGCTGCACCGCGCCGGGGGCGATACCCCCAACAGAGGGTATACAGGCAGAGGATGAGCTTCCTGGACATGACTGAGCAGTGGTGCTTCAGGAGGTTCAGGCTATTGTGCCAGGTCGTAGCAGACATTTGGAGCTTGCTGGAACAAGACCTGCAGCCCGGAGGACCTGGTGGACACTCCTTGCTGTCAAAGTCAGCACCGCCCTCAACTTCTTTGCCTCAGGCTCCTTCTAGGGATCTGCTGCAAACATTTGCGGGATCTCGCAGTCAGTCACCCACAGATGCATCACCTGGGTGACCGAGGCCATGTTTCACATGTCAGCCTATTATGTAAACTTTGCCACTGATGAGGCATGTGTTAATGAGTGGGTGCTTGGCTTTGCCACTCTGGCATGCTTCCCACAGGTGCAGGGTGTCATCAAGGCACCCACACATCACCCAGGAGTCTTTGTGAACCACAAGGGCTTCCACTCCCTCAATGTGCAGCTCATCTGTAACCATAAAAAGATCATCATGCATGTGTACCAGATTCCCTGGCAGCTGTCATGACTCTTTCATGCTGTGTCAGTCCACCCTCACTCAGCTCTTCACTCCTCCAATCAGACTTACCAGCTGGCTGGTTGGAGACATGGGCTATCTACTGAAGACGTGGCTGATGACATGCTTGAGGAGGCCAAGTGCTGAGGCCAAGGAGCATTATAATGACAGCCACATGTCCATCAGATGTGTCATAGAGCAAGCAATCGGCATGATGAAGGTGCGCTTCAGATGCCTTGACAGATCTGGAGGAGCCCTTCAGCACACACCAGCCAGAGTCTCCAGAATCATCGCATTTGCTGCACGCTGCACAACATAATGTAGCAATGAGGATTGGAGCTGCAGGGGGAGCAAGGCACAGAGCGCACAGCCTCTTCAGAGGAGGAGGAGGAACAGGTGGAACATGAGGAGGAAACTGAGGTGGAGATGGCACCAGCACATTGCTGCTCGGGAGGCTTGGGATGGCCTCATAATGGCCAGATTTACTTAACTTGCACCAGTGCACCCATATGGCTGCCAGATGCTGTACTAACCTCCCCCCACCCCCAACAACACCACAAAGCAGTTCTGCAATGACCAAGACATTCCTGTCACCCAAACCCCCATTGCTCAAGGTAAGTAATGGCCCAGAAATTCGGGTCCCAACGCGTGAGCACGCACAGGGTACTCACGTGTGGACCCGATGGAAGTGCCGGTTTCTTGCATGCACTGCGCATGTGTGGGAAACCGGCACTTCCATTCCTCTGAACGAAGGGGTTCAGAGGTCGAATGCGTGCGCGCGGGAGTCTGCACGTGCGCTTTGAACTTACGTTTTTTTTACAGGTTTTTCCGTGAGGGTAAGTCTTTAGATTTTAGAAATGTAAAAACCAGGCGTAAGGCCTGCATTTTAAAAGGTAAGTGGTCAATTAATTAAAATTAAAACATTTTTTCCACAGGTTTAGTATTTTTAAATACTTTAAAGCAATGTAAGTTTATTTTTAGCCCCGTTTTTTTATAAAATTATTTTTTTCAAAAATTTAAATTATTGTTTAAAATAGTTATTTAATGTAATTTATAGTTTATTTAAAAAGTGTGATTTAAAAAAAAAATTTATTTGAAGGTTTGCTGTTATTTTGGGGCCGTATATTCATAAGTTTAGACAGGTCTTCCTGTCAATCTTATGAATGGGCTTTTCCCTCCTCTGATTGGCTGCCCATGGCTCACATGATCCCAGGGGACGCATCGCACTAACTACGCACCTGGGACACGCAAGCACAGCGCGCCGGTAGCTGGGCCAGGCCCCGGAGCGGAATTCCATGGGAGCCCAGAGCTCAACTGCTGGCGCGCAAGGTAAGTGCAGGTCGGGGGCTTACACCCGCGGGAAGCCCCCGACCCGAATTTCTGGGCCAATGTCTCCCCAGTCACTCCAAGTGACAAAGCCACTTCCCAGGTAGCAGGCAAAAATGAACAAGATGGGAAAGTTGTGCAAAGAAATAAATGTATGTGCGTCATAAATATGATAAGAATGGTTATTGTTACCATTATGCACATGATGATATTCCACATGAGTGACTGCTGTCTGCCATGTGGCTGTATGATATTTAGTTCTGTCACCAGGTTGCTGGGAGGTCCCCCTCTCTCCATCTCCCACCACCAGCAGTTCTGCAACTCCAGAAATTTATAGGGCCTCCTCCTTTGCAGGAGTCCAATTTGTGAATATTGGAGGGCTACCTCTGGTTCCCTGTTGTCATGGGCTCTTTTCTTCTGCAAGGAGGGAAAGAAGAGAACTTTGAGTGCGAGTGATGGAATGAGTGTAAGGAATGAATGGACTAGATTTGTAGAGATTGACTATGAGGGAGTGGGGTGACAATGCCAAATGGCCTCCTTCTGTGGTGTTACTTGCTATGATTGCATTAGGATGAGGGTGAGTGACAGCAGTGATGTGAGTAGGTGCATAGACAGAGAGGGCTGGGTAGATGTGCAAGGTAGGTTTGTGTGAGGAATAGTGTGCAGGAGTAGGCATGGGAAGGCAGAGTGATGGGGTTGGGGTGACATGCACATCAGGATGTAGGTGAGTGTGGCATGCACTTACCTTTCATTGAATTGTTTCCTGTACTGGATCCACGCCCTCTTAGTGTCTCTGGCTGGTCTTTTTTGGCCATCTGCAGGGAAGAGGACCTCCCTGCGTGCTCTGACTCCCTGGACCAGCACTTCCAGGGAGGCATCTGGAAATTTTGGCGCAGCCTTCTGTCTGTGGGTCTCCATGACCGACAGAAATCTCAATGTTATACAGCAATTTGACTCTCCTACAGCAACCTACAAATGAAATGTGTGCAAAGGCTGCTTTAATTATCCGTGTTGAAAACAAGTCATTGGTGACATCATCAGACCCGCTCTATTTAATTGGGCCGGGAAACCCGCATGACTCTTTCAATTGATGCAATTGAGTTAAACGCGCAGTGTCGAACACGCTGTTGAAAAGCTCGGGATGGCGACTCACTACGCGGCTTGCACGCGCCCACCCCGATGATCAGGTAAAGATTCTGGCCACACTTTCCAGCAGGATCTGAGCTAAGACCCCAATTGGCTTCAACACCCCCTGGCTATGCTAAAAATAAAAAATTCCACTTCCTCTGGCAACATCAGTTGAGGACGGGATCGTGTTTGACTGTGATGTCTCCTATAAGGAATAGCTTGCTGGCAGTCACGGTCTAGGCCTGCGCAGGAAGAGTGTCGCCAGGGATGAGGAATAGAAAGACTGCCAGTGCCCTCGAAGCTTCAACATGAGTGTTTAGGAAAGGAGCGAAGAAAACTGGGGAAGAGGGGAACCCCTCAAACATTTCATAACGTGAAAATAACACTCAATCATTCATTTTACAATAACATGTTAGTTCATTCTACCAATGATTTTACACTTGTCCGAGCAAAGCATATTGAACTAGACTGGTTTTAATTTTAACACATCCACTTTAGCCTAATAAATAAAAAGTAGTAGCTCTTTGAAATCCTGTGACTGCATATATCCATATCTATCTGCAGATATATACTTATTTATATAAGATAAATATAGTGTTAATGGCAACATTTCCTGTCTTGTTTTACATTCAAGTTAAAGCTTGCCAATACTCTAAAGGAGAATGTCGTTCTTTCGAACATTTCCCCTTATACAGTACCCTATTAAACAACAGTGATGTTTCCATTCTGAATGGGCTACCTAAGGTATTTTGAATGAAGCATGTCATTGTGATGATACAGTTGGCAGTTCCTGTGTTGCAGGAAGAGCCCAGGCCGTCTGCCCTCTGATGCACGAGATTAATCTTGAGACCGTCTGATTCATGCAAAACTAGCCCAGTTTAAGATGTGGGATCTGGGCTTTCCTCTTCCTTTGCTTTGTAGCAGATAGCGTTTCTGTTGTTTGATGTGTGTGTGCGAGGATGCACTGTGTCCTGCCAAATGTACGTTTTATTTCCGTTAATGCCTGGTCAATGCAAGCTGTATTTTATTTTCATGACACGACATTGGGATGCATTCTGTTAACCATTGATTCAGCATCAGTTTTAGTGTTTTTATTTTCACTAAAACAGCTTTAACGAATAAGGAGGAGGGAGTGAATTACTGTACCCTATTTATCAAGGAGAGCCATGCGACTGCTGGGGCCATTGTCCATAAGGTAAAGTTCATACTTGAAATCAGGTAGTCATGCAGTGTGTCTGCTAGCCCTAGCATGTCAATTACCCAGCGAAGTGGAAATTCACAAGAAGAACCTGGATACTGGGCAATAGTTTGACACACTTCTCTTTGAAGTCTAAACTGAGTCAAAGGAGCGTCAAAAAGGTGTCACTAATAAATACAGCTGTCAGTCATAAGTACGGTTCACAGCATAGAGAGCTGTATTCGCTGCTCATGGTGTGGTCTCCTCTACATTGGGGAGGCCAAACGCAGACTGGGTGACCGCTTTGCGGAACACCTGCGTTCAGTCCGTAAGGGTGACCCCGAGCTTCCGATCGCCTGTCATTTTAATTCACCGCCCCATTCCTACTCAGACCTCACTGTCCTCGGGCTCTTGCATTGTTCAACGGAAGCTCAGCGTAAGCTCGAGGAACAGCACCTCATCTTCCGATTAGGCACTTTACAGCCTTCTGGACTCAATATCGAGTTCAACAATTTCAGATCATAACCTCGGTCCCTATTACATTTTTATATATATTTTTTATCCACACCTTTGCTTTGTGCCCTTCCCCCTTTTTTTTTGTCCCACATGGTAGCTGTCTCTCATTCTGCCAGTGCATTTCACACCTCATCTAGAGCCATCTTTTGTCTCTTTACTAGTCCTATCACCATCTCGTCTCGTTTTGAATACCTCTTAATGTCTCTTCACTTCTCTTTTGTTCTTTCATCCCCATTTCCCAGCCCCCAAACTGGCCTTTTAATCTGTTTCATTTCCTATGTTTTTCTCAGTCCTGACGAAGGACTTCAACCTGAAACGTTGGGCTGGATTTTGCTACGGGGGCGGGTTGGGGTTGTGTTCCCCACATTTTGTGTTTCCCACACGAATCCTGAACGATGTGGGAAATTGATGCAATTTTGATTTTATAGCCCAATTGATTCCCCACGTGTGGGAACCCCTAGCCAGTGAGCTTTTCAGGTGGGAAGCTCGCCTCCGATGACATCATCACTGCTGCTTCATTTAAGGGCTTCCACAAGCCTTGCTCACTTCAGCAGACTGCCAAGCTTCTGGCCCTGGCAGCTGCTGCTACCATCATCAATCATGGCGACACATCAGAGTAAGGCATCCCCCAGATTTGACGAGGCAGCCCTCCAGGCATTGGTGGAGGGAGCGACAGAGAGCAGGGAGGTGCTCTTCCCCTCCTCGGGGAGGAAGGAGCCACCCCAGCAAACCAAGGCTGTGTGGCTGAGGGTGGCAGAGCAGGTGAACGCCAGCTCGAATACCAGCAGAACATGGATCCAGTGTCGGAAACGCTTCCATGACCTTCAGCGCACTGGAAAAGTGAGTATGATGTTCCCATCACTCTTAATCTGATCCCCATTGCCTTTCCTCACCAGCTCTCAGCTTTACCAATCTCTTCCTCCACATCCCACTTGACACTGACATCCATGCACCCTTTCCCACTCCCTCTCTCTCTATGGTCACATTCACCTAACTAATGGACTATGCAGCCCTCACACTCCCTATCACTGTCATGCTATGAAAACAACTTACATCACATAGGGAGGGCCCTTGGTCTTACCATCTCACTCCATCTTTCTCTCCTTCTAAGCATCTATGCCATCGATTCTCTACACTCACTCCTTCATTCTCGCTCAAACTCCACTTGTCTCCCCCATTGCAGGAAAAGAGAGCTCACAACCGAAAAGAGCGAGCCAGGACAGGGGGCGGGGCAGCCTCCTTAGCCCAGCTGACCCCATGGGAGGAGGCGATCCTGGAGATCGTCGGCATCCAGGACGACACACAAGTGGGGGATGGAGAGACCGGTGTAGCAGAGCAAGCTGGTGACAGAAGAGTTTTCCAACTCTCTCAATTGCATTGCATGACTCGCTGATAATGACTTGGAAGCTCTAGCAGATGGACCTCTGATCATCTGCAATAAGCACTGTGCAGGTAACCCTGGCCTCTCATCTCTGACACTTTCCTTTAATCCCCCACAGGACCATCGCAAGCTCCCATCTCCAGGACGCAGGAGGAGGCTCAGCCTCAGCATCCAGACTCCTCAGAGGAAGCTGCAACCTCTGAGGGCGCAGCGTCAGCAGAAGGCAACGCACCCTGCACCAGCGCAGACACTCACACCTCGGTGGGACCTTCGGGACGTAGAGTAGTGTTGTCACCTGCTTACAAGTGAGCCTCAGCAGATGGTGGAGACAGGGACAGCAGTGGAGAGTCCTAGTCGGAGGGCGCAGCACTCTCCCAGCTCGGCTCAGCTGCATATCGACCCTCTGCCTCTGGGTCCATCCACAGTATCAGCGGTGATGGCACTCCAGGAAAATATGCAGGAGTCTCTGGCAGGTTTTGTCTCCAGGGTTGCTGCGGGTGTGGAGCGAATGGAGGAGTCCGTCGCTAACATGAGCAGAGCCTTTGTGGAGTCATTGGCGCATCAACGCATTACCACGGAAAGGATGGCAACCTCCGTGGAAAGGCTGGCTATGGCCATGGAGGAGATAAGTCGCGCGAGTGTTGAAAACATGGTGAGTGTTCAGACTAGACTGACATCTCTGGAGGAGCGATGGGCAGCTATTGAACAGAGAAACCAGACCTTCATGGCAGTCCCTCTGAGAAGGACTGCCAGTCCCGACACGGGTCCCCATGGCTCCCCTGATGTGCAGCAAGGTGCTCTCTCGCCACTTGCAAGCACTGAGGGGGACCTGACCCATGAGAGGGATGATGGTGGCAGAGAACAAGGAGGTGGGGGCTCCTCTCCAAGCGCTCAAACTTCCATGCCACTGACAAGTCCTCGGTCAGAGCCCCACCTGAGTCAGCACCCAAGTGAGATTGGCGTCTCAACCCCTGCACAGCCGCAGGAGCAGCAGACTGTTGCGCAGCCCTTACAGGCTCGCAACCCCAGAGGACGCCCGCCAAAGGTGTCCAGACAGGAGCAGCAAGGGAGTGAGCAAGGGGCCTCCACATCTGCTGATGCCACTGGGGAACCACTACGTAGGAGCACGTGTAAGAGAAAGAAACTGCACAAATAGTCACAAGGGTAGTCACTTGGGTGGAATTTAATGTGTTATGGTTGAAAGCCATCAGAATAATGTTAATAAATCATCTGTTGGCTACTGCTGTAGTTGTGGCGTGTGTCATTTCGCGAATGGGACTTTCACTTTGAGGTCAGTATGGTGGCCACATCGCTAGAATTCAGCTGGTTCCTGGCTATTGTCAGTGCTCAGGTAAAAGGATGCGAGGCAATAGTCCCTCATGGGCGAGGCTCAGCAAATCTGCCCAATATGAGCGCGTTCCTTGCATGCCGGCCACCAATGTTCTCGCGCACTGCTGCCGCTGGTTGATGAGCCTCTGCAAGATGTTCGTCTTCGCTCTCCTCCTCCCCCTCCTCCTCCTCATCTGAGGAGGATATGTCAGGAGCCACTTGGTCCTCGGCCATCTGCAAGCCACGACGCTGTGCCATGTTGTGAAGCACACAGCAAACCACAACGATTCTGGAGACCCTGGCTGCTGAGTATTGCAGGGCTCCACCTGATCTATCCAGGCATCTGAAGCACATCTTCAGCAGACCAATGGTCTGCTCGATCATGGCTCTGGTGGAAAGGTGGCTGGAGTTGTAGTTCTCCTCAGCTTCGTTGGATGGGCTCCTCAGCGGCGTCAATAGCCACGTCCTCAAGGGATAGCCCTTGTCTCCAAGTAGCCATCCGTTAAGTTGGTGTGGCGGACTGAATAGCGGAGGCACAGTAGACTGGCGCAGTATGAAGGAGTCATGGCAACTGCCAGGGTACTTGGCACAAACATGCAAAATTTCCTTCTTGTGGTCACACACCAGCTGAACGTTGAGGGAGTGGAAGCCCTTGCGGGTGACAAAAATACCAGGATTGCGATGGGGAGCCTTAAGGGCCACATGTGTGCAATCAACGATGACCTGCACCCTTGGAAAGCCTGTAAGATTAGCAAATCCAACCGCTCTCGCCATGACACTTGCTCGATCCTTGGTGAAATGGATGTGATTGTGCGCGATGTCAAAGAGGGCATCGGTTACCCGCTTGATGCAGGTGTGTGCGGCCGCCTGGGAGATGCCGCTGATGTCTGCTGCTGATCCCTGGAATGAGCCTGAGGCAAAAAAGTTGAGTGCGATGGTGACTTTGACGGCCACTGATAAGGGGTGTCCAGCTGCTCCTCTGGGCTCCAGGTCTTGCTGCAGCATTGCGCAGATGTCAGCCACTATCTCTCGTGAAAGTCGGAGCCGCCTTTGGCACTGCTGCTCAGACATGTTGAGGTAGCTGACCCTGCGTCTGTAGACCCTGTTTGGGGGGTCTCTCCTGCGCCGACGGCCTTCCATGCGCTGGCCCCTTCTGGCCTGTGCATCCTCAGGTGGGGCAGCAGCAGCTTGGCGCAACTGTTGTTGCTGCTGCTGTTGGGCGGCCTCATGTAATATCCAGAAGGGCAGGACAAAAATGGCTCCCATGCTTCTGGTAGATGCCTCAGTTGAGGAAGCGCTCAGTGAAGGTGGCGAGAGGGGTTTCCCAGGAGGTCACACTGGAGATGGTTGTCAGGCTGCAAACTTCCAGAACTGTGGGTATGCCTTCTGAAAGATCCCCCAGACCTGAGAGAGCAAAGTTATGCCACCTGCAATTAAAGCCTGTTCAAATCTGCCATTTAATGGTTGAGCTGCAGCTGCTACTCCACAAGCCAGTTGTGCTCCCGCCAGGTTTCAGATGTGTGTTTCCCACCAGGCGTGTTTCACGTGGGAAAACGAGTAAACTTGCAAGTGGTTAGGAAAATGGGATTATAGAGCCAATTGAGGGCTTGTTAAGGGCCTTAAGGGCCTATCCCGCCTCCTGGAGGCGGGACGGAGTCGGGACCAGCAGACACGAATTTAGGAAAATTGCGTGGAGGCGGGATGGAGGCGGGTTTGGGCCCGCACGCCAGTTTTGCGATTTTTATAACCCACACGCCTCCAATCCCGCCTCCCCGGCCCTAGCAAAATCCAGCCTGTTGACTCTCTTTCTCTCTCCACTGATGTTGTCTGGCCTGCTGAGTTTTTCCAGCATTTTCTGTTGTTATTTCGGATTTCCAGCATCCGCAGTATTTTGCTATCATACAGAGAGCTGCCTGACTGATTTTCTTGACATTACCTTTGCACTTGTGAAATAAAGCACCTTTGATGCAAAGATTGGAAATCTTAACCCTGCTCCCCTCACCCCCGCCGCCCCTCTCCCCCACCCCCACCCCCCGCTGACTGATGGGCTGATTTTAAAGGTCATGGATGGATAAAATCCATTTAATGGCCCAGTGATCAATGTAAACTGTTCCTAACACTTGGTTAAACTGTAAAACTTTCTCACTTGCTGAACAACAGGGTTTCCATTCTACCTGTCTGGTCTATGTATTTCCTCATATAGAATTGATGATATCAGAGGTAATAAATCATTGAAAGTCATCCTTAATATCTTGAAAACTTTGATCAAATCACCCCTTAACCTTCTAAATTCTAGGGAATACAACCCTAATTTGTGTAATCTCTCCTCGTAATTTAACCCTTGGAGTCCGGGTATCATTCTGGTAAACCTACACTGCACTCCCTCCAAGGCCAATATATCCTTCCTAAGGTGTGGTGCCCAGAATTGCTCACAGTACTCCAGGTGTGATCTAACTAGGGTTTTGTACAGCTGCAGCATAACTTCTACCCCCTTGCATTCTATTCCTCTAGATATAAAGGCCAGCATTCCATTAGCCTTTTTGATTATTTTCTGTACCTGTTCATGACATTTTAATGATCTATGTACCTGGACCCCCAAGTCCCTTTGAACCCCCACTGTTTTTAGCTTTTCAACATTTAGAAAGTACCCTGTTCTATTCTTTTTAGGTCCAAAGTGGATGACCTCACATTTGCCTACACTGAAGTCCATTTGCCACAGTTTTTTTCCCATTCACTTAATCTATCGATATTCCTTTGTAATTTTATGCTTTCATCTACACTGCCTACAATGCCGCCTATCTTCATGTCATCGGCAAATTTGGATATGTAGCTTTCTATCTCATCATCTAAGTCATTAATAAATACGATGAATAGTTGAGGTCCCAACACAGATCCCTGTGGGACACCACTAGTCACATCCTGCCAATTAGAGTACCTGCCCATTATCCCTACTCTCTGTCTCCTGCCGCTCAGCCAATTTCCTAACCTGGTCAATAATTTGCCTTCTATTTCTGGGCTTCAACTTTAGTTAACAGTCGATTATGAGGGACTTTATCAAATGCCTTCTGGAAGTCCATATAAAAACCATCCATAGACATTCCCCTGTCCACTACTTTAGTAACCTCTTCAAAATATTTAATCAGGTTCGTCAGGCATGACATACCCTTTACAAATCCATGCTGGTTCTCTCTGATCAACTGAAAATTTTCAAGCTGTTCAGTCACCCTATCCTTAATTATAGACTCTAGTAATTTCCTGACAACAGATGTTCGACAAACTGATCTATAATTCCCTGGTTTCCCTCTCCCACCATTCTTAAATAGCTGTTCCAGTAGTTCAGGTAGATGTTAAAAATCCTCTGAGACTATTTGAAAAATAATATGAAGTTCTCCTGATGTCCTGACCAACATTTCTTATTCAAGCAACAATAACAACAAGAACAACTTACATTTATAGAGCACATTTAACACAGCAAAATGTCCCAAGGTGCTTAACAAGAGCAATATTAATAAAAACATTTTTGACACTGAGCCGCAGAAGGAGATTTCAGGACAGATGATCAAAAGCTTGGTCAAAGAGACAGGTTTTAAGGAGCATCGTAAAGGAGGAGAGAGAGGTGGAGTGGCAGAGAGATTTAGGGAGGGAATTCCAGAATTCCAGAACACCACCAAAAGCATATTAACTGGCCATTTAACTCATTGTTGTTTGTGTGATCTTACAATGCACAAATAGCTAACATGTCTGCTTACATCATAAGAGTCACTGCACTTCAAAGTAATTCAATATGTTTGAAATGCGCTAATATATTCTGAAGAGGTGTTGTATGGTACAAGTCTTTCTTATTCTATTTTAATGGGTTGTGAGCCTAATCCTTACTTTCCTTCTGTTGGATTCTGTTGGATTATTTTGAACATGTTTTCTAAATATCACATGAAGGATTTTTTCACCTCATTTAGTAGTTTAAGTTAATGAAAATAATTGTCCCCCTGTTAGCTCCGGGGACAAGTGCACCGTGTGGTGTGGCACTGAATGGTACAGTTCAGAAAGATCCCAATTTGATCCCTGGTCTAGATTGAGGTTGCTGATCACAGCTAGGATGATGTTGGTGAAGACCCTAACATTGACCCAAGGACCCCTGGGCCAGGCAAAGAGCTACGAAACTGGGCTCAGTCGTGATGCACCCTTTGCTGGAATAGTCTGCTGATAATCACTGTTTAGTGTAAAAGGTGGGGGGGGCGGGGGGGGCGGTAAAACATTGGTTCTTATTGTCTAAATTGATTTATACCCTACACCATCTATTGCATGCAAGAGTGCTGTAGAAAGGGAGATATATTGGCCCAGAAATTCGGGTCGGGGGCTTCCTGCGGGTGCAAGCCCCCGACCTGCACTTACCTTGCACGCCGGCAGTTGAGCTGTAGGGCCCCGTGGAATTCCGATCCGTGGCCTGGCCCAGCTGCCAGTGCGCAGTGCTTGCGTGTCCCAGGGGCGCAGTTAGTTCGATGCGTCCCCTGTGATCACGTGGGCCATGGGCAGCCAATCGGAGGAGGGAAAAGCCCATTCATAAGTCTTGACAGGAAGAGCTGTCAAGACTTATAAATACTACGGCCCCAAAATAGCAGTAAACCTTCAAATAAATTTTAAAAAACTATAAATTACATTAAAGAACTATTTTAAACAATAATTTAAAGTTTTGAAAAAAATAATTTTATATTCTAACGGGGCTAAAAATAAACTTACCTTGCTTTAAAGTATTTACAAATAATAAACCTGTGGAAAAAATGTTTTAATTTTAATTACTTGACCACTTACCTTGTCCTGCTTTTTAAATTTCTAAATTCTAAAGACTTACCCTCACGGAAAAACCTGTAAACAAAAGTAAGTTCAAAGCGCACGCGCAGACTCCCCTGCGCACGCGTTCGACCTCTGAACCCCTTCATTCAGAGGAATGGAAGTGCCGGTTTCCCGCGCATGCGCAGTGCATGCACGAAACCGACACTTCCATCGGGCTTACGGGTGAGTACCCAGCGCGTACTCACCCAGGGAGACCCGAATTTCTGGGCCATTGTCTTCATGCTATGTCCCTGAGTGGACAGGGGAGCTCCAGATCCTACGTGCAACACCTTCCATGGAGTAAGAAGTAACAAGTGTGCAAAGTAGAGTCACTTACGCTCCTATGATTCACCTTGGGATGTTTTACTACATTAAAGGTGCTATATTAATGCAAGTTGTTGTTATTGCTGTTGTTGGTACTTCTGTGGATGCCTGAAAATTTCTGCAATGGCTCCACGAGTCCCTGTCAATCTGCTCCATGAGTCCATCTCAACCTGCTCCATGAGTCCATGTCAACCTGCTCCACGAGTCCATCTCAACCTGCTCCACGAGTCCATCTCAACCTGCTCCACTAGTCCATGTCAACCTGCTTCACGAGTCCATGTCAACCTGCTCCACGAGTCCATGTCAACTTGCTCCATGAGTCCATCTCAACCTGCTCCACGAGTCCCTGTCAACCTGCTCCACGAGTCCATGTCAACCTGCTCCACGAGACCGTCAACCTGCTCCATCCCCTCTTTCCAGCCAAATGTCGCTGCCTCCTTTGCAGGAGTATGGCCCTTTGCCCCAGAAAGAGCCACCCTTCTACAGCAGCACATCCAGGGGTTCTTCAGTGAAAGGGACCGTTTCACCTTTGTCCCTCCTTCCAGGCATTATTCAACAGCTTTATAATTCATTCACGGGATGTGGGCATCGCCAGCAAGAGGAGATGATTTTAACTTGGCAAAATTGGGTTTAACGGGGCTTGTAGCGGCCTCAAATTTACACAGGATTACGTAGGATTACATAGGATATACAACAGAAACAGGCCATTTGGCCCAACCAGTCCACGCTCGCGTATATGCTCCACTCGAGTCTCCTTCCAACTTTCCTCATCTAACTCTATCAGCATAACCCGCTATTCCCTTCTCCCTCATATGCTTATCTGACTGCCCCTTAAATGCATCTATACTATTTGCTTCAACCGCTCCCTGTGGTAGTGAGTTTCACATTCTCACCACTCTCTGGGTAAAGACGTTTCTTCTGAATTCCGTATTTGATTTCTTGGTAACTATCTTATATTGATGGCCTCTATTTATGCTCTTCCCCACAAGTGGAAACACTCTCTCTGTATCCACTCTATCAAAATCTTTCATAATTTTAAAGACCTCTATTAGATCATCCCCCAGCCTTCTTTTTTCAAGAGAAAAGAGATCCAGCCTGTTCATCCTTTCCTGACATGTATACCCTTGCATTTCTGGTATCATTCTTGTAAATCTTCTCTGCACACTCTCCAGTGCCTCTATATCCTTTTTATAATATGGCAACCAGAATTGTACGCAGTACTCCAAGTGTGGTCTAACCAAGGTTCGTTACAAGTTTAGCATAACTTCCCTACTTTTCAATTCTATCCCTCGAGAAATAAACCCTAGTGCTTTTTTGGCTTTTTTATGGTTTTAACCTGTGTTGCAACTTTTAGTAATTTGTGTATTGGTACTCTGAGATCTCTTTGCTCCTCTACCCCACCCAGACTCACACCCTCCAAGCAATAAGTGACCTCCCTATTGTTGTTCCTACCAAAGTGTAATACCTCACATTTATCTGTGTTGAAAGTAATTTGCCTATTATATGTCCATTCTGCAAGTTTATTAATGTCTTCTTGTAATTTATTGCAGTCCTCCTCAGTATTGACTATCCCTCCCATTTGGCATCATCTGCAAATTTAGAAATTGTGTTTTTGATTCCATAGTCTAAATCGTTAATATAAATTGTGAACAACAGTGGTCCCAGCACTGATCCTTGTGGAAAAAACACTTCCCACCTTCTGCCACTGTGAATAGCTACCCTTTACCCCTACTCTCTGCTTTCTGTCTTGAAGCCAGCTAGCTATCCATTCTGCTACTTGTCCCCTGACTCCACATTCTCTGACCTTATTCATTAGTCTATTATGTGGTACCTTATTGAAGGCCTTTTGAAAATCTGGATAAATTTCATCTACTGCATTATGCTTGTCTACTCTCTCTGTTACCTCTTCAAAAAATTCAATCAGGTTGGTCAAGTAAGACTTTCCCTTTTGAAATACATGCTGACTATTCATTAATGGCCCAGAAATTCGGCTCTCCACGGGTGAGTACGCACGGGGCACTCACCCATAGGCCGAATGGAAGTGCAGGTTTCCTGCATGCACTGCGCATGCGCGGGAAACCGGCACTTCCGATACTCTGAACGAAGGGGATCAGAGGTCGAACGCGCGCGCAGAAGAGGCTGCGCGTGCGCTTTGAACTTAGGTTTTTTTTTCAGGTTTTCACGCGAGGTTAAGCCTGTAGGATTTACACATTTAAAAAGCAGGCGTAAGGCCTGCTTTTTACAAGGTAAGTGGTCAATTAATTAAAATTAAAATATTTTTTCCACAGGTTTATTATTTTTAAATACTTTAATGCAAGGTAAGTTTATTTTTAGCCCTGTTTTTTAATAAAATTATTTTTTTCAAAAATTTAAATTATTGTTTAAAATAGTTATTTAATGTAATTTGTAGTTTATTGAAAAAGTGTGATTTAAAAAAAAAATTATTTGAAAGTTTAATGCTATTTTGAAGCCCGTAGTATTCATAAGTTTAGACAGGGCTTCCTGTCAATCTTATGAATGGGCTTTTCCCTCCTCCGATTGGCTGCCCATGGCTCACGTGATCCCAGGGGACGCATCACACTAAATACGCCCCTGGGACATGCAAGCACTGCGCGCCGGCAGCTGGGCCAGGCCCCAGAGTGGAATTCCACGGGGCCCTACAGCTCAACTGCCGGCGCGCAAGGTAAGTGCAGGTCGGGGCTTGCACCCGCGGGAAGCCCCCGACCTGAATTTCTTGGCCATTATGTTTTTGGTTTCTAGATGTTCTTCTATTTTCTCCTTTAGTAGGGATTCCATTATTTTTCCTACCACCAATGTTAAGCTGACTGGTCTATAGTTCCTGGACATGTTCTATCTCCCTTCTTAAATCTAGGTGTTACGTTAGCTATCCGCCAGTCCTCTGGCACTACACCTTTTTCTAATGAATTATTAATATGTGTAATAATGCCTCTGCTATCTCTTCCCTAGATTCTTTAAAAATGCGTGGATACAATCAGGGGCATGGGGTTTTATCCTCTTTGAGTTTGATTAGTTTATTTAATATATCCTCTTTTTATTTTAAATGCAGTTATCTCATTTCTAATCTCATCATCCGATGTCATGTCCACCTGTTCTGTCTCCCTGGTAAATACTGACGCAAAGTAATTATTTAATATTTCTGCCATCTCTCTATCGCTGCCTGTGGTATTATCCTGTCCATCCCTTAGTGGCCCTATTCCCATTCTGACCTTCCTTTTTATTATTTATGTGCCTGTAAAATATTTTACTATTTTGTTCTATGTTCCTTGATAATTAAATTTCATAGTTCCTTTTTGCCTTTCTAATTGTTTTTTTGACTTCTAGCATAATCTCTTCATATTCTCCCTTATCATGCTCTCCTCTGCTGTCCGTGTACTTAATGTATGCCTCTTTCCTTACCCTCAATTTTTCCCTTTTGGCTTTATTCATCCATGGTGTCTCATTAGTGTTTAGCTTGTTCTTGTTTTTTAGCGGAATATATTTTTCCTGGACTCTGTTGAACACCATTTTAAATGTTTCCCATTGCTGTTCTATGTCATTGTTTGCCAATATTGTTGTCCATTTTATTTTCGCAAGTTCTAGTCTCAGCCCCTCAAAATCAGTTTTTCCCAAATCTATTACCCTGGTCTTCATCGTACTTATTTCCTTCTCAATTATTATCTTAAAGTGTGTTATATTATGGTCACTATTGCCTAGATGTTCCCCTACTTTTACTTCTCTTATCTGCTCTGGTTCATTCCCCATTACTAGATCCAATAGCAAATC
Source organism: Somniosus microcephalus (assembly GCF_052327205.1). Taxonomy (NCBI): domain Eukaryota; kingdom Metazoa; phylum Chordata; class Chondrichthyes; order Squaliformes; family Somniosidae; genus Somniosus; species Somniosus microcephalus. The sequence goes on along the minus strand of NC_140989.1, from coordinate 139,570,167 downwards.
CTCCCTTGTTGGGCTTTTTGCATATTGTGTTAGAAAGGAGTCCTGTACACAGGAACTCCATTCCCTTATCCCCTTTACCTACCTCTTCTGTCCAATTAATATTTGGGTGGTTGAAATCCCCCATGATTATTCTTCTATGTTTTTTACTCATTTCCCTAATTTGTTTGCATATTTCTTCCTCCACCTCCCTTCCGCTAATAAACTAGCCCTATTAGTGTGATTGATCATTTATTATTTTTTATCTCTGTCCAATGAGCTAAAATGAGGTCAGTGGGCTTACCGACCCGTTAACGCCTGATCGGGCCACTGACACTTTCAGAAGGGCTTAACAGTGAGTCACTTAAGCACCTGCCTGTTTCAGGCAGTAGGTTTCTTTTCATAATATGCAAATCTGGGTCCTATGACGTGCGTAGCACTTTTACGGGTATGTTCTCTGATGCTGGTGCCCAGGAAGGCCTGTGCTAAAAGGGGTGGAAAACTGAAGGAAACTGCATCAACTGACAGTTTCAGTGGTACTCTGAATTTTCTGTCTTGTTAAAAAAGAACACTAAAATTCTGACTTCATTTTCAGAGTCCAATGCTACATAACGTGACAGGGCAGTGCGGGGATTTTGAAAGCAATGTGTTGGGCGGTACAGGTACAGTGATTTTATGGAGATGCAAATAGAAAGAAAGAAAGACTTGCATTCCTTTCGCGCCTTTCACAACCTCAGGATGTCCCAAAGCGCTTTATAGCCAATGAAGTACTTTTGAAGTATAGTCACTGTTGTAATGTAGGAAACGTGGCAGCCAATTTGCACACAGCAAGCTCCCACAAACAGTAATATGATAATGACCAGATAATCTGTTTTAGTGATGTTGATTGAGGGATAACTATTTGCCAGGACACCGGGGATAACTCCCCTGGACTTCTTCGAAATAGTGCCATTGAATAGCCAGAGATGAAGAGCCTATCAGGGAATAGTTTTTTGGTGAGATCTGAGCTTGATGGCAATGTCTTGTCAATGCTATAAGCTGGAGAAAGTTCTGACCCCTCCATCACTTGATGTTGGACAAGCAGTCAAACAACAGTGACAGTTATGGATTGAGGGTAGTGGTGGAGGGGTAAAGTTGGCACTTGAATGACAATGGGTGTACAGTCATTTCCTGTGGAACACTCCCCTCTCCATTTCCAGAGAGTTACCACCTTGATTGGACAGTGATGCTTTCTCCTTATAAATATTATTTAAAATAGCAACCAGGTTAAGTTTTCCCCACCTGTGGCAGATTGCATTATTTGTAGTCCAGTTGCATATTATTTTCAAACTGTCAAACATACTTCATGTTGTGATGATAATGGGACAGGGACAACAAGCAGCCTGCAGACCTGCTAAAGTTAAAAGCCAACAAAAGCTAACCAACAGCATCGAAGCACCTGACCGAGCCCCAGAAAAGAAACCAACTCAAACCCTGAAGATGGTCCTAGGATGTGTAAAATATTGAACTTCACTATAGATAAGTGTGAGATGGTATATTTTGGTAGGAAGAATAAGGAGGCCACACACTCTTGTTTAAATGGGGTAGAAGAGCAGAGGGACCTGGACAAGTAGTGATGTAGGTTAATCAGGCCATAAAAAAGCAAACAAAGCAACGGGGTTCATTTCAAGAGGGTGTAGGGGGTGGCGGGTTGGCGCGTGCGCCCAGTCAGTTATGCCCCTGACTGCTGGTGAGCGGTTCGAATTGCTCCCACGCCCCTGGGTTCTAGACACCGGACTTAGGTGCAGGCGGCGATACAGGAGAAAATCGAGTAGACAAGTGGTTTGGTGTAAGAAAACCAAGATTTTATTAAAACAGAAATAAAACACTGTCTTAAGAGAAATTACTGGTAAACAATTACAGGCGTAAACAAATAGCTATACTTATACAGGGAATGGGAAACACACGGCACATCGAGGGAAAACAAACTACATTAACAATCCCCTTATCCTTATCCCACCCCCTATACCTAACTAGATTAAGCTATGAGGGGCCAGGAATTCATGCTCACCAATCCAAGGCTTGTTGCCTTAAACGTTGCGAGTTTTGAGGTTTAGTCTCCTGTCCTTTGGGGTGCTCCATCGCCACGTGGTCTCAGGGCGCGGTGCTGGAGCTGATTGCTGCGGCAAACCTTTCCTCTCCTCAGTTACCGTCGCCGTCTCGTCACGATGGGTTCTCTTCTTCTTCTCCCTCGGGCGGTCGTCGGCGGTAACGTTGCGTTGGTAGTCTATACTGCTTAGATTTTTCTACCCATTCTTAGAACGCCAGTATATTCGTTACAGTGTGGACACCTGCATTTAACGCCAGTTCATTCGCAGTGTTCAATAGCCAACTTATTCCCTTCCCCAAGCATCAGCTTATAACTAGGCGCTCGGTCGTTATCAATGCGTCTTTTGCTGCCCTTCTCTGCTCTTGTCGGGTCTCTACCTTACTCTTCGTCTCATTTCATTTCGCCTCATTTCCTCTGCCCTCTCTCGTGGCCCGGGTGTCCTGGGTGACTTTGGACTCGGGTCTCATTCCCCTCTTCCGCGCTTGGTATGGATGTCCTTGGTTGCAAAACTCATGCGGGGAGCGAGAAGAGAACCCGCCACGAGGCCAGGGCGGCAGCAGCCCACGAGTCAAGAGTAAGAGCAAGAGTAAGAGCGAGATTGGTACTGGTGGGCCTACAATTATACTCCTTCAGAAGGCCCTAATCTGCGTGCCAAATCAGGTCAGTTCATTGTTTAACTTTTGGCGGGCTTTTTAAATGATTATACCAATCTAAACTAACTGGCTTTAGATGGCCGTATATTGCACCTGATGGCCTGATGACCAAGTTGTATTGTCATTAATGCATTTTAATCGGTCTGTCCAGCCTTGGTGGCTTCCTTAAGCTGTTTCCGATTATTTATGCGGACAAACTAATGGCTTTACGCTTAGGCCTAACTGGGTTGATCTGTTCCAATCTGATGAAATGCATATTCAGTGTTTGCTTAAATGTCTGGTTTTTCAAACACAAAGTCCTTTTCACAGAAATGCATTTTAAGTTTCGATTTCCCGAAACTGCCTGCTCTGCGCTACAGAGTCCAAGCTTTTAAAATCTCACAGGCTTTTGGTCATGAGGTGCGGATGCCATTTTAAAATGTCCATGCAGGGTCCCTTTTATTAATAACCTTGGGGGAATGTGGGAATTTTGCAAATCTTACAAGGGATAGAATTAAAAAACAGAGACGTTATGTTAAACTTGCATAGAACCTTGGTTCGACCACACTTGGAGTATTGTGCACAGTTCTGGTCTCCAAATTACAAAAAGGATACAGAGGCATTTGTGGAGGTGCAATTTTTTTTTACTAGAATGATACCAGAACTGAGAGGTTATATCTATCAGGAAAGATTGAACAGACTGGAGCTCTTTTCTCTAGATAAGAGAAGACTGAGAGGTGACTTGATAGAGGACTTTACAATTATGAAAGGGTTTGATAATGTAGAAAAGATGTTTCCACTTGCAGGGGAGACCAGAACTAGAGGCCATAAATATAAGAGAGCCACTAATAAATCTAATCGGGAATTCAGGAGAAACTTCTTTACCCAGAGATTGGTTAGAATGTGGAACTCACTGCCACAAGGAGCAGTTGAGATGAATAGCATTTGAGGGGAAGCTAGATAAACATACGAAGGAGAAAGGAATAGAAGGATATGTTGATGGGGTTAGATGAAAAGGGGTGAGAGGAGGCTCGTGTGGCGCATAAACACCGGCATGGACCAGTTGGGCCAAATGGCCTGTTTCTGTGCTGTAAATACTATGTAACAAGTTAATCTGAGTATGCAGCCCAACAGGCTTTATATGCCCTGAGCTGCTGCACCCATCGTGCGATTGCAGTCCTTGTCCATGGGGAGGTGCCATATGAGCCGCGAGCGGGCACCAGGGTTGCAGGGAAGGATTCGGAATACATTACCCTCTAAAGTGCATTGAAAGCCTGAAATTGAGATGCGAGTGTTTAAAAGCTCAAGGTTTATATTTTGTGGGATGTCTAGGGCGTGTTCTCCCTAGAAAATTTTGCTCTGTAACATTTTATCTGCTACATTTGCCAGCAATTTTGGAGTGAGCTGTAGTTCTGCCTTTGCAGCCAAAATAGTTTATCCTGATGGATTACAGATATTTTAAATATGAAAACAAAGCAGTTGCCCAGACCTCAGTATGATTTTACCAGGTCCATTTCCTTCCATTGGAATTTAACCACAGATACACAGTGTTGGTCGTTCTCAAATATTGAACTTGTTCCTAAATTAAAACTATCACAGTCATTTTGTTCTTCTCAAGGTTGGTTTTCAACTGATTTTGTTCATGCTGACAAATTGAATATAACGAGGAATCCACTCTATCGAATTCCTTTCGGCAGCCAAGCAAAAGGAAAGTGCCTAGGATTTCCTTGTGCGCCGATTTTTGAATGCAGATAGAGCAGACACTCTATCCAAACACTGACATATATAGTACATAGTATTACATAGGCCCAAAAATTCGGGTCTCCACGGGTGAGTACGCACGGGGTACTCACCCGTAAGCCCAATGGAAGTGCCGGTTTCCTGCATGCACTGCGCATGCGCGGGAAACCGGCACTTCCGTTCCTCTGAACGAAGAGGTTCAGAGGTCGAACGCGTGCGCAGGAGAGGCTGCGCGTGCGCATCGAACTTCGGTTTTATTACAGGTTTTCCCAGGAAGGTAAGCCTGCAGAAGTTAGAAATTTAAAAAGCAGGCGTAAGGCTTGCTTTTTACAAGGTAAATGGTGAATTAATTAAAATTAAAACATTTTTTCCACAGGTTTATTATTTTTAAATACTTTAAAGCAAGGTAAATTTATTTTTAGCCCCATTAGAAAATTTAATTATTTTTTTCAAAAATTTAAATTATTGTTTAAAATAGTTATTTCATGTAATTTATAGTTTATTTAAAAAATGTGATTTAAAAAAAATTTATTTGAAGATTCAGTGTTGTTTTGGGGCCGTAGTATTTATAAGTCTTGACAGCACTTCCTGTCAGACTTATGAATGGAGCATTCCCTGCTCTGATTGGCTCCCCATGGCCCACGTGATCCCAGGGGATGCATCGAACTAACTGCACCCCTGGGATACGCAAGCACTGTGCGCCGGCAGCTGGACCAGGCCCCGGATTGGAATTCCATGGGGGCCCACAGCTCAACAGCCGGCGCGCAAGGTAAGTGCAGGTCGGGGGCATGCACCCGCGGGAGGCCCCCTGCCCGAATTTCTGGGCCATAGTGTTTACAGCACAGAAACAGGCCATTCCGCCTAACAGGTCCATGCCAGTGTTCATGCTCCACACGAGCCTCCGCTCACCTTTCTTCATCTCACCCCATCAATATATCCTTCTATTCCTTTCCCCTTGAATGCATCTATGCTATTCACCTCAACTACTCCCTGTAGTAGTGAGTTCCACATTCTAACCACTGTCTGGATAAAGAAGTTTCTCCTGAATTCCCTATTGGATTTATTAGTGACTGTCTTATATTTTGGCCCCTAGTTCTGGTCTCCCCCACAAGTGGAAACACCTTCTCTACGTCTACCCTATGAAACTCTTACATAACCTTAAGGACCTCTATGCAGAGAAGACTGAGGGGTGGCCTGATAAAGTGTGGCTGGCTGCCATGTATGTGCGTTTCGCAGGTGTCCTCAGCGTACTGAATTTTCCACGGTGGTAGCAGACACGATCGGTGGCATGTCGGGTGGGAAAGTTGTTTTTTTTGACAGCTGGTCCCGACCTGCAGCGGCAATCTTGAAATCATTATGAGGTACTTTACAGGCACTTAAGAGCCTTTTTCCCCCTACTTTTTAAATTTCCCTGCCTGGCCACGGGATTCACACAACTCGGGAACCACGGGCTGAATTTTGCTAGTGCTCAGAGGGCGGGTTCGGAGGCAGGTCTGCTGTCAAAATCAAAAAGATCGATAGCGGGGCGGTATCCTGCTCTGAATCCGCCTCCTTGTAAGTTTCCCTAGTGCCGGCTCTGTCTGCACTTTGCAGACCCAGCACTAAGTGGCGGGTCAGGCAATTGAGATAGTTAAGAGGGTCTGTAAAGGTATTTAAGCAGCATTTTACCAGCTACATACTATTTTTCCAACTTTTCCATGAGGTTCACGTCGCTCAGGGATCACATCAGGTAAGTATGTCGGGTTTTGAACAACTTTCCATTGCTGTGAATAGGTGACAGCTGCATTTTACAGCTGCTCACTTTCCAATCTCAGGAGCTGAAGCCTTCAGCATTTGGAAGAGACTTTTCAGCTTTATGCAGTTTGGAAGTGTTTGGAGTAAACTCTCTATCCACTGTCACCTCCTTGGAGCAATCTCTCTCACCATTGACAGATTGCTTCTGTCATCTGAACTTCAGCTGCCATATATAACATCAGAATGGGCACGATTTATGCTCTGTCACCTTGGTCCTCAGAATCTGATGATGATCGCCTGCAGCAGCAGCAGAACCAGCCACACCAGCAGCAGCAACAACAAGAGCGCCAACTTCTCCTCAACCACCTGATGCTGCACAGGGCATAGAGCATCAGCGCAGGGCTGCACCGTGCCAGAGGCGATACCCCCAACACAGGGGATACAGGCAAAGGATGAGCTTCCTCAACATGACAGAGCAGCAGTGCCAAAGATAGAGCAAGGCCTGCAGCCTAGAGGAACCAGTGGCTGTCAAAGTCACCACCGCCCTCAACTTCTTCGCCTCAGGCTCCTTCCATGGATCTGCAGCAGACAATTGCAGTATCTCGCAGTCGGCCACCCACAGATGCATCACACAGGTCACCGATGCCCTCTTTAACAAGTCCACCAATTATATCCATTTTGCCACTGATGAAGCCAGTTACTGAGTGGGCGCTTGGCTTTGCCACTCTAGTTGGCTTCCCACGGGTGCAGGGCGTCATCGATTGCACACATGTGACCATCAGGGCACCCCATCAGAACCCAGTAGTATTTGTTAACCGCAAGGGCTTCCACTCCCTCAACGTTCAGCTGGTCTGCAACCATAGGAGGATTATCATGCATATGTACGTCAAATTCCCTGGCAGCTGCCATGACTCATACATCCTGCCCCACTCCACCATCCCTCAGCTCTTTGCTCCGCCAAACAGTCTTTCCGACTGGCTGCTTGGAGACAAGGGCTATCCCCTGAAAATGTGGCTCATGACACTTTTGAGGAGACCAACATATGAGGCGAAGGGATGATATAATCAAAGCCACATGTGGATGAGAAGTGTCATAGAACAAAAAATAGGCATGCAAAAATGCATTTCAGATGCCTCAACAGATCTGGAGGACGCCATCAATTCTGTGGAGGAAATTAACTGTCAGACGGAGACTTCGAGGTTCGCTTTAGGAATTTATTACGTGATATCACGGAGAGTCTGCAGCAGTCCCTACTGCCCACCAGCACTCTAAATTACTAATGTACAGCGCTCATAGTTATACAGCAAGGTAAACAACTTCAGGTGATTAGCTTACATTACATTTCAACATAGGGTTTCATAGGTTCCATTGTTCTCAAGAAACAGATTAACATGTTCACATTTTATCACCAGATGTCCTAAGCCAAAAGGTCAGCTTGACTTCATTATGGCAGTCAGCAGTTCTTTTAGTTTTAACTAGTTTAGTGTCCTTTGTTCAATTAGTAAAGTGGTCAAGTATCCCAGCATGCCTTAATGTTTAATACGTTTTCTCCCACAATTCCCTCCTTGTTGATCTTTACTGATCAACACTGCTTTACGGCATTGTATTCAGTTCGTTTTCATAGGGAGGATAATATCCCTTTGGGAAAGGACGCATTTTTAGACAATCTTCTTCATCATAGTCATCCTGGTTTGCTCTTTTTCTTTCCTTTCTCTCTAGTACTTTCGTAGCTCGTTTTACAGATGCTACTGATTCTACTGTTTGCGCTAACAGATATCTCACTCTTATCCACATTATACAAATTAATATAAATAAAACTCCTGTCACTACACAAAATATAACCATCGGGTGAACAAACAATTCCAACACTGCGGATGCTTTAGGTGACCATCCTTTAAACACATCCCACCAGTGGTGTACCGTCAAATCTGTTATTTGCGTAGCTATTTGAATCAAACCTTGCTCATCATAATCCATCACTGCTTTTAAATGGTGCAGATCTCTTCCTCTTTTCGCTAAGGCTTCTGCTATCTTTTCATTGTTTTTCAAAAATTTCGTCAGATTAGCCAAATTAACTGTAGGGGGGGCATTTTCTATCCCCAATACAGTTCTTCTTTGCATTACCGTAGCCCATTTTCCCAACTGATATGTCTTGTTGGTATGTGGGTCAAACACAGTATAAACATCTTTTATGTAAGTGTTTAAAGGGGGCCTTTTCAAAATCCCGTCTACATATATAGGCCAGGCACTGCTAATACACAGATAGTTCTGGCCTATCTCATGCAAGGTAGTATCATTACAAGGTTTCAAATTCCAAATGCATGTACCTCTACTATGTTGTAATGAGCAAGGTTCATATATAGGGGTATGCAATAGGCATACTTTTCCAAACGGCCAATCTTGGCAATCCGAGGCATCGTGGGTCTTATTCCCCTGATCTATCCATTTACCATGAAATTCGGGATACCAAAAGTTTTCTCCAAACAGTTGCGGCAATACCAAGAACTGACACCAGGTTTTGGCTTTTGTCACATTTACCACTTTCATTGTAAAATTACATCCCTTAAGGTCACATTTAGTATATCTTCGATCAGGTTTTACTTCTAGATTATTTCCTTCAAATCCGAAAATTCTCATCCAACTAGGAGCATGTCCTGACATAGTGATTCGCTCTAGCTCAGCCCTCAGTGACTGCTTGGTAATTTCTTTAAACATACATTGAGTATGATTATTGACTTTCTCTTGTCCCTTTGCAACATTCTCTTGTTCCTTTTCTACCTTATTTACTTGCTTCCAACTCATTGTATCTGATATCCACTGTGTTAACATCGCTGCTGTCAGTCCATTGTCCCAAGCATTTCTTAATTTTATAGCATCTCCTGTCAGTCCTCCTACTTGCTGTATTTTATTCTGCAATGTTTCAATATCTATTGCATTAAGGGCTCCCATACCAGTTCCTACTCCTCCCAAGACCGTTGCTAAGTCCCTTCTCCTTCTCCCAATCCTAACTCTCTTATTCAATTTGGCTTGTATATTAGTAATATTACATCCAGTATCTTTTTTATCCTCATATTGTACCTGTACTGTCAAATTTAGAGTATATGGGGAGATCAAGACCGGGGTACAGGTAGAATGCAATCTTTGCAAATGGTCCATAGGACTTTCTATCTGTTTCGTTTTCTTTGCAAAGAATGTTTCCCCATACCAGTGAGGTCTTCCTTCTATAAGAGTTGCATTCACGCATCCGTACGCCTGACCGTCTTTCAAATATATCGGTTGATCCATGTCTCCGGTTCTTGTGTCATTTTTATACCATTTCCATAATTTAGTATAATTGTTTAGTATGTCAGTGTCATTCTCTATCCTACAACTTATGTTCACTCCTTTTTCCCATTTTATACTTAGAGTTATATTAGATCCTTGGCTAAATACTATTTTATCCATCCCAGATTTCATTTCGAACATCCCACAGGCTTCGCGATTAATCGTCCAATTAGCAATTACACAAATGGTGCCATTGTTACAAGTGTAAGTTCCCTGCGATTGGTTACTGTCTCTCGCCTTCCATCCTAACTGGCCTGCCCATTCTGTTTTTTCAGTAGGCAGGATGGTCCAGGCGGCTGTCCTTATTACACATAGGCCGATTATTATTATCTGGTTTAACATATTTCCTGATTTATCCTAGAAATCTTTAAATTATCCTAATTATTGTTATACAGCATTAAATATAAACATATATAGCAATCCGAAAGTAATCAGTCCTTCAATGGAGTGCCAAATTGTGGTGGGCACGGATCTTTTCCTGTTTCTGAAGTGGTGTCTGGTGCAGCATGTTTATACTCCACCTCCGGTGTTTCCTCCGGATGATGCAACTTGCACCTTGTAGCGTGTACCCAATCAGGTTTTTCTTTCAATTTGAGAGCTGTTCGAGTTGTAAGCGGCACCAAATATGGTCCTTTCCACCTAGGAGAAAAAGATTCTTTATTTAGCGCTTTCACATAAACTTGATCTCCAGGTTTAAAGGGGTGCATGTTTCCTTCTGTGGGGCGTGTCTGGGCCTGTTTCACTTTCTCATGTATTCTTCCTGCTGTTTCACACATGGCCTGAGCATATTTTAATGATTTTTCATCATTCCAAATTAATGCCACCTTCTCTGGAGTCATGGGTGGGCGTGTGCCTGTTGTCATAGGCCGGCCCATCAAGATCTCATGTGGTGTCAGACCTGTGTTTCTATTTTTCTGATTTCTCAGGGCATACATTACTACTGGCACGGCATCCGACCATTGCAACCCATTTTGCTGGCATACTTTGGTTAGGGCGGCCTTGATTTCCCCATTCACTCTTTCCACTATTCCTGAGGATTGTGGCTGGTAAGGTATGTGCAATTTCCATTGAAATCCAAGGGCTTCAGTTAAGTTTTTTTATCAGTTTGCTGGTGAAATGAGTTCCTCTGTCACTGTTTATTCCCATAGGTATTCCAAATCTAGGTATTATTTCTTTTAGCAGAATGCTTACTACAGTTCTGGCATCATCCCTCCTAGTGGGGTATGCCTCTACCCATCTGGAGAACATATCTACTATTACCAGTATGTACTTAAATCCTTTTACTGCGGGCATATGTACAAAATCTATCTGTAGATTCTCAAAGGGCAGCTCTGGTTGGGGTAGGTGATCAAAATTTGCGGGTGATTTCCCTCTATTGTTCTGCTGACATACTAAACACGTTCTGGCAACTTTTTCAATTGTTACCGTTATTCTTGGTGCATACCATTGTTGGGACAATGCATGTGCCATTCCTCCTTTGCCCATGTGAGCCTGTCCATGTGCCAGGCGAGACGGGGCAAAAACAAGCTTCGTGGGCAAACCACTCGGCCATCAGGATGCATCCATATATCATGATCTTGATAGCAACCTGCCTTACTCCAAGTACGTTTTTCTTGGACTGTTGCCTGACTTTGGGCCTGTCGTAGTAGATCAGCATCAATGCTACTAGGAAGTTCTGGAGGAAAGTTACTAACGGTATTTTTGGCGGCTTGAAGCTGTGGGGCCTGCCTCAGTGTGACCTCTTTAGCCGCACTATCAGCAAACCTATTTCCACACGAGACTTCATCACCTGCCATGGTGTGGGCCTCACATTTTAGTACTGCAATTTTACTTGGCAACTGAATAGCCTCCAACAAATTTAACACCATTTGCGCATGCTTAATAGATTTTCCTGAGGATGTAATAAAACCTCTGTTTTTCCATAATTGTCCAAAATCATGCACTACCCCAAATGCATAACGGGAGTAAGTATAGATATTGACGCTTTGATCTTTAGCCAAAATACAGGCTCTGGTTAATGCATATAGTTCAGCTGCTTGTGCAGATGTGCCAGGTGGCAACGCATAAGCTTCCAATAATTCATGAGGAGTCACCACTGCATAACCTGCTAATAGTTGATCATCACTGGGTCGATGCGAAGAACCGTCCGTGAAGAGGATCAAGTCAGGATTATCAATAGGATCACTTAGCAAATCTGGCCTGGGTGTAGTGGTGGCTTCAACAGTTAACAAGCAGTCGTGTTCTGGTTCACCTGGATGTTCTGTTGGTATTGGCACAAAGGTCGCCGGGTTGACAGCTGGTGATCGCTGGTAGGTATAATTAGAGTGTGACAAGAGGATTATCTCATAACCAGTCCTTCTTGCCGCCGTAAAGTGCTGAGTAGCTGCCGAATTTAATAATAGCAGCACTGCGTGGGGAAGAATTACCACACAAGGGTGATCAAGCACAATAGGGATGGATTTTTCCACTATTGTGGCGGTTGCAGCAACGGCTCGTAAGCAGGCTGGCATGCCTCTCACTACGGCTGGTAAGGCTACAGAGTAATATGCTACAGGCCTTTTTCCTCCCCCATGTTCTTGTGCCAGTACTCCTGTTGCAAAGCCTTCTCTTTCATTGACGTATAACTGAAAAGGCTTATTATACTTAGGTAGTCCTAATGCGGGAGCACTGACCATAGCTTTTTTAAGATCGCTGAATGCCTTATCTCGTTCTGGCGTCCATTCGACTATGGGGGGCTCTGTCTGCAGCGTAGCTGATCGTAAGACCGCATCCATTTCTCTGTAGTCATATATCCATTATCTACAATAACCCACCATTCCCAAAAACGACAAAATGTCCTTCTTTGTTCGCGGGATCAGCACTTTATCCACTGCTCTTATTCTTTCCAGTCCCAATCTTCGCTGTCCATACTCCAACTGAAAACCCAAATACTGGATGGATGTTTGGCAAAACTGCAACTTCTCGGAGGACACCCTGTGTCCCCTGCTAGCCAGATGCTGGAGCAATTTTATAGTATCTTCTTGGCAGTCTGGCCCCGTTCGGGAGGCAACCAAAAGGTCATCTGCGTACTGGATTAAGGTGGACTGATCCGATAACTGACATTCCTCCAAGTCATTTTTAACCGCTGCCGCATACACCGCAGGACTTTCAGTATACCCCTGGGGCAACCTGGTCCAGGTATATTGCTGATTTTTATAAGTAAAGGCAAACAGATATTGACTGTCCTTATGCAGTGGTATGGAGAAGAAAGCAGAACACAAATCGATAACCAAAAAGGTAGTTGCATCAGCTGGTATAGAGGAGAGGATGATGTTGGTATCTGGCACCAAGGGAGCAATGGGAATGACTATTTTATTGATCGCCCGGAGATCTTGCACAAAACGCCAGTCATTTGGTCTTCCTACTTTCGGGATGTGCAAAATAGGAGTATTGCAGGGGCTCTGTGTTTTGACTAAAACCCCTTGCTGCAGTAAAGAATGTATTACCGCTGCTATTCCTTCCTCGGCCTCTGGGGCCAGGCGGTACTGCTTTAGACAGGGCAAAACAGCATTCTTCTGTAGCTGGACCCTATGTTTAGGTGCCGAATGCACCTTTCCCACATGATTCTTGTGCTTTGCCCATAATTCAGAAGGTACTTTAGTCAATGCCCATGGTAACAATTGCGGATTTTCCTTAGGGGGCTGCTGTCTTTCAAAAATAGTATCCCATTCTTTTCTTAACCAGTGAATTTTTCCCTCTGTTTCATTAAAGAATTCTATCTCCACCTTTCCAGCTTGAATTGGCAACGTGATGGAATAGACTGGCTTGTGGTGTTGTATTCTTTTTATCATCTCCCCCACTTCCTTCGCCTTAGCCGGGGCTCTGACTGCTATAGTCAGGTGGGGTTCGGATGTGTGATGCATCCTAAATCTTTCTTTTTGTTCGTGTGTAAGGTGAACCAACATTCCCAGGCCTTTATCTCCAAAGAATAAATAAGGTGAAATCTGCAGCAATTCTGGCTGGTTTAGGTATGAGCAAACCAATTCTTGATAATTGGGTGTTTCTTTATGCGTGTACCATGCCGTACAATGGGTCCGTTTCTTTTCTCTACTGGTTTCAATTAGATATTGTAAATACTGCCCCTGAGGATCTTCCAATTCCTGCAAGGCTTGGTATACATTTTTTACCAATTGGCCATAAGGATTGCTATTCAGCTGCCAGCAGTACAAAATGGGGGCTCCTTCTACTTGCTTTTCCTCTATCATTAAATTCATTAGCTGATGAGTTTGTATTTGAGGCAGTTCCATGAACATGCCATCTCGAGTGCAGTATATAACTGCTCCCAATTTACATAAAGCCTGTCTTCCCAACATAGGGAGAGGGGCGGTCTGAGAAATTATGAGGGTGTCTGTGACGGATTGCCCGTGCACTTGAATTTCGGTAGGTTTGGAGAGGGGTTCTAACATAGGGATACCGGCTACTCCCATGCTTACAACGTTAAATTGACTGGCGGGTATACCCACGGAGGGGGTACAGAGGACATTGTTGCACCGGTATCGACCAGAAGGTCCAAATGGCTATTTCCTATTTTAACTGTAGCCATAGGCTGTTCTCTCATGGATTTGGACAATCTGATCACAGCCGCCTGTACCACCGCTTCTCCGTGGCACCCCTATGCGGATGGATTAGGGTTACTGAAAGAAAAGGAAGTTCCTTCTGCCCCTGGAGCTGGATACCCTCCTTGTTGGGCGTATCCCTGCTGTGGCCTTGAGGGGCATCGGCAATCTCTAGCCCAATGTCCTCTTTTCCCACAGTTCCTACATTCATCCTGTGATCTATCTCTCATTTGCCATTGTCCTCTTCCCCTTCCTCTGCCTCTACCATAACCTCCTCTTCCTGCAAATCCTCTTCTATTCTGTTGGAAATATTGTCCCGCTGTTTTTGGCTTTTGCTCTTTTGACTGAGTAAAGAGTCCTTCCCTATTCATATTTACCAGAGCAGTAACTACGTCCGCCCAGGGCTGAGTCTGCCAATTTAGAATAATAATTTTAAAGGCTTGAGCTTGAAAGGGTAACATGCCGTTTAGCAGTGTTTGTACAGCCAAAGGTCCATTGTCTGCTAACGGAACTCCCGCATGTTCCTCCCACTTGCTTTTAAATCGAGCTACAAAATCAGGAATTGTCTCCTCCTTTCTTTGCAGACATCGAGTAACTTCTCCTATGTCACTATGCTTCTTGGCTCCTCTCATTATAGCCTCTTTACCTCTATGTTCTAACCAGTGAGCAAAAGACTCATTTCCCTGGTCCAGTTGTACATCATCTTGTCGCCAATCTCCATTTTCTCCCGGGGGAACAGCAAATCCGTCCCTTAGGGTCGACCATGAGGACCCATACGCACATTTTAGCAGCATTAGCACATCCCCAGGAAGAGGGCTGTAAATGGTACATATTTGTTCTAGCCAATTATGAAAGGCAGTGGGCTTCTTTAAGGGGTCTGGTGCCTCGGCTATCATAGCTCTAGCTTCCGCTGGGGACCATGGTTTTAACACTGCCACCTCTCCTATCATGACTCGAGGAAGTTGATGGGTAGTAGTGTCAGGTTGTGTTTGTGACCTAGTTGTAGGTCCGTCACGTGAGGGTAGGTCCTGTACATTACTACCAGGCAGTGCAGCAGCTCCTGCTCCGAGTGCCTCTGCTGGAGGAGGAGGTTTAATTACGGGTTCATCTGCGGGTGGGGGTGGAGGTCCAGGCTGTGCCCCTGGTAGGGGTACAACTGGCTGTGGTGCCGCTAGACCTGCTGGATTGTATGGAGGCGGCGCCGGAAATCATGCTGGTTGCTGTCTTAGAGCAGCCGCTATCATTAGTAAATTATTTAACTCTTCCCCCATCTCAACCGGATCTCCCGCTGGGGTTCGGGGATACATTCCCACAACAGGAGCCTTAGGCAGCACCTCTTCCTTTTTCTGACTAGCCTCTGCCTCTTCCTGTTTCCCCTTCTTCTTTGGGAGTTGGTGTCTTTTTGCTACTTCCATCCACCTAGCAAAGCACCATAACATATAGGGGGTGTCCCACTCAGGATCCCCTCCTTCATTTCTAGTAATTTCTTCCCATTCTTTTATTAAAGGTATTTTAAAACTTCCCCCATAAGGCCAATCTCCACCCGACCATCCATACAGATCAGTACTAAAAGTTACCGCATACCGATCGCCTCCTGTTTCTTTTATTACAGTATCGGCTGGCGATCCCGGTGGAACGATGGGATCTCCTACCTTTTTTCGATGTTGCACGAGCTTTTTTATTCTGTCATTCGTTCTTTTACATATCTTGATTTTACCATTTGCAGCCTCCTGTTCTACCTTGCCTCGGGCTCCTTTCTTGGCAGGCTCGGACGAATCCGCTCGACTGCCGTTATTTCCCATCTTCTCCTTACTCCTGTAACTTAGTTTTAAACTTACTGGTTATACAACCGCGGGTTATTTTACACAAAATACAATGAGCGCTCACTGGTTTCTCCGTCCGCGAGTCTCGAAGTCAACCCTTTATTTTCTTTGTAGCTACTTAATTCGGTGCCATAGTCTTTTCTCTCTTCTCAGCAGTCTTGCCTCAGCCTGACGGGCTTCTTGGCTCAGCATGAGTCACCGGCCAGATAACTAGGCAACCGCGTGCCGTCCCCCTTTCAGCTGGGACGCGCTAGGTGCTCTCCCCCTTTCAGCTGGGAGGCACCGGGCACTTTCCTTTTATTTTTAGGAGAGTCCCTTTTTAAATTTCCTTTGTCTAATTGGAGCCTAAGCAGGCCAAGTGATATACAAGGTCAACGCTATACCCAACTTAGACCTTCTTAGTTCTTTTAGATCCCGTTGTTAGGGATCGTGCCGACTACGCCAAATTCTGTGGAGGAAATTAATTATCAGACGGAGACTTCGAGGTTCGCTTTAGGAATTTATTACGTGATATCATGGAGAGTCTGCAGCAGTCCCTACTGCCCACCAGCACTCTAAATTACTAATGTACAGCGCTCATAGTTATACAGCAAGGTAAACAACTTCAGGTGATTAGCTTACATTACATTTCAACATAGGGTTTCATAGGTTCCATTGTTCTCAAGAAACAGATTAACATGTTCACATTTTATCACCAGATGTCCTAAGCCAAAAGGTCAGCTTGACTTCATTATGGCAGTCAGCAGTTCTTTTAGTTTTAACTAGTTTAGTGTCCTTTGTTCAATTAGTAAAGTGGTCAAGTATCCCAGCATGCCTTAATGTTTAATACGTTTTCTCCCACAAATACACACCAGCCAGGGTCTCCAGAATAGTCGTGGTCTACTGCGCCCTGCACAACATAGCGCGGCAGCGAGGATTAGCATTGGATGAGGAAGACGGCGCAGAGCGCACAGCCTCATTGAAGGACGAGCACCATGAGGTTGAAAACAATGCTGACAAAGTCCTGGACGAGCCTGTGATGCCATTGCGACCATTCCGTGAGCACGTTGCTGCCCGTCACACCAGGGATGCCCTAACCAATGTCAGATTTAACTAACTTTATGCAACTCATACATATGGCTGCCACAGGCGTGCGCAAGTTGGCATCACCCCACAACAACACCATAGAGCAGTCAAACAATGACAAGTCCCTTGTATTCACTCTCACCACCATTGCTGGATATGAAATGAGCCCTGACCCTTCACTCTGCCACTTCTATTTGAGCACACACATTTGGCAATGACGTCAAAGTGCCACAAATAAATGATTTATTACAAATACTTCATATAATATAAAGATGACATTAATAATGAAAAACACACCCAAGTGACTACCCTTGTGACTATTTGTGTAGGATCTTTCTTTTCCAAGTGCTTCTACGTGGTGCTACCCCTGTGGCTTCAGCAGAGGTAGAGGCAGCCTCCTCAACTCCCTGCTGCACCTGCTTAGATGCCTTTGGCAGTTGTCCTCAGGGTTTTGAAGCCGGTGAGGGTCCCACCAAAGTCTGCTCCTCCTGCGACTGTGCAGGAGCAGACTCGGCCATCACTGTCCGGGGAGGCATCTGGGGCTCTGACCGAGGAGTTGGCAACAGGGGAGAAGTGTAAACGCTTTGAGAGGAGCCCACACTTCCATGCCCCCTCCCACCATCATCCCTCTCATGGGCCACCCTCACTTCCCTGCTAGCAAATAGCTGGAGAGCACCTTGCTGCACTTCAGTGGGGCCATGAGGGCCCACCTCTATACTGACATCCCTCCTACAAAGGACGTCTATGAGCCTCTTGTTTCTCTCCTCCATAGATGCCCATCTATCCTCCATAGATGACCATCTATTTTGAATGGAAACCATGTTCTCATGAGACTGGTGCAGTGTTTCCTCCATGCAGATGGCTATCCTATCCATGGAGGAAGCTAAAGTTGCCAGTGACTGTGCCATGGTGTTGCTCATGTTGGAGAAGGTCTCCTCCCTTCTCTGCACACTCGCAGTCACCGCGGTCACAAACCGAGTCAGAGCCTCCTGCACTTGTTCCTGCAGCTCCAGGATCGCCCTCTTCCTGGATGGCCCCCGAGGCTCAGCGTCTGAATGCAGCTGAGCAGAGCTAGGAGCATCCTGCGTCCTCCAATGAGGAGTCTCCACTGCTGTCAATGTCTCCACCATCTGCTGTTGCTCACTTGTGATCTGTGAGACACCAGGTGACAACACTACTCTATCTCGCTACATACCCACCGAGGTGTGCGACTCTGTGCTGGTGCTGGGTTGCGTTGTCTGAGGTGATGCTGCGCCCTCAGAGGCAGGAGACTCCTCTGAGGAGTCTTCTTGCTGTTCCTCCTGGACATTGGGGGTGGGGGGGGACTCTTGATGTACCTGTGGAAGAGTAAAGACATCAGTTAGATATACAGGATGTCTACTGCAGACACATACCATTATCCACATGATGAACATTCATTTTGTGTTGACATCACACCCCGTATGAGTGACTGATGAAAGTCATGCAATTGTATGGAAATTAATTTTATCACCAGCTTCTTCTACTGAGTCCCACTTCTGGCTCCTCTGCAGTGGTCAGATATGCCATGGCTTGTCGAGGGCCTCCTCCCATTCTCCCCCTTTCCCTCTTATTGTGGGCTATCTTTTCCTGCAAGGAGGGAAAGAAGAGAAGGTTGAGTGAGAGTGATGGAATGAGTGTAAGGAATGGAATGGGATAGAGCTTTACAGGGAGACTTTGATGGAGTGGGTTGCCAATACTAAGTTGCCTCCTTTTGTGTTGTTAGTTACTGTCATTGCATTATGATGAGGCTGAGTGTGAGGGGTGCATAGTAAGATGGGGACCTGATAATGTAGATAGAGATAGAGGGATGGATGAAGGTCCAAGGGATGTTGGGGTGAGTAACATTGTGCAGGAGTAGGGTTGGCAATGCAGAATGGTGGGGATGTGATGGCAGGCACAGCAGCATCAAGGTAAGTGTGACTTTATACTCACTTTTCCTGATCTTAGAAGATCATTGAACCTCTTGTGGCACTGCACTCAAGTGCGAACCACCACTGACAGCCCCGTTACCTCCTGCGCTATCTGCAGCCACACTGCGTTTGTCTGCTGGGGATGCCTCTTCCAACAATCCATAGGGAAGAGAACCCCCCTACGTGCTCTCACTACCTCCACAGGATGATGGAGTGACTCATCAGAGAAGCGAAGTGCTGCTCTTTGGTGCTGGGAGCTCATACTTCAGAGCTACAAACACTGCCAGCACTGAATGGTATGAAATTGCAACTGAGACTAAATGGGGCCATGCCCCCTTTAAATTAATCATCCGGTGACATCACCAGATCCGCACCTTTTAATTGGGCCGGGAAACGCGTAGAGTGGGCCTAACAAGGCCCATTAGGGGAAGATCTTCTTTTTCGACGGGATCAATGCTGCAGCGGGGTCATCCCCCACTGCTGCCCTCTCCCGCCTTGAAGCCGCCCAGATAGGCAAAATCGCAATCCACGTCTGTCAACCTGAGGCGAGAGTTCCGTGGCCATTGCTGCAGCTGATTACTTGACAGCATGGAAAACAAACCAAAATAAAAACATCTTGATTACATCAGCTAACAGATTGATGAAGATTCTGTTCTACTTGAAAAGCTGCTGGTAAAGTTAATTTTTAACTGGCCATTCTCGGCTGTTGCCTTCCAACTGAACAGTAATTGCAGTGAATTGATCTACAATATAAAAAATTACATATACCATTTAAATAAAATTTTGTGTTGTGTCTGGTCAGATTTTTCTCACAGTATACTGTGATTGTCCAGATACACATTAAATCAAGTCATCAACCGTAACAATTTCATTCTCATCACTCAGTCCACTGGTTCAATTTGCTTTCAGTCCCTGAATATGACTAATTTAATATTTCAGTCTAAGAGTTTAGGGTGAATTTCTGCAGAGATTTTCTCACTTGTCCATTGTTAACTTCAACAGAAGAGCTGCAGAAATCCCAGAAACACATTGTAAGCACCACTTACACTGTTTGTCAGGGTTTCCGCAGCTCTTCCACTGAACTTGTATAAGATTGCAAATCCACCCCTTTACAACTACATTTAAAATCTGCTTAATTTTATGTATTACTTATACACACACATCTTTTATTTGTACCAGTTACTGATACAAAAGTCTATAGATTTGTGACTAAAGCACCAATAACTTCCCAATTCATATACTTTTTATATTATGTTCTTGATCGTATTTGTAGATGGAGTCTTATTACTTAATGATAATTTTATTTAAATATTTCTTTGTCACTCATATATAACTTTTATTATATTATTGTACAGTAAAGATTCAACACCCACTATGTTAAATTAAACTTAAAATTTAATGTGGCCAGGGTCCCTTTAAGGATTCTGGCTTAAAACACGTCATGAATGACATCACCAGACCCGTTCCATCTCATTGGGCCGGGTAACACGCTGGGCGGGCTCAATAGGCCGCATTAAGATAAGTTCATTTTTCACAGCGGGATGGAGCCAGCAGCGGGGTCGGGACCCGCCACGGACACCGGCCGCACCGGACTTGCAAAGGTAAGGAAAATTCCGGCCATAGTGTCCTTTAGCCCTTAGTTTACAGATTAATATCGGTTTATTTTGTAGCCCCGATTTGCTGAGCACATCCCAATTTTCCGACAGCTGGTCTAGGCCAGGCCACTGTGTCCGCAGTGCCGAATAGTGTGGACCTCCTGTAGATGTACAAGTTGCTCAGATGAGGCTTCAACGTCAGGCGTGGCTCTGCCCACAGTGCCAGCATCACCTATTTAAAATTGGCTCAATGCTCGGCAAGGACTGCACCGTGAAGCCAAATAAAACTAGTCTGTTGTTGTTTTGGCTGCATTTTCATGTTCCCAGCGAGCATTTTTAAGATTGTGCATTACTCATTTTTAGAGCTTTTTTGGGGTTTCCTGGTAATACTTTTTACACAATCATCACTCGCTTGTGCTGCACTTGTATTTAAATTGGTAAAAGCTGCAGCAAAACTAATAGCATCAAGGATGGTTCGAATGATGTACTCGATTGATAAGACTGTGAGTACAGGGCCCAGGGAGGGAGACTGAAGCCAGGGAAAGGCCCGAGGAGCCAGGCCGAGACAGAGGCACAGAGACCTCTGAGGGGGAGGGGAACAGCCCGAAGGCACCGGGAAACAGCGGCTCACAGACCCAGACCTGAGAAGGGTGAACCCAGAAGCCGAGGCCCAGGGACCACGGGGTCGGAGAGGGGGACCGGGAAAGCTCGCGAACAGGGAGAGGGAAACACCAAACCCGGGGCCCCAGAAAAGCTTATTCTAAGATCAACAATACTTTACCAAAAATGAGCGAATCAGAAGATCCACAACAGCCCCGCTTCCAGATTCCCCCCAACACTGCAAAAAAAGCTATAAAAGCGATCAAGCATGAGCAGATGAGAGAAAAACCAGAAACACTTTTTGCTGACTGTTACAACAATGGGACAAAAAGTAACCTCATTTTCTACTCAGATCAGCCAGTGGCTTGGATCACAGCAATAAAATCACACTATACCAATGTTAAGCTAGAAAATACCGCAAATGGGTCCATAATGAAAATTAACACACCAGGAGACAGTTCAACTACGACGGTCAACGCGTACAATACCGGGACAATATTAGTGCAAGGCAACCTCGACAAATTTGCAACGGCCTTCAGGACACTGAAAAAATTAACTAAGGGGGGAAGGAACAGCCCCAGAGTGGCCCGCACTCCCCCCAACATTGACAACTTACCAGGAGAAAATCTGCCTGGTCAGGAGGTGAACGAGCCACACAGTTCAAACCAGACACTAACCCCGGGGAACCACAGCCACACGATACAACTGACAAACACCAGCATAACTACCAGGGAGGAAGCCACACATAGTCCCCCTACCATTCCCAGCTCACCAAGAGAAGAGCAGCATAGCCAGGAAGTGAGTGAGCCCTCCAGGGCCGACCAGCCTAGCCAGGAAGTGAGTGAGCCTACCAGGGCCGACCAGACACATACCCCGGGATCACACAGCCAGATACAACCAAAAGATAAATTTAATCAATTAGAGATAGAGATGGTTAAACTTAGAGAGGACTTCCTCAAAATGAATGACAATCAAAATCAGGAGAGGGAGAGACACAAGAGAGAGCTGAAGCTACTTGAGAACCAGGTGAATCTACTTAGGAATCAGGTGAAAGAGCTGCAGGAAAAAGAAGAGAGCCATAGAGGAGAGAAAACACCATTAGACCAGCAACCAGAGGCTAGAGATAAGACAAGACAGAGCCGGACGGAACGGCTGCACTCCCACACGGAACAAAAGCAACAGACACACAATACAAGGGGTGCCACACAGAGCGACCAGCATACTGATTCGCAATCTTCCCCCACCACCGTGGAACCACAAGCGAGCTGCTCACAAGAGATACGCACACACCAGACACCCCAGCCCAGCACACACACTATGAGTCCAAGCGAAAGCCACCAGACAGTAAACACAAACAAGGCTGACGTCGTAATACTCATAGACTCAAATGGGAAATTTCTATGGGAGAAAAAGCTATTCCCTAGAAGTAAAGTAGAAAAGATCTGGTGCCCAACAACAAACAGAGCCATGGGATGGCTGACCAAAGCCAGATTAGGCTCCCCCCAACACATAATAATACACACGGGCACAAATGACCTAAAGACCCAACAGAAAGAAGTAGCAACATCGCTCAGAGCAATGATTAGGAAAGCAAGCAGTACATTTCCAAACACTAGAATCACTGTTTCCACAATATTGCCGAGAACAGACTTCAACAACAACACAATTCATGAGATAAATGCCAGCATAGCAAGAGACTGCGAATCAAACCACAACGTACACCTGGCCCAACACCCCACCCTCGATGAGGAATGTCTTTACGACCACGTCCACATCCAAAGGCAAAGAATATCGATCCTTGCTAAAGCCCTGAAGGACGTCGCTTTTAACCGGGTCCATACCCAGACTCCAAGAGGACCCCCCCCCGACCACCAGAGATCAGCGGGGTACATATCAGGAACACTACAAGGACCACCAACACACCAACCGAGACCAGAGAGGATCCCCATGCAAAACAACAATGTCAGACCTGCACCACTCCTGTCCCACAGGGGAATAGGACTGCTCCCAGCCAGACAGAGGGAGAGATGCACAGGACGTACGCAATACCTCAGACAGAAACAATCCATTAAGAGACAATAAGCAGATGTGCAGCAGCATCTACTTCCGCCTTATGGATCAAGGACTAATTAATAGAAAGAACTGTAACCAAATTGTATTAACTTTTGTAGACAACTGATGTGATCTTTTTTTTCCCACACTTAGACACGACAAACACGTACCACTCTTTAACCTATCATAGTAAAAGATCAAACTTAACATGAAATCCTTATATATTTCGACCTGGAATATCCAAGGTCTACGCTCTTCACTGCGAGAAGTGAAAAGTAGGACCCCAGAGTTCATAGATGAAACTAAAGACCTAGATATTATCATTTTACAGGAAACTTGGTATAAAGGAAAAGGACACACTGGCTGTCCCCAAGGGTACACTGAGCTGGTGGTGCCCTCCAATAAATTACCAAGTGTAACCCAAGGCAGAGACTCCGGAGGCATACTGATCTGGTTTAAAACAGAACTTAAGAATTACATCAACTTTATAAAAAAGGGCGAAAACCATATGTGGCTCAAACTTGAGAGGGAGATTATCTCAAACACCCAAGATGTTTACATTTGCGCACTTTATATCCCTCCAATCGATTCCCCGTACTTTAAAGAGGACACCTTCTCCAACATGGAGGGGGAAATTATCCAATACCAGGCCCAGGGGAACGTGTTGATCTGTGGGGACCTCAATTCAAGAACGGGCGAAGAACCAGACTTCACCAATAATCAGGGAAACAATTATGTTTTCGGGAATAACCACTTTGACATCCCTTCCCTTCCATACAGGCATAACTGCGACAAGCAGTCAAATACCAACGGAAAACAGCTACTACAGCTCTGTCGAAACCTGGGTCTGTACATTGTCAATGGTAGGTTCATAGGAGACCTCCTAGGAAGATCGACCTATTGCTCACCTCTTGGCTGCAGCACAGTAGACTATATGATTACAGACTTAGACCCATCCTCTTTCAGAGCATTCACAGTCAAACCACAAACAACACTGTCAGATCACAGTCAAATTACTATGTTCCTCAAAAAGACAGAAACAAACAACATAGAAACACAACCCAGTAAACTGTACAACACCAAAAAATCGTACAGATGGGCCAAAAACGACACGGAAAAATACCAGAAAACAATTAGCAATGCATCAACTCAAGCTCTCTTAGACACCTTTCTGGATAACATATACACTCACAATAAAGAAGGCGTAAACCGGGCAGTTAGTAAACTAAACAATATTTTTGATAATTTGGCAACAAATGCAAACTTGAAAGCTCGCAAGAACAAACCCAAAACAAAAAACTATGAAAAATGGTTTGACCGAGATTGCCATAACATGAGGAAAAAACTTAGAAAAATATCAAACCAAAAACACAGACATCCAGAAAACGAGGAACTACGCCTTACTTATTGTCAGACACTAACACAATACAGAAACACACTCAGAACCAAAAAAGAGCAATATATTAAGAATACACTCAGCTCCATGGAGGAATCCATTGATTCCAATTGTTTCTGGGAAAACTTGAAAACACTACACAAAAAACAACACGACGATTTGGCCATTCAAAATGGGGACACATGGGTAAACCACTTTGAAAAATTATACCAGAAAAAAACACTAAGACCAGAGCAACACCAAATATGCAAAAAACTGGAAAAGCTAGAAATGGCCATAAAAGATAACCAAAACCCGCTGGACGCCATAATAACAGAAAAAGAACTTCTTGAAAAACTCAAGGACCTGCGACCAGGAAAAGCCTGCGGGACAGATGGCATACTAAACGAGATGATTAAACACACAGACAACAAAATGAAACTGGCTATCCTAAAACTCTTCAACTTGGTTCTGAGTGTCGGTTATTTCCCTGATATCTGGAACAAAGGACTCATAACGCCCATATACAAAAGTGGGGACAAAATCGACCCAAACAACTATCGAGGCATCTGTGTAAACAGTAACCTGGGGAAGGTATTCTGTAGCATCATAAACAAAAGACTTATAAACTTCCTTGAGGAGCACAATGTCTTGAGTAAAAGCCAAATTGGATTCCTGCCAAACTATAGAACATCCGATCATATCTTCACCCTACAGACCCTAATTGACAAACACGTTCACAATAACAAAAGCAAAATCTACGCATGCTTTGTAGATTTCCAGAAGGCTTTCGACTCCATCTGGCATGACGGTTTATTCCTGAAACTTATCGAAAGTGGGGTAGGAGGGAAAACATATGATGTAATTAAATCAATGTATACAAACAACAAATGTGCAGTTAAAATTGGAGACAAACAAACAAAATACTTCCCACAGGGGTGGGGGGTGACGCAGGGCTCGCCAATCTCACCGACACTCTTTAATATTTACATTAATGGATTGGCAAAACTACTTGAACAATCTACAGCACCCGGCCTCACCCTATATGAATCCAAGGTTAAATTCCTCCTCTATGCAGACGACCTGGTTCTGCTGTCACCTACTAAAGAGGGGCTACAGCAAAACCTGGACCTGCTGGAGTCGTACTGCCAGACTTGGGCCCTGACAATAAATCCCCAAAAAACCAAAGTCCTTGTGTTCCAGCAAAGATCCAAACATCAGGGACCCAAAATAAATTTCACAGTAGGAACAACCAAAATTGAACAAACCACTAACTACACATACTTGGGCTTAAAAATCAGTTCTACGGGAAACTTCAAACTGGCTGTGAATGAACTGAAAGAGAAAGCAAGAAGGGCTTTCTATGCCATCAAAAAATCAATCCAAATAGAAATCCCAATTAGCATTTGGCTCAAAATTTTCAAATCAGTAATTGAACCAATTGCACTCTATGGCAGTGAGGTATGGGGACCGCTAACTCAACAAGAATTTGCAAAATGGGACAAACACCCAATTGAGATCCTACATGCAGAATTCTGTAAAAGTATCCTCCGGACTCAAAGGAAAACAGTAAACAATGCATGCAGGGCGGAACTAGGCCAATATCCATTAATAATCACTATCCAAAAAAGAGCCACCAAATTTTGGAATCACCTACAAATGAGCAATCCCCAATGCTATCACTACGACGCCCTGAAATGCCAAGAGCTGACCATAAAGAAGAATACCCTCAGTCAATTAGTACTGGGACTCAGTGAAGTAACTACTAACAATACTAACAATAACCAGCCCCAGGACAGTGACAGGGTAACACAAAGAATTCGACCCAACACAATCGTCGCTAAGCAAAAGGAAAAATATCTGACATATTGGGCAGAAACAACAAAAACCCAAAGCAAACTCAATTGCTACTTGGCCCTAAACAGACAATACAACATAGCTGATTACCTGACCATGGTAAAGGATAACAAACTGAGAAGAACCTTGACAAGGTACAGACTTAGCGAACATAGCCTAGCGATCGAAAAAGGCAGACACAGGCAGACCAGGCTGCCAAGAGAGGACAGGATATGCTCTCACTGCAGTCAGGGAGTGGTGGAGACAGAGATGCACTTCCTCACAGCTTGTGGAAAATATCAGGGCATCAGGGAGAATTTCTACCAAAAATTCTCACAAATATGCCCTGATTTCAGAAATCTGAATGACAACCAAAAACTCCCATTCCTACTGGGAGAGGAGAGAAGCTGTATAACACTGGCGGCGCACTATGTTACAGCTTGCCATGAACAGAGGGACAACCAGTAAACTAAGAAAAAAATATATATAAACAATGCGAATGTATATTTATACACTCAGGGATATACCTGTTTATACACTGTATGAATAGAACTGCGTTTATGTGCTAAACCATAAATGTATTTTGATGCTTTGGCAACATAAGATGTAACTTATCATGCCAATAAAGCGATTTAAATTGTAATTGTAAAATTGTATCAACTCCCACACTATGTTTACCAAGATGTTACCAGGGCTGAGGGACTTGAACCGCCGGAGACTTCAACGTCAGGCAGACCATGATGTCAGTGAGCGAGCAACTCTCACTGGGCGCCCGATCTGCAAAATTGATTTTTGCCACTTACCTTTGTGCCTCGACCAGATAGCGACAGGGAGAGCAGGCACACAGCTGCAGGACGCCGGCTCCAGGGACGTTATTTAAAGTCATCCGCATTAATCACTTGCAGCTGTCAGGGCAGGTTAGTTTCAGTGGCTTCTTGTCAGTTTCAGCAAGTGGATCACTTTGTATCAGTAATTTCAAGGTTCTTTGTTATCAGCAGTGTTCTGGCAAGTGCAAAGTTGCTACATTTATTGTTCAAAGATTCAAACTGCTGCACAGGGCAACATTAATGGGGGCTGTACTGGCGCCACCTCGCTCTCCAGGATCTATGGCGGAGGAAGCATAGGCAGCCAGAAATACGGGAACATGTGCACAGAGAGATGAAGAGGGACATCAGGGCTCCCACCAGGAGGCCTTACCCACCGAGGGTATTCTGACAGCACCTCTCCTGCCTTCAATTAAGCGAGGAGCAGTGTTTTAGACGGCTCCAAATCACCAAGGTGGTGGTCACAGAACTCTGCCACCTCCTCCAAACAGACCTCCAACCTCACATCAGGATGACTTAAACCCCAGATCCCTTTTGCTCACCACATGCCCATCATACCATCCCTGTGTCATGCCATATCATAGCGTCCTCCTGGGTGCAAAGGTGAAATGTGAGAGACCACAAAATATTGCAAACTCCATGAATAAATTTATGCATAAACATATCACACATATCACATTCATTCTAATAACTAATGACACTTGTGCCTGCCATAGTTGAATAGCTGTCATTGTGTGCAAGGTGTGAGATGTGCATGTGAGTGTTGATGGGTAGCAATTGTTGGTGGGTGAGCGCTGGAAGTGTAATGCCTTGGGCAGTCTCTGAAGCTTGTGGTAAAGATGGTGGTATGTAGCATTTGTTGAAGCATTCAATCACCCTGACCACCCGACTGAGGTGGATCTGCCATGAGCACATCTGCTTCAGTCCTCCAGCTCCTTCTCCTTGTTGTGCTTCTGCTTGCTGAGGCAGCTGCACAGACAGCAATGCTGAGAATGAGGTGCTGCAGTATCAATGAACCTCCCCTTTATGTACTGGGAAAAGCCTGTGGCAATGATGAGTTGAGATTAGACTGCACCCGATATTGGTCCACCCTTTGAGTGTAACACCACTGAGCTTGGCCTTTAAGACTTGATTTGGTGCCCCAATCATTTCTTTGAGCAGTGAGAATGAATTTTGCATGCAGCTTAAAGCATTAGTGCATGGCGCTAATTCTCAAACTTTTCTAAAGATACTGCCCATTCCTGGGCTATAATGAATTTCTAGCCCTATGATTCTATGAATAAGAGCATAAGAACATAAGAAATAGGAGCAGGAGTAGGCCATTCAGCCTTTCGAGCCTGCTCCGCCGTTCACTAAGATCGTGGCTGATCTTCTACCTCAAGCCAGGGGACCAACCCTGGTTCAATAAGAAGTGTAGAAGAGCATGCCAGGAGCAGCACCAGGTGTACCTAAAAATGAGGTGCCAACCTGGGGAAGCTGCAACACAGAATTACATCCATGCTAAAAAGCAGAAGCAGCATGCTATAGACAGGGCTAAGCGATCCCACAATCAATGGATCAGATCAAAGCTCTGCAGTCCTGCCACATCCAGTTGTGAATGGTGGTGGACCATTAAACAACTAACGGGAGGAGGAGGCTCTATGAATATCCCCATCCTCAATGATGGTGGAGCCCAGCACGTGCGTGCAAAAGACAAGGCTGAAGCGTTTGCAACCATCTTCAGCCAGAAGTGCTGAGTGGAGGATCCATATCGGCCTACTCCTGAGGTCCCCACCATCACAGAAGCCAGTCTTCAGCCAATTCGATTCACTCCAAGTGATATCAAGAAACAGCTGAGTGCACTGGATACAGCAAAGGCTCTGGGCCCCGACAACATCCCGGCTATCGTGCTGAAGACATGTGCTCCAGAACTAGCCGCGCCTCTAGCCAAGCTGTTCCAGTAAAGCTACAACATTGGCATCTATCCGACAATGTGGAAAACTGCCCAGGTATGTCCTGTCCGCAAAAAGCAGGACAAATCCAATCCGACCAATTAACGCCCCATCAGTCTACTCTCAATCATCAGCAAAGTGATGGAAGGTGTCATTGACAGTGCTATCAAGCGACACTTACTCACCAATAACCTGCTCACTGATGCCCAGTTTGGGTTCTGCCAAGACCACTTGGCTCCCGACCTCATTACAGCCTTGGTCCAAACATGAACAAAGGAGATGAATTCCAGAGGTGATGTGAGAGTGGCTGCCCTTGACATCAAGGCAACATTTGACTGAGTGTAGCATCAAGGAGCCCTAGTAAAACTGAAGTCAATGGGAATCAGGGGGAAAATGCTCCACTGGCTGAAGTCATACCTAGCACAAAGGAAGATGGTTCTGGTGGTTGAAGGTCAATCATCACAGCCCCAGGACATTGCTGCAGGAGTTGCTCAGGGCAGTGTCCTAGGCCCAACCATCTTCAGCTGCTTCATCAATGACCTTCCCTCCAACATAAGGTCAGAAATGGGATTGTTTGCTGATGACTGCACTGTGTTCAGCGCCATTCGCAACTCCACAGATAATGAAGCAGTCCATGCCCGCATGCAACAAGATCTGGACGACGTTCAGGCTTGGGCTGATAAGTGGCAGGTAACATTCACGCCACAGAAGTGCCAGGCAATGATTATCTCCAACAAGCGAGAGTCCAACTGTAGTGTCCGAGTATAAATAATACACGGACTGCAGGAGAACAATAATAACAGGTATTTACTGAACAGAGGGTACTCTTTTATTTGGACCCAAAAAAAAAAAACCCAATTCAACTGTAAATAAACAAAAGTTCAACTAAAGCTTAACAAATCAAATTAAAATTTGGTTTTCTGTGTTGATGATGCACTCCAGTCCCCGCGGCACCCATCGGTCGCGGAAATACTCAAGCGCACCAGCGGACACCGCGTGCTCCATCTCCAGGGCCACCCGGGCGCGAACATGGCCGCGGAAGAGATGCAGGCAATCCGGCTGGACGACCCCCTCGACCGCCCGCTGCCTGGACCAATTGATGGCTCTTTTAGCCAGGCCCAGGAGCAGGCCCACAAGGAGGTCCTCCAACCTGTCCACTCCCCTCCGCACCGGGTGACCGTAGATCAAGAGCGTGGGACTGAAGTGCAACCAAAAATCGAGGAGCAGCCCCTTCAAGTAGTGAAAGAGGGGCTGCAACCTCTCACAATCCATATAAACGTGAAACACGGACTCCTCCAGGCCGCAAAAAATGCAGGCGGCCTGGGAGTCCGTGAACCTACTTAAAACCTTATTGCACGGGACCGCTCCGTGCAACACCCTCCAGGCCAAGTCCCCGATGGAACAAGGGAGGACTCCCGCATA
This sequence comes from Somniosus microcephalus, assembly GCF_052327205.1. Lineage (NCBI taxonomy): Eukaryota > Metazoa > Chordata > Chondrichthyes > Squaliformes > Somniosidae > Somniosus > Somniosus microcephalus. Next base: position 139,539,623 of record NC_140989.1, on the reverse strand, counting down.
GAGAGCCCTCCATTGGGGACCTCCGCTACCGCCGGTCGGCAAAACGCCACGCCAAGGCGTGTTCGGACGGTAGACGAAGATGGCAAAGTGGAGAGTGTGCAGGAGCAGCCCGTACAGGAAACCCCTCCGCGCGGAATGAAAAGGCACGGAGGGTATTTCCTCGAGACGGCTCAAGTTGTGAGGCGCCGGTTCCCGAGGGGAGTTTCGGGGCCGGGCGCCGATGAGGAATTCCGTCCGAACGGGGGTAAGCTCGGACGGGATCGCCCCACGTGCTTGAGCCGCCTCGATACACCTAGTGGAGCCGGGGCCCAGTGCCGCTTTTACCGATTCGATGGTTTCGACCGCGAGCCGGACGTTGGCCCAGGACAGGCGCCGCGCCAGCTCCTCCGGCGCCATCCAGCCCGCTCCTCCGCCATCAAGCAGGTCCCCGACTCTGGTCACCTTGCCAGCCACAGCCCTACCCTCCGCCAGCCGCCCGAACCCGTGTTCGTGGAGGTGCGGATTCCTGAGCAGCGGCTCCCGAAGGAGAGCCGCCGCTCCTGACGGGGGAGAGCTCCGCCTGGAAGCGACGTAGTTCCAAACCCATAGTAGTTCCTGGTAGAAGACAGGCAGCTCCCGCAGGCCGGCACGCCTGCTGCCCACTTTCGCAAACAGGAGCTGCGTGTCGTAATTGAGGCCATGCAGCTGGCGGAAGAAAAACGTCGCCAGCGCACACCATCTCGGAGGATTCTCGACGTACAGGTATCTCTGCAGCGTCTGAAGATGGAAAGTCGCAGCCTGGGTGCGAAGGCACACCAGCGCCTGACCGCCCTCCCTAAGCGGGAGACACAGAACCGCGGCAGAGACCCAGTGCTTCCTTTTGTCCCAGAAGAAGTCGATGAGCTTCTTCTGAATCTTGGCGACAAACGCAGGGGGAGGGATCAAAGTGACCAACCGGTACCACAACATGGCGGCCACCAGCTGGTTTATGACCAGCGCTCGACCCCTGTAGGACAACACTCGGAGCAGTCCTGTCCAGCGTCCTAGGCGAGCGGTGACTTTGGCCTCCAGCTCTTGCCAGTTCGCCGGCCAAGCGTCCTCGGCAGGGCTAAGGTAGACTCCCAAATAGAGGAGGTGCGTGGTGCTCCAGGCGAAAGGCCTGAACTCCTCCGGCAGGGAGTCCACCCGCCACTGACCCACCAGGAGTCCGGAACATTTCTCCCAGTTGATCTTGGCGGAGGATGCGTCCGAGTAAATCTGCTGGCATTCCCGCATCCTCCGCAAGTCAGCGGGATCCGTGACCATGAGGAGCACGTCATCGGCGTAAGCTGAGAGGACCACCTCCACGCCCGGCCCTTGCAGAGCCAGTCCCGTCAACCTCTTCCGCAAGGGGCGCAGGAAAGGGCGCCGGTCAGCTCCGCCAGACTTAGCGGAGCGTCCAATTTTTCGGCGCCCTCCGGGCCAACCTTCGTCAGGTCCTCCCACAAAACTCTGCGCGCATCCTCGCTGGACAGATCCGGAGAGAACAGAGCCCCATAATAGGCGCGGGTCTCCGCACTGATTCCCTCCGGATCCGAGACCAGAGATCCGTCGTCGGCCAGCAGCCCCAAGAGCTGCTTACGGACCCCCCGTCTTTTTTCCAGCGAGTAGAAGAAGGGGGAGCCGCGGTCCAGGTCCCGCAGGAGCTGGATCCGCGACCTCACGTACGCACCTCGGGACCCGACGAGCTGCAGGTCCTTCAGCGCGCCCTTCTTCTCTTCGTACACCTTCCGCAGGGCCGGGTCCTCGACGACCTGACCGGGACGGGACTCCAGGTCGAGCACCTCCTTCTCCAACCGCCCGACCCGGGCCTCCCGCCTCTTGGTCGACCCCTTCGCGTACTCCTGACAGAAGAGACGGATGTGAGCCTTGCCCACATCCCACCATAGCCTCAAGGAGGGGAAGCCCCCCTGCTTCCTTCTCCAGTCGGCCCAGAATCGACGAAACGAATCCCGGAACCGTGCGTCCTCCAGCAGCAGGTTGTTAAAATGCCAGTACACGGACCCCCCCCCCGCGCGTGCAGCGGAGCGAGCTCCGCCCACACCAGGTGGTGGTCCGTGCACGGCACCAGCCGCATGGAAGCTGCCTGAACGCAGGAGACGTACGCCCAGGAAATGTAGAGGCGGTCGATTCTGGACCTTCCTCCCCCAGACCTCACGCTAGTGAAGGCGCTGGAGTCGGGGTGGAGATTTCGCCAGATGTCCACCAAGTCGAAGGACCCAACCAGGTCCCTCAACTTCTCCATCGCCGCCGGGCTTCGCGGGGGACCCGAACGGTCCCTCGCCTCGAGGGTGCAGTTAAAATCCCCCCCGAGGATGACGCACTCGCTCACGTCGATGGAGCCCAAGAGAGCGGACACTTCTTCGAAGAAGCGCACTTGCTGCGCACTGGTCTGAGGGGCGTACACGTTCACTAGATGGAGCGGCACGCCCCCCAGGCGAACAGTGACCTGGAGCAAGCGGCCCGGCACGTGCTCCTTGACCCCCAAGATCTCCGGCTGAAAATGCGGGGCCAGCAAGATAGCCACCCCGCTGGAATTGTTGGAGAGGTGACTCATGCTGACCCCTCCTTGCCACTCCAGGAGCCACGTGGCTTCGTCTCCCGGAACGGTGTGGGTTTCTTGCAGGAAGCACACCGCATACTTCCCGTCCCGAAGGACCGAGAAGTTATTGAATCTGCGGCGCGCCTCCCTGCTGCCGTTGATGTTGAGGCTGGCTATGGTTATCTTCATGTCAGAAGCATAGTGCAACCTCTACCTACACCTAACGGGGGGAGGAAGCACAGCCGCTGGTCAGCCGCCACTTCCTCAGCAGCCCAGTGAGAAACGTTGTGAGCCGACGCAGCTCGAGCGGGTTCACACCCTCGTCCGCGCCCATGATCTTAACGGCGGCGCGGACGGAATCGATGAGCAGCGCCAGCTCCGACCACCTGTCGAGGGCCAGCCGGACCTTATTGCGCTGACCCAGGCACGTGGCCATAAAATCCCGGAGTTCCCTTACGGAAATGAGGGGAGACTCGGCAAGGGGCACGAGGTCATCCATCGCCACGTCGGCGCTGGAGTCCGAATCGTCCTCCGTGCCCATCACCGAGTCCCCATCCTCCTCCAGGGGGTCATCACCAGCGGCCGACCCGTCCGCCGCGCAGTGCGAAGCGAACGACTCGGCCGCGCCAGCCAGCCCCGCCTCCGCCCGGATCCCACCCCCAGGATCGGCGGCAGAGGATTTCTCCCTGGGCTCCTCTAGGGGTGCCGGGCCAGAAGACGGCGGCGGTTCAGAGCTCCCCTCCGCCTCAGATGCCGGAACGACCGGAGAAACTGGGGAGAGAACAATTTCCAGCTCCTCCAGTACGCCTGGCACCAGAGACGCAGCCAGGGGGCCATCCTCCTCCCCGCCACCAACCTCCGACCCAGCGGACGGGGAGTTTTGAATGAAAATCTCTACCAGGACGAGCATCCCCTGGGAGACGTCCGGGTTGCATTGGGCGAGCTCATTATCCTCGAGCTCGCCCGACCCAGCCCCCAGGCTGCCCGACCCGGCGAGGGGTAACGGCACCGATAAAAGGTCAATTTCAATTACTGCCGCGGGTTGTTCCGCAACCCCCCCCACGGGCAGGGTCTCATCCCCATCCCCGGGAGGCACGTGCTGGACAGACACATCTGCCTCAGCCTCCCGAGGGACAGGCGACCCCTGCCGATCGCTGGTGATGACGACAGCGCTGGGGGGGGGGCGCAGTACCCGCAGCGGGCGACGACTCCCCCTGCTCGGAGGGACCTTCCTCCTCCCGGTCCTCCTCCTCATCCAGGGGGTCGCGCCTTCTTTTTAGCACGGAGGGAGCGAGGGAGACCTCCATGTCTGCAAAGGCCTCCTCCTCGACTCCCTCCGGCGGAGCAGGTTTGTCGGGTTCCTTGGGCCCGAGCCCGGCCACAGGTATTGGCATTACCGCTGCGGCGGTTGCGGCCACAGGCTCGGGCACGAGGCCCCTCCCGCTCACATCTGCCCTGATCAACTCCGCGAGGAGCGCGGGTGTAAGGGGCTCAAGGGGCAAGGGCTTGCCATCCACGGGGGGACCCGCCCTAAGGTGCTTCTTTTTTCCCCGTGCCTTCTTTCCGGCCGGACACGCTCCCTCCCCCCCGCCGGAGGCCTTGGTGGCATCGGCCCCCGACGTCAACCGCGCATCAGACGTACTTGACGCGCGGGCAGATCCGGGGTGAAGGGCGGCGGCGGCGGCGCCAGCCTCGGCCGCACGAGATGATCCGGCGGCCTTGGAGGCAGGGCAGTTCCTCCTGATGTGCCCCACCTCCCTGCAGGCATGGCACCTCACACCGTCCGACGTCCAAAAGGCGTGGTAGGCGGTCCCCTCGTGGAGGGCGACGAACGCCCCGTCAGTGTCCTCCTCCCGCGCCAGCTGGATAAACAGCTGGCGCCGGAAGGAGAAGACGTGGCGAAGGCTGGCCTCCCGGAAGCCGAGCGGGATGGGTGTGATCCCCGACCTCACCTCCCCAAGTTGTCGCAATTGGGGAAGGAGGAGCTCACCAGGAACATAGGGCGGGACGTTGGAAATAATGATCCTCTGCGCGGTGGCCTCGAGAGGATCCACCGGCAGGAAGGTCCCGCCCACGGTGAGCCCCTTGGCGACAGCCAGGGACACCGCCCGCTCCGACTCCAGGAAGAACACAGCCTTCCCATACATTTTCGAGGCCGCGACAATGGCTGAGGGGCCGACAACCCCAGCCATGGCCTTGACGCAGGCCTCGATGGTCATAGTGGGGTGAGTGTAGCTCTTCACCCCAAGCTTTTTTGTTATTAATCGAAAAGGTGACGGGGCAGCAGGAACAGCGGGAGCAGCTGTGGCTGTGGCTACCACTCTCGCATAGGTCCCGGCTGGCCCCGCCACCGGCGAAGACGCAGTCGCCATTCTGGGGTGCTTTTTTTAAGGGCTACACTCACCCCAAGTCACAGGCCTGAAGGTGTTAATGGCCTCGGTGTATATATATTTTTTTTGTCCTCTATTGAGCAGAGGGAGCTGATTAAAATGAGGACACACCTCTCTCCTTATTGATTTAAATTGGGAGAGGGGCCCTCTCCCCTCTGCTCAATTGGCAATTAATAAAATAGATGAAACTAAGGTGCCTTAGAAAGACAGGCAGAGAGAGACCAAGAGAGAGAGAGAGGTGGGGGGGGGTGGGAAGGAGGGAGGCCGCAAAGGGCAGTGTTGCCACTCAGGATGGTGGGTGGGTGTTGGCAGGGTTGCACTCTCTGATGGAAAAAGTCTTTGGTGGTGGTGGTCTTCTGGCAGGGGGAGAAGACGTCTTCACCTGGAAAAGCTGGAGAAGCCCAGGCTCAGTCCTGCAACAGGTCTTAACGATGTAATTAAATTAAATTAAGGACTTCGCCTTGGGCAGCTCCAAGCTCTCCCAGGGCAGGCAATAGAAGGGATGCTAATTAGTGGTGTGTGTGGCCTAGCTTTTAACAAGAGCCACACACACACACACTACACCCCTTGATGATCCGGCCTTGCTTCTTCTTTTCTCCCCCCACCTAAAATACAAAGTCTTGGGAGAGTGCCCCAAATAACACCCACTTGTAGATGTTCCGGATGAAGTTTTCTTCCCTCCTTTCAAGCAGTTGGTTTCTCTCCCCTCTCTCCCTCTCCTGAAGTGGAGGCCAATTTGGGAAGGCAGTGATAGAAAAGGCCTCTCCCCTGGTTGATGTTGATGTAGGCCTCCTTTCTCCTTCTCCTCCTCTGTCCTCTCTCTCCAGGCACCTCAGTTGATGTAATGATGGTGGAGTTGGTGGTGGTGGTGGTGGTGGTCCAACGTTCTCCTCCTCTTCCTGGTCAGGGGTCCACCACTTTAATACACTCTCCAAAGTCTGGCTGCTCCCTCTGCTCGTGCTTGCAGCTGCACAGCCAACAATGCTGTGCAAACTGAACAGAGGGTAACTTAAGACTGAAATACAGAAGCCTGCTATGGCTTTATATATAGGGGTGGTCACTGCCGGTACTGCAGTATAGAATCAGTTCTTCTCTTAAAGGTACATACACAGCAATTCCTCCCCTTTTAGATAAACAGTACATAACATTCATTTAACAACTAAATAATAACTAATTACAATTACAATTTTCCCTGTACTATATACATCAACTGAAATAATCATTTATAAGTTCAGTCTTTGAGGAGGCTTCCTGATCCTGACTGGATAGCGCCTTTCTCGAGTATCCTGTTCTTGCGGCAGAGTTGATTCTGGCTCATTGTCATTGGTTGGTTCGTCAGCTTCCAATAACACTGCTTCTGAGGTAGACGCAATCTGTACTTCGGGTTGATTACCAGGTGCACCTGCTTGTGGTATGGGTTTGGCTTGTTCCTGTGACTCTAGAATCTGGTCAGCATGGCATCTCACGATGCTCTCTCCAACGTCCACTGTGTACATTAGTGGTCCCTGCTGTGTGCATATCGTTCCTGGCTGCCATTTTTCTGTTCGGTAGTCGCGGGCCAAGACTGGTTGCCCTATCTTGAAGCTCCTGGTTGGCTTCTCATTTATGTGCTGGAATTGCTTATCCTCAACATCTCGTCTTATGTTTGGTTTGAGCAAATCCAGGTGACATCTTAGCCTTCGGTTGAAGAACATTATGGCTGGAGCTTGGTTGGTGACTGCATGTGTCGCATTCCGGTAAGCAAACAAGAAATTATCCACCTTGTGTTGTAGTGGTATGTCATCATTATGCATTGCCTTTATTGCCTTTTTAAAGGTCTGAACAAACCTCTCAGCCAATCCATTTGTGGCTGGATGATATGGGGCAGATGTGTAATGCTTCACCCCATTATTCCTCAGAAACCTCCGGAAATCCTCTGACACAAACTGTGGCCCATTGTCGGAGCAAATCTGTTCTGGCAAGCCATTCCTGGTGAAGATGGTCCGTAGGACTGCAATAGTTTTCTCCGTGGTGGTGGAGGACATTTTGATGACCTCTGGCCATTTCGAATGGGCGTCCACAGCGATTAGGAACATTGAGTCCATAAATGGACCAGCAGAGGGCCACTCCCATGGATGTAGCGGGGCCTGTGGTGGAGCGTTTTGGACCTTCTGGCATCCTGTGCATCTCTTGGTCACATCCTCGATTTCTTTATCGATTCCCGGCCACCACACAAATGCCCTGGCTAGGCTCTTCATTTTTACCCCTCCCAGATGACCCTCATGAAGCTCATTGAGCACTCAACTTGGGTGGAATTACCACTCGGGATCCACACATCAAGGTCCCCCGGCACACTGACAGCTGTTCTCTCCTTGGCGAGAATGCTGGCAACAGTGAGTCGCCATGTGCTGGCCATCCCTTCACCGTCAAATCATAGACCCGAGAGAGTGTTGGGTCATTTCGAGTTTCCTTCTCTATACTTTAGTTTGTAACAGGTAGACATTCGACTATGGTCACATGGAATATCTCAATAGGGTCCACTGCAGGTGCTTCCTCTACTGTAGGCAACGGTAGGCGCGACAGCCCATCAGCGTTTCCATGCTGTTTCGTATCCTTGTACTCTATGTCGTACTGATGTGCCCCTAGAAAAAGTGACCATCTTTGCAGCTGTTGCGCCGTCATCACCGGAACGCCCTTCTTTGGGTTAAAAATGGAGACCAGGGGCTGATGATCAGTCAGTAGGGTGAATTTCTGCCCGTGCAGATAGTGATTGAACTTCTTCACCCCCCACACCAGGCTGAGGGCCTCCCTGTCAATCTGGGCGTAGTTACGCTCGGCTGAGGCTAACGAGTGCGACGCAAAGGCTATTGGCCTCTCTGAACCGTCAAGGAATTTGTGTGACAGCACCGCTCCGATGCCGTAGGGAGACGCATCACATGCTAACCGAATCGGTAGTTTTGGATTGTAGTGGGCCAATACTTCTTTTGAAGTGATTAGGCATTTACATTTCTGAAAGGCACGCTTACACTCATCACTCCATTTCCATGTTACTCCAGTTTGCAGCAGGGCGTTCAGTGGGTGCAGAATTGTAGATAAATTTGGCAAGAACTTATGGTAGTAGTTCACCAACCCGAGGAACGACCTCAGTTGCGACACATTTTCCGGTGCTGGAGCCTTGACTACAGCCTCAATCTTGTCCGGCGACTTATGCAACCCTTCCTCATCAATCATGTGGCCACAATACGAGATTTGTCTCCTGAAGAACGCGCATTTGGGGCGGTTGGCTCGTAGCCCATATTCCTGCAATCTCGTGAGCACCTGTTCCAGGTTGGCAAGGTGTTCACTGTCATTTTCGCCCGTAACCAGGATGTCGCCCAAATAACACTGGGTCCCCGGGATCCTTTGCAGGACTTGTTCCATCGCCCTCTGCCAAATAGCTGGGGCCGATGCTACCCCAAATACCAGTCGGTTGTACTGGTAAAGGCCTTTGTGAGTGTTTATCGTGAGGTATTTCCTAGATGCTTCTTCCACCTCCATTTGTAGATACGCTTGGGCCAGATCAATCTTTGTAAAGCGTTTCCCTCCAGATAGTGAGGCGAAAATATCTTCTATCCGTGGAAGTGGATATTGTACTGTGTGCAGGACTGGGTTCACAGTCACCTTGAAGTCCCCACAGATGCGAACCTTCTTCGGTTCCCCAGGCGTGCTGCTCAATGATTTCTTCATTACAGGAATGATGGGTGTGGCCCACTCGCTCCAGTCCACCTTGGACAGCACACCCGAACGCTCCAGACTCTCCAGCTCTGCTTCAACGGCTGGGCGGATCGCGTAAGGTACCGGTCTGGCCTGAAAAATTTTTGGGTTTGCGTTATCTTCGATTTTTATCACTGCCGTTACTCCTTTTAGAGTCCCAAGTCCTTGTTGGAACACCTATTTCGCGTCAGTTAGAATTTTTGATAGTTGTCCAGGTGTGACGTCATCATCCTTTTTATCAGTCACAGTTAGCGCCTGAATGGAATGCCAATCCAATTGTATTTTTCGGATCCATTCACGTCCCAATAATGGTGGTCCTCCATCTGGTAGTATAGATAGATACAGTTTCTGTGTTTCCTTGCCATTAAATTCAACTGGCACCCTTATTTTTCCTCTGGGGTAGACTTTTTGCCCCGTGTATGTCTTCAATACAATGGACGTGTCCTTCAAGGGTATGTGTGAGAATAGCCGCTCATAGTCTCGTCGATTCATGACAGTTAGGGCTGATCCTGTGTCCAATTCCATCTTTACTGGGGACCCTGCTATCATGAGGGTGACCCAAATGGTTCGGTAATCCTCCTTTGCGATCACGTTGTGTAACTTTAGACAACTTAGTCTTCTGCTCCCGGAGTCCTTATCACTCTCCTGATATTCCGAACTACTGTCTGTCAATTTCTTTACTTTCTTCTACTTTTCCTTAGTAGTTCTTGTAGTGTTGGTTTTCTTTCCCGACCTGCAGACTCTTGCTATGTGTCCCATTTTCCCACATTGCCTGCATACTTTGTCCTTAAACCAGCAGTCCTTCTGATCATGGGTTGTTCTGCCGCAGCGATAGCACTTTTCTGCTCCATACGCCATTTCGTTAGCGCTGTATTCTTGTGGTTTCTGTTGTATTTCCGCAGCTCCCCGTGCTGCTGCTTTGTAGGATACTGCCACGCTGAAAGCCTGTTCTAGCGTCAGGTCCTTTTCCGAAAGTAGTCGCTTCTGGGTTCCTTCACTCTGGAGCCCGCAGACAAACTTATCCCGTAAGGTGTCTGCCAGTCCTGCTCCGAACTGGCAGTGCTTTGATAACTTGCGTAGTTCCGTAAGATAGTCAGCATTGCTCTCATCTTTGTGCTGGTTTCTTTTATGGAACTTGAATCTTTCTGCTATCAGCAGCGGTGTAGGGTTTAGGTGTTCCTGTAAGATATTAACAATCTCTTCAAAACTTTTCTCCATTGGTTTAGCTGGGGGAATTAAATTCCACAATAGGCCGTACGTTCTCGCGCCCATCAAATTTAATAATACCGACGCCTTCTTTCCATCGGCCACCTCATTTGCCTTGCAGTACACTTCAATTCTTTCCACATACGTGGTCCAGTCTTCTACCTCGTTGTCGAAAGCAGTGATACTGCCACTTTTCGGCATCTTGGGTGATTTAAAATGGCGCCTCCCGCACTTTTTCTTCTTCACCAATGGATTAAAATGGCGCCTCCCGCGCTTTTTCTTCTTCCCCAATGGAATAAAATGGCACCTCCCACGCTTTTCCTTCTTCCCCTTGCTGCCACGCTGCTCCTAGCGTTCTGCAGGGTAATGGCGGCGACCCGCGGCTTCGGCGCGTCTCATTTTTCCTTCCCCTTGTTTTATTTTCGCTACGCTGCCCGGTTCTTGAGCACCGACCGCGCCCTGTGCGCTCCACCCTCTCTCTCTCTCTTTTCCTCCCGACGACGCTGCACGGCCCCTTTGCAGAGCCGCTCGATCGAGCTCGAGCCCGCCGCAGTCCAGAAGGATCAGCGCACTACCTGCTACCAGCACGATTTGCTGGAACACCTTGACTGGGGAGCCAAGCCCAGCTCTCCACAGCCTCTCCTGCAACTCTCCGAACTCCGATGAATCCTTGGGCGGTTGCCCGCGGTCGACGCCCGTTGTTCTGACTTCGACCTCCAAAAGCTTCTTCTCAGGGAAAGATCCCCGTGAGGTGATGCAGTACTGCAGGTGAGTTTGAACCTGTTCGTCGCCAATGTAGTGTCCGAGTATAAATAATACACGGACTGCAGGAGAACAATAATAACAGGTATTTACTGAACAGAGGGTACTCTTTTATTAAGCCTACTGCACCTGGTATTCCCAGGCAGTCTCCCATCCAAGTACTAACCAGGCCTGACTCTGCTTAGTTTCCGAGATCAGACAAGATCGGGCGTTTTCAGACTAGTGTGGCCGTAGGCCTGAACAGAGGGTAACTTAAGACTGAAATACAGAAGCCTGCTATGGCTTTATATACAGGGGTGGTCACTGCCGGTACTGCAGTATAGAATCAGTTCTTCTCTTAAAGGTACATACACAACACTAACCACCTCCCCTTGACAGTCAACGATATTACCATCGCCGAATCCCCCACCATCAACATCCTGGGGGTCACCATTGACCAGAAACTTAACTGGACCAGCCACATAAATACTGTGGCAACAAAGGTAGGTCAGAGGCTAGGTATTCTGCAGCAAGTGTCTCACCTCCTGACTCCCCAAAGTTTTTCCACTATCTACAAGGCACAAGTAAGGAGTGTGATAGAATACAGTCCACTTGCCTGGATGAATGCAGCTCCAACAACACTCAAGAAGCTCGACACCATCCAGGACAAAGCAGCCCATTTGATCGGGACCCCATCCACCACCTTAAACATTCCCTCCCTCCACCACCGGCGTACCGTGGCTGCAGTGTGTACCATCTACTAGATGCACTGCAGCAACTTGCCACGTCTTCTTCAGCAGCACCTCCCAAACCCGTGACCTCTTCCACCTAAAAGGACAAGGGCAGCAGGTGCATGGGAACACCGCCACCTCCAAGTTTCCCTCCAAGTCACACACCATCCTGACTTAGAAGTATATCGCCGATCCTTCAGCGTCGCTGGGTCAAAATCCTGGAACTCCCTCCCTAGCAGCACTGTGGGAGTACCTTCACCACACGGACTGCAGCGGTTCAAGAAGGCGGCTCACCACCACCTTCTCAAGGGCAACTAGGGTTGGGCAATAAATGCTGGCCTTGCCAGCGATGCCCACATCCCATAAACAAATTTTTAAAAACTCCACCTTTCCGCACTATCCCCATATCCCTTGTTTCCCTTAGTATCCAAAAATCTATCGATCTCTGAATTGAATATACTCAATGACTCAGCATCCACAGCCCTCTGGGTAGAAAATTCCAAAGATTCACCACCCTTTGAGTGAAGAAATTTCTCCTCATCTCAGTCCTAAATGGTTCCTTATTCTGAGACTTTGAACCCTAGTTTTAGACTCCCCAAACAGGGGAAACATCCTCCCAGCATCTACCCTGTCAAGCCCCTTAAGAATTTTATACGTTTCAATGAGGTCACCTCTCATTCATCTAAACTCTAGGGAATATAGGCCTAGTCTACTCAATCTGTCCTCATAGGACAATCCCCCCATCCCAGGAATTAGCCTAGTGAACCTTCTTTGATAGATGTGATCCCTACACTAGCCTTTATTCCCCACCTCCCACTTCCAAATGGCATTCAAACATCAAATGGAGGGGAAATCGATGTTTCATGAAGTATTTAGGTTCCTACAGAAAACTGCTTAACCATTTCTTACATATGTTTTTCCCTTTGGTGACTGCATCAGGTTTTCTTGATCAACTTCTTAATCTACAATTGTGATGACATGTTGGCGAGAAGGGGTGAGGCACTGTGCTCCTCCTGGGATCACTGTGACCATAATCTGCTGTGTGCAGGAACAAAATTGGCCACCTTAGCACCTCCCGTTATCGCCTCCGGGGGGTGATAACAGGAGTCGCTAATGACTTTCGGCCAGGCGTGGCGATGTTACCGCCGCCTGTGAAATTCATCTGGCGGTTTGCAGCGGCGGTAACCCTTAGCGCCACGATCTCCTGCGCCTGGAGATTCTGACGTCATCCGGCTGCACAGCGCCCCGGTAGTGTCCCGGACCCGAACTTAGGTTCCGCCCCCTGCAGCAGCGGCGGGCGACAACACCGGCAGCTGCAGGAGGCATTCAACGGGAAGCCGGGCGCTTCAGGGGCGATACTTAAAGGCGAGGTGGCCGAGGTAAGTAAAAAAAAAATTCTGAAATGATCTTTCCCTTTTTTTTCCTTTTTCTTCGCCAGCGATCGATCAGCCCGGCACTCCGTTGCAGTGCATCGGGCTGATCGGGCTGGATCGCAGCTGCCGTCGGGGACCAGGTAAGTTTTTTCCTTGCAGAGCCTGCAGCAATGGCCCTTCCCTTTAAGGGAGTGAAGGAGCCTTCCAACGCGGCAGTGCTGCTCAACTACTGCCACGCCTGCTGTCCCTTGAGCTCCAGGAAGGAAGTGGAGCGCTTGATTTAGTGCTCCACTTCCTTTCTGGAGTGCAAAAACCCAATTTGTTAAAAGCTGGGGATCATTATCGCCTGGTGTTATGTTTCCCAGCTTTCAAAAGTTACCGTCGACAAACGGGGCGATACTGAATTTCTCCCCCCATAAGTCCCTACAACAGCTGGAGCCACATGCCCATTTTTAAGCACAGGCTCACTCCTTTGTGGAAACTGGCTGGAGTGCCCAGATGTGGAGCTGCCCTGAAAAGATGCCACCTGGATGCAACAGATGCTCTTGCAACCAGCGTTGCTATGGTGTAAATACATCCACCCTTACATTACAACAGTGACTACACTTCAAAAGTATTTCACTGGCTGTAAAGTGCTTTGGGACATCCTGAAGTTATGGGGTAGAAGTTATGCTGCAGCTGTACAAAGCCCTGGTTAGACCACACCTGGAGTACTGTGAGCAGTTCTGGGCTCCACACCTTAGGAAGGATATATTGGCGTTGGAGAGAGTGCAGCGTAGGTTTACCAGAATGATACCCGGACTCGAGGGGTTAAATTACGAGGAGAGGTTACACAAACTAGGGTTGTAATCCCTCGAATTTAGAAGGTTAAGGGGTGATTTGATCAGAGTTTTCAAGATATTAAAGGGAACAGATAGGGTAGAGAGAAACTATTTCCACTGCTTGTGGAGACTAGGACTCGGGGGACACAACCTAAAAGTTAGAGCCAGACCTTTCAGGGGTGAAGTTAGGAAACACTTCTACATGCAAAGGGTGGCAGGAGTTTGGAACTCTCTTCAGCAAATGGCAGTTGATGCTAGGTCAATTGTCAATTTAAAAGATTTTTGTTAACCAAATGTATTAAGGGATATGGGGCAAAGGTGGGTATATGGTGTTAGCTCACAGATGAGGCATGATCTTATTGAATGGCGGAACAGGTTCATGTGGTTAAATGGCCTACTCCTGTTCCTATGTTCCTATGAAGTCATGAAAAGAGCTATAGAAATGCAGGATCTTGGGGGTTGGAGGGTTCCCCTGTCTGTCATGATGCTCTGCTGGTGATTATTGTTGTGTCGGTACCTTTCTACCTAGACACAATTTAGGACTCAGAACTCAGAGATTCAAACATGAAGTGCTTTATTGGAAGGAAAGGAAGTTCTGGAAAGCTCCGAACAAAGAGAGCTAAAACTTAACAGAGAACACCCAACCATTTATCTCCTGTGACAGCGCCACCACAGGTGGGAGGCGAACACACAATAGAACACACAATACATAACATTTCCTCCTCTCTTAAATGGAAGGTCCACATTATTCCTCAACAGGTAAGTTACTTTCAAAGCACTCAACGAACCTAGGGTAGAGGCAGACTGCCTCAAACCCTGACTTTACCCTAGGGTTTATTCTGCCCCAGTCTTGTGGGTAAGTCACTAAGCTTACAGATCCAAGTGTCTTGGAGGCCGCCGCTCTCTGACAGGATACCGGCGGTCATCGCTGGCTTCCACAGCAGTAGGCATTGACACAGGCCTGGATGGAGAAGGTGCCTGTGTCAGTTGAAAGTCAGGAGTTTGCACAGGTGGAACAGTCTCTTTGACTTCCTGTGTTGGAGAAGAGCACTGTGGCAAAGGATGCTGGTTTGCGGTATCATCCAGAAACAGTTCAGGCCAACCAGCCATTGGAGCCTCTGTGGCTGTCTCTGCTCCGAGCAACAGTTGATCTGTGTGTCTTCTCCAGATGACATCCTCAGCAGTCTCAACCGTGTAAGACACAGGGCCTGTCTGCGCGATCACCGTAGCAGGGACCCATTTCGGTCCAGTGTTGTAGTTTCGAGCTAGGACGTGCTCTCCCAGATGAAACCGTCTCTCCTTGGCTCTTTTCTCTCTCTTTTCAACTTGAGCTTGTTGTTGACAATGGACAACCTGTTCTGCCCTTGGAGGTTTGAGTAAGTCAAAACTTGTCCGCAACTGCCTCTTCATCATGAGCGAAGCGGGGGAAGTTTTGGTTGTGGCATGCGGCTCGTTCCTGTAGGACAACAGGAAGCTGTTCAGACGTTGGTGGATTGAGCCCTGACCTTGCGATGCCTTCAAGGCGTGCTTCAAAGTTTGCACAAACCTTTCTGCCTGGCCGTTAGTAGAGGGATGATCGGGCGCAGACCTGATGTGTTGGACACCATTCACATGCAGGAAGGTTGCAAACTCCTGTGATACAAATTGTGGACCGTTGTCACTTATGAGTTGTTCTGGTGAGCCATAACGGCTGAACATCTCACCAAGTTTCTCAATTGTTTTCTCTGCCGTGGTAGACCTCATCACAGCGACCTCCAGCCACTTGCTACGAGCGTCCACAACCACCATAAACATCTTCCCTTCGAAAGGACCGGCGAAATCCACATGTACTCGCTACCACACTTCTGCAGGCCAATCCCAGGGGCGTAGGGTTGCCAGCTGTGGAACATTCCGGACCCTTTGACATGGGGAACATGTTTTGGCTTTCTCCTCAATATTCCCATCGAGACCTGGCCACCAGAAGTAGCTTCTTGCCATTGCCTTCATCCGAACCATCCCACTGTGGCCTGTATGAAGTTGTTGCAGTATAGGTTCCCTCAGGGGTGGCAGAATGATGACACGGCGTCCCCAAAGAAGACAACCTGCCTGGACGGAGAGCTCATTTCTTTTTGAAACGTAAGTTTTCAAACTAGGAGAATCTCCTATCGCTCTCCCTCGAATGACATCGTCCATTACCTCAGACAGGACTGGATCGTTGCGGGTGTACCTTCGTACCTGAACTGCAGTGACAGGTGCTCCCTCCACTTGTCTAAAGTAGATGATGTCTATCTGACGAGGCTCTGGGGGAGTAACAGGCAAGGGTAGCCTCGAGAGACCGTCTGCGTTGCCGTGCAAGTCTGATTTGCGATATTTGATGTCGTATGTGTGTCCTGACAACAGTAAAGCCCACCTTTGCATCCTGCTTGCAGCGAGAGACGGAATTCCGGTGTGGGGCCTGAAGATTGAAGTCAATGGACGGTGGTCCGTCAGGAGTGTGAACCTTCTCCCAAACAGGTACTGATGAAATTTTCCAATTCCAAAAACGATTCCCAAGGCCTCGCGCTCGATCTGCGCATAGTTACTCTCGGCCTTGTTCAAGGTGCGTGATGTGAAGGCGATAGGTTTCTCATCACCCGAAGGCATGATGTGGGATATGACTGCTCCCACACCATATGGTGATGCATCACATGCTAGCTGCACGGGTAGCTTTGGGTCGAAGTGTGTCAGGACCTCCGAATTCAGCAATGCTTTCTTTGCTTGGGCGAAAGCTTCGTTGCACAGTTCAGTCCATTTCCATGTTTTGCCTTGACATAGCAACTGATGTAACGGCTTCAGCAATGTTGCTAAGTCTGGAATAAACTTCCCATAGTAGTTAAGTAGCCCCAGAAATGAACGTAACTGGCTCACATTCTGGGGTGCTGGGGCCTCCACGATCGCCTTGACCTTTGGCGGTGCCTTATGCAGGCCAGTAGCATCAATCACATGCCCCAGGTACTCAACTGAAGACTGAAAGAATTCACATTTGTCTTTACGAACTCTGAGTCTGTACTCTTTCAGTCGTTGTAGTGTCGCATCCAAGTTCAGAAGATGATCCTCCTCATTTGTCCCAGTGACAAGGATGTCGTCCAGATAGCACTGGACTCCTGGCAGTCCACTCAAAATCTGATCCATTGCCCTTTGGAATAGAGCAGGGGCTGACGTAATTCCAAACGGAAGGCGGCAGTACCTGTATAGCTCCTTGTGTGTCACAATTGTCAGCAGCTCCTTTGATTTGTCATCGACATGCATTTGTAGATAAGCCTGGCGTAAGTCTATTTTGCTGAACTTTTGCCCTCCGGCCAGGCCCGTAAAAAGGTCATCAATGAGGGGAAGAGGGTACTGTTCCACAGACAGCACCGGGTTAATAGTCACTTTAAAATCCCCGCAGATTCGAACAGATCCATCCTTTTTCAGGACAGGAACAATGGGTGTGGCCCATTTGCTCACGCTCACAGGCTCCAGGACTCCATTCTCGACTAAGGCCTCCAAGTTAGCCTCAACTTTTGGCCTAATTGCATAGGGTACAGGTCGGGCTTTGTGAAACTTTGGCTTGCCGTCAGGTTTAATGTCCAGTCTCACGCTGATCTTTTTCATGCTCCCAGGTTCCCCATTGAAGAGTTCTGCATGTTTGTTTAACACTGCAGTCAGACCTGAATCCCCTTTTGACATCATGCGGACTGTGTATTGCTTTCTTTGTGGGTTCAATGACGAGACATTTATGAAAGAGAATGTCTTTTAATCTAAAGTCTGTTCAACTCTTTATACAGCTTTACAGGAGACACGATGCTAGTGATGCATCTAGAACGAAACTGAAACTAAACTAAACTGCCTTGCCTGTCTCGGTCACATGCCCTCTGCTGGTCAGGCACACGCAATCAATACATGCAAACTTGCTGGTAAGGCATCATAATCAAACAGGCAAATACCATCTCTATTTGCTGATGTCATTACATCTCCTTTTCTTAAAACAAAAGTGTTTTACTTTTAACTAACAACATGTTTTCTTTGTATTAATCTGCATTTTAACTGTAACACTTAATGAACTTACATTATCATTATCATGATCAAGGTTTTTTAACCTTGCTTTGTGTGTTCACATGAAATATGTCAATACACTAGAACTTGAAGAAAGAATAAGATAACATTACTTCCTTCTATAACAATAGTCCTTAAATTTGCTCAATGAATCTCTCAGGAGGCTTCACGTGTCTTGAGGATTTTCTGATTGATTGTCCTTGAATCTGAGTTGTTGCCTCAGATGATTGGTTCTCAGCTGTGTGATCAGGTTGTTCAACAGTATCAGTCTCTTGACCTGCTGTGGCTGGTCCCATGAGAAGATCTCGACGATTTCTTTTCAGAACAGCACCCTCATCTGTCTGAATGGTGTATGATCTTGGTTGAACTTCACTCAGGACAGTTCCCTTCTGAGTCCATGTGTTTGTTTTGTCTTTCAACCTTGCTTGGTCACCAGTGTGGAGTTCAGGTAGGTTTTGTGTTCCTCTGTCATAGTAGTACTTTTGCTTTTCTTTCTGTTGTTCTTTGAACTTCCTCACTTTCTCCCCCTCTTTTGTTTTCAGGAGGTTCTCCGGGATGGGTAGGTTTGACCTTAGCATACGTCCCATAAGGAGTTGGGCTGGTGACATACCACACTCGAGCAGCGTTGTGCAGTATACAAGCATGCTCTGGTAGAAGTCAGTTCCACTGTCTTTTGCCTTGTACATCAGTCTTTTCACTGTGTTTGCGGGCTCTCCTGGGTCAACAGCTCTGGACAACGTGTCTGCTGTATACATCAGCTTACCCGGTGTGTACGCAACATTCAGTTCATCATTGACTGCCTCTCCTTCGCTTTCCACAATGAGGACTCTCTTTACCAGGTTCAGTCTCTCACAGGCTTTTAAACCTAGTATGGCTTGCACATCCTTTGGCACCACGATTAATGCTAGCGTATGCTCTCTGTCCTTGTGTGTTACTTTGACAATGCATCTTCCTTTCACTGGTATATCAGTACCTGAGTATCCTGTCACTTTCACTTTTATTCCATGTATCTTTGGTCTGGGTCTAATTTTCTTAAAATCAGTCTCTGATATCACATTAGCTTGTGCTCCAGTATCCAATTTAAATGGAATGTGTATGTCATTCACTTTTAGTGTCAACATCCAGTCTCTTTCTTCTTTTTTGTTTTCAGACACAACATCTACATAGAACTCCTCTATGTCGCTTTCATCTACTGCATGGACCTTGCTTTGTTGCACTTGGTTCTTGCAGCAACGGGCATAATGGTTGTTTTTGTTGCAACTATTGCATTTTTTACCATATGCTGGACACTTTTTTGGTGGATGCTGTGTACCGCATCGACTACATGTCTTTCGATGGCCCCTTTCATTTTTGTTCGCTGGCCACGCCTCTTTTTTCACATTGGCGCTCTTTTTGTTAAACGGTTTGTGTCTGTTCTTACTCACTGCATCCACGTTGCAGCTACTATCACTGAACAGCTCCTTTGCCTGCAACTTCACAGTCTCTGTAGCCCTACACAGTGCTATGGCTTTTCCCAGGTCTAGATCTTGCTCTCTTAGCAGTCTTTCCCTTAGACCATTATCTGGAATACCACACACCAGTCTGTCTTTTATCAGTGAGTCTGTCAGTCCCCCAAATTCACACGATTTGCTTCTGTTTCTCAGTTCAGTCACATACTGATCAATAGCCTCACCCGTTTTCTGTACACATATCAAAAATCTGTGCCTCTCAAACGTCACATTATGTTTAGGTATGCAGTAGGCCTCAAACTGTTCCACTATTTTATCTAGCTTCATTTTGTCTCCATCAGCAGCGAATGTGAAGTTATTATACACCTCCAGCGCTTCATCACCCACGACATGTAAGAACAGTGACGCTTTCATTTTATCACCTTTCTCGTCAGCTTCGATTGCTGATAAATACAACTCCAAACGTTGTTTGAATCTCCTCCAATTTTCAGCCACATTACCTGTCAACTGAAGCTTCGCCGGTGGGAGTAAACCTTCCATTTTTCACTTTGTTAGCTATTCTCTAATGGTAAGCAACGATGTTGTCTTTTGGCTTGCTAATCTGTGGAGAGCTGATTTAACTTCAGATTTTTCCTCTTCATCTCTTTCAATCACTTCTGACACCATGTATTGCTTTCTTTGTGGGTTCAATGACGAGACATTTATGAAAGAGAATGTCTTTTAATCTAAAGTCTGTTCAACTCTTTATACAGCTTTACAGGAGACACGATGCTAGTGATGCATCTAGAACGAAACTGAAACTAAACTAAACTGCCTTGCTTGTCTCGGTCACATGCCCTCTGCTGGTCAGGTACAAGCAATCAATACATGCAAACTTGCTGGTAAGGCATCATAATCAAACAGGCAAATACCATCTCTATTTGCTGATATCATTACAGACTGCAGGCCAGTCCAGCGTGATTTTCTCTAGCCACGCGCGTCCCAGTAGCAATGGGTAATTTCCCTTTACCACATATAGTGGCAGTTTTGCAGTCTGTCCGTTCAATTTAACTGTCACCTCAATGACGCCTCTCATGGCCACAGGTTCGCCGGTATACGTCTTTAGCACAATGTTTGTTGGCTGAAGGGTAAGATGCTTTAGCATTTTGTTGTAGACAGTGTCTGAAACAAGGGACACAGCCACGCCTGTGTCCACCTCCATCCGCACTGATTGTCCCTCCACCAGTGGTGACACCCAGTAGCCATTTGAACCACCTGCAACCGTCAGTATGTGCACCTCTTCCTCCTCAAAGGTGTCGCTCCCCTTTGTTTTGCTTGTTCCATCATACTGCACTGAATGAACACTCTTTTTCCTCTCTTGTCCAAATACAGACTGATGTAAGAAAAAGGAGACTTACCATCAAGAAACTTTAAAGTAAGCTTTAAGTAACTTATAAACACACTATATACACAAGAGAGGTCTTTACCATGCCTCTGGTAGAAGCCTCTTACAATACTGAACAGACCAGTATTTATACCAGTCCAACAGGAAGTGACATATGACAGGAAGTGAGGTATGTACATAGTTCATAGTTCATAGTTCACAGGAAGTGATGACATAACTTCCCGGATGTTATCATTTTTATCACATTCTTCCCTCCTGCAGGATTAGGAGGCTGTGGTCTACCTTTTGGTCCGCAGCCGCCGAACAAGGAAGAGTCGCACCCGTTTGGATTCCCGTCGTAGAGGGTCGCTGGTCCGCTTACATGCGGTTGGCCATTGGTCAGAGTCTGTGTGGCCTGGATTGCCCTGTGAAGGGTCGGGGAGATCATGGCTTCGAGTACGAGCCCCAATAGGTTCAAAGTCGGACTGCCTCTGTTCAGAGGGAGGTGCAGAGCTGGTCTGTGGCGGATCAGTACTTTCATGCGCGGTACTGGGAGGGTCGCAACCTTGAGCACGGGGTTCTACCGGCACCAAGCTAGTTGGTGTCCGATCAGGATCCTGGAGAGGGGTACCCGATAGGTCCCAAGAGTTTCCTGGTGAAATGCCATCACCCGATGTCCCACTAGGTCCTGGTGGGCAGGGAGCCAGATCCCGTAATGATACGGTAGATTCTCGGCCGTCGGA
Source organism: Somniosus microcephalus (assembly GCF_052327205.1). Lineage (NCBI taxonomy): Eukaryota > Metazoa > Chordata > Chondrichthyes > Squaliformes > Somniosidae > Somniosus > Somniosus microcephalus. Next base: position 139,518,462 of record NC_140989.1, on the reverse strand, counting down.
ATATCGTATGTTTGCATAGGTGGGGTTGGCATCGGTTAGTTCGACCTCGTCTACAAGAGGGTCATTTTTAGACGTCCGAACGTATCTTCGGAGTAATACAGGTCCAGGAGTAGTTAGCCATGACGGGAGTGATGTCCCATGAGATGAGCGACGCTGGAATCCAAAGAACCGCTCATGAGGTGTAGTATTTGTGGCTGTAGAAAGCAGGGACCGTATAGAGTGCAATGCATCCGGAAGCACTGTTTCCCATTGCTGGTCTGGTAGGCCCCGAGATCTTAAAGCGAGACGTACGGAATTCCAGATGATACCGTTATACCTCTCTACCTGTCCATTTCCGATGGGATGGTATGGTGTTGTTTTGCTTGTAGCAATTCCCCGTTCTGAGAGGTAGTCCTTGAGTTCCCTTGACATAAAGGATGGACCCCAATCTGAGTGAATATAAGCCGGCATGCCACAGAGAGAAAATACCTGCTCAAGGCAGCAGATTACTGTGGACGCCAGCATATTGGAGCAGGGGAAGGCAAACGGAAAACGTGAATATTCGTCGATCATGGTGAGCAAATATGTGTTCCGAGTTGAAGAGGGCACTGGGCCCTTAAAATCGATGCTAAGTCGTTGCATCGGTTGGGTTGCATGTATGAGTATACCATCTGAGGGGCGGAAGAACTGAGGTTTTAATTCCGCACAAAGCCGGCATTCTGAGCATATTTTCTTTACATCTCCAGTGGAAAAAGGGAGATTCTGTGATCGTACGAAATGTAGCATGCGCGTAACGCCAGGATGACACAAACCATTGTGGACATCCATGAGAGTGGAGGATGACATAGTGGAGCAGAATGCCCGTGTGAGGGTGTCCGGGGCCACATTCTCCTTGCCAGGCCGATAGAGAATGGTATAACCAAAAGAGGCCAGTTCCATCCTCCAAAGTTGTATTTTATTATTCTTAATTTTGGTTCGTTTTCGATTATCGAGCATGAAGGCGACTGATCGTTGGTCCGTGATCAATGTAAAGTGCTGGCGAGCTAGAAAATGGTTCCACTTCCGTACTGCCTCTATGATGGCTGTGGCTTCTTTCTCAACCGGAGGATAATGTAGCTCGGCACCTTGTAAGGTCCTGGACATAAATGCTACAGGACGACCTTCCTGATTCAGAGTAGCCGAGATCGCCACCTCCGAGGCATCACATTCAACCACGAAAGGGAGATTCTCATCAATGGAGTGAAGAGCTGCTTTCTCCAACTGTTTTTTGAGAAGGTTAAAGGCTGCAACAGCCGCTGTTCCCAGTGGAAATGATCTAGCATGCAGCAAGGGTTGGATTTCGTCCGAAAAATGAGGAATCCATTTAGCGTAGTATGCAAACAGACCGAGAGCCCGACGTAAAGAAGCCGGATTCTTAGGTGACGGGAGCTCTTGGAGCGGGCGAAGTCTTTCTGGGTCTGGCTTAATGATACCATTGCCTACGCAGTAGCCAAGGATGTTGATGGTCGGTTGCGACTCAACAGATTTGGATTCATTCAGGGTCAAATTACGGCGATGGAGGGCATCCCGAAATTTTTGGAGGTTGGAGTCGTGTTCCTGTTGATCGTGACCTGCAATGGTAATGTTATCAAGATAGGGAAAAGTGTCCCTTAGGTTTTCCTGCTTAACCAGGCCATCCATTGCCCGTTGAAAGACAGCCACTCCATTAGTAACCCCGAATGGGAGGCGACGAAATTGGTACAGCCGTCCATTAGCCTCAAAGGCTGTGTACTGCTTATCTGAGACCTTCAAGGGTAACTGATGATAGGCACTTTTTAAATCGTAAGTTGAGAACACTTTGTATTCGGCCAGTTTATTAACCATATCATCAATGCGTGGCAATGGGTAGGCGTCCAAGTCGGTATATTGATTGATGGTTTGCGAATAATCGATGCATAGTCGCTGTTTGTGAGGTTTTAGAGGGTTCTTGACAATGATGACTTGAGCCCGCCAGGGCGACGAACATGGTTCAATGATATCCTCTGCTAGAAGTCGAGAGATTTCAGCCGCAATAAAAGATTGGTCTTCCTGATTAAAGCGCCGCGATTTCGTTATTATCGGTTGGCATTGAGGCGGAATACTGGCAAATAATGAGGGTTCATCAAGTGAAGCTGCTGATAATGCACAAAATGGTAATTTAGATGGTATATTAGAAATAGTAAGTCTGGGTTTGGATCCACCAAACTCAATGGTGAGTTTCTTATGCTGTTTTTGGAAGTCCAGCCCTAAGAGGAGATCACTACATAAGTCTTTGAGCACCGAAAGTCGGGTGGAGGGATACATACGACCATGAAGTGTCATATCAACAACACAAAAGCCGGAGATTCTGGTATTAAGTGATGACTGGGCCATCGCAATTGCCTGGTCCGATGGGAAGACATGTAGTTTCAATTTCGCAACAATCTGTTCCTTAATGAAACTATCAGTACTTCCTGAGTCAATTAAGGCATCTAAGGTATGCCCTTTAATTGAAATTTTTGTGGCTGCCTGAGACAGGTTCTGTGGGCAAGCAGCTGTAATTGGTGTCGTTGCACAGAGAGTGGCTAAAACTCTCAGTGTGCTTCTTCGGGAGAGAGCTCGAGAGGAAGCTTGATAGGTCCTAGCTGGAGCATCTTGATAGGCCCTAATTGGGGCAGTTCGGTAGGCCTTAGCTGGATTGGCCCTCGTAGAGGCCCTTGATAGGCAAACTTTAGCAAAGTGTCCTTTTTTCCCGCAATAACTGCAGATTGCATTGCGAGCAGGGCAGGTTTTCCTAGGGTGAAAAGCATCTCCACAAAAGAAGCATTCCTTCCTAGATTGCCAAGAGGCTGCTAAAGTGGGGTCGTCCTCCTCTTCTTCATCAGAATTATCAGAATTAGATTCCCCCATGATAGGGTTCACCTGAGACCGCTTGAATTGTCTGGTTGCAGCTACAGCAGCAGATCGAGATCTGGGCAGCTGATAGAGGTCTGCATTTCTCTTTGCCAAATCCAGTGAACAAGCTAGGTCAAAAGCTTTTTGTAGCTCAAGTGTTTTACTTTCTAGTAGACGCTGGCGTATAAATGGAGAGGCAATCCCACAGATGAAAGCATCACGAATCATTTCTTGGCGGTACAGCTCAGCTGAGGCTGCCTGAAAGTTACAATCTACGCTGAGCCTGCGAAGTTCTTGCAGGAATTCGTCAATTGATTCCCCTGGCCCTTGTCGGGCTGTGGCCAGTAGATGTCTAGCATAGACCTCATTTGGGGTCTTCGCATACAGTTTCTTAAGTGCCCGAATCACCTCTTCGTAATTATCCCAGTCATCAACATATTCGAACACTTTTGGGGTCACATAATTGACAAGTATCTTCAATTTAGCAGGAGCATCCGCTTTACATTCATCCAGAAAATTCTCAAAAGTATGATACCAATGCTTCCATACCCTGCCAGCTGCTGGTGTATTCGGGTCCAAGTCCAGACGAATAGGTCTAAGGATTTTCTCCATGATGGGTGGTTCCCTGGATCCTTAACTTCCGAGTTTGTCTGAAGGTCTAGTATTTGTCAGTGTAAATACTAAGTTACTTAAATTGATGTAAGAAAAAGGAGACTTACCATCAAGTAACTTTAAAGTAAGCTTTAAGTAACTTATAAACACACTATATACACAAGAGAGGTCTTTACCATGCCTCTGGTAGAAGCCTCTTACAATACTGAACAGACCAGTATTTATACCAGTCCAACAGGAAGTGACATATGACAGGAAGTGAGGTATGTACACAGTTCATAGTTCATAGTTCATAGTTCACAGGAAGTGATGACATAACTTCCCGGATGTTATCATTTTTATCACACAGACATTTTGCTTCCATGCTTCCCAGCTCTGTCTGTTCTTTTTTTACCTCTACAGGCGCGTTCAATGTGACCCTTTTTGCCATAATTTCGGCATTCCAGCTCCATACACCAGCAGTCATTAGTGTGATGGCCCGTTTTCCCACAACGGTAACATGTGCCGTTCCGCGCACCTTTATGCTCAGACGACACCTTGTGAACTCTCCCTGTTGAACTCAACTGGTGAGCCTCCTTTTCCGCCATCTCCATGGAGACACTAACTTCAATGGCCTTTTCAAGAGTAAGGTTGTCCTCAGTAAGAAGGCGCTTCTGTGTGGCTGCATTTTGCAGACCACACACAAGTCTGTCTCTAATGGTGTCATTCAGCACCTCCTTGAACTGGCAGTGTTCCGACAACCTTTTTAAAGCAGCAATAAATATCGTCACTGATTCCCCCTCCTCTTGATTCCGTTTATGAAATCTAAATCTCTCAGCAATAACCAGAGGTTTTGGTGAAAAATGTGCTCCAAGAATTTCCACTAGTTGCTTATATGTTTTAGTTCCTGGCTTATCTGGCTGCACGATGCTGCAAAGTTAATTGAAAGTCTTCGGCCCGATTACACTCAAAAAGGTAGGCACGACCTTTTCATTTGCCACCGCATTCGCCAATACAAAATAGTCAAAACGTTCCGTATATGCGCTCCATTGCTCCACATTTTCATCAAAATCACCGATGTTTCCTAATATAGTAGCCATCTCACGTTTCAAATTACATTTTCTGTTTACTCACTGCACCCGTAATGTACGCAGATTCATCCGCTCCTCGTTGCCACTTGTTGTGTCGGTACCTTTCTACCTAGTCACAATTTAGGACTCAGAACTCAGAGATTCAAACATGAAGTGCTTTATTGGAAGGAAAGGAAGTTCTGGAAAGTTCTGAACAAAGAGACCTAAAACTTAACAGAGAACACCCAACCATTTATCTCCTGTGACAGCGCCACCACAGGTGGGAGGAGAACACACAATAGAACACACAATACATAACAATTATGAGCAAAGTGAAGAGTATGAAACAAATTCATACAGCAAGGCAAGCAGCAGCCCCCTGATCACAACACCTCCCTCCCCGGGGCCATCACTTTGCAAAGGAGATAGCATGGATGTTGTGGTGACAGTACTGGAAGGTCTTAGGGTGTTTGGCTGTCCCACTGCAAATGTACTCTGCACCATCTATTGCATGCAAGAGTGCTGTGGAAAGGGAGATATGTTGTCCTCATGCATATGTCCCTGAGGGGAAACAGGGGTACCAAATCCTGCACGCCACACTTTCCATGGAGTAAGAGGGAACAAGTGTGCAAAGAAGAGTTCACTTACGCTCCTGTGAATCGCCTTGGGACATTTTACTATGTAAAAGGCGCTATTGTGGCGGAGCCACCAAAGGACTCAGAGCGGTTGTACATAATTCCTTTAACAGCAATGTAGTTACTGTCTGTGCCTGTACCTTTAATTACACTGTTTGACTGTACAATGCCCAGTTACCTTTACAGCACGTGATGATATCATGCCGTTAGTCACGTGATGCCCCAATGGCGGGAAGAACGTGATGACGTCATCACGTCACTCTCCTGATCAGGGGATCAGTCCTCGTGGAGCCCTCAAGGAGAATAGATCTGTTATTGATGTGCCCTAGCAGTTTCCAGTTTAAACTCGTTTGATTTCATTAAAGTTCATTGATTGAATTACCTGAGTCGAACTCAGTCTTCTTGATAGGAACCTCCGTTCCTACATTGGTGACCCCAACTTCTACGGACGATTTTCATGGAAGATTCGACATGGACACGAACGGCGTCATGCTGAAACTGCCACAGTTCTGGGAGCAACAACCAGACGCCTGGTTCATCCAGGCTGAAGCCCAGTTCGCCATTCGGAACATCAATGCGGATCAGACCCATTATTATTACGTGGTCTCTGCCCTCGACAGCGCAACTGCATCCCGGATCATCAGCCTCATCGGTAGTCCTCCTACTGACAGCAAGTATGATGCAATTAAGGTGCGGTTGCTTCAGGTTTTCAGGCTATCAAAGTCGGAGCGTGCTCGCCGGCTCATCACGCTGCCCGGCCTCGGGGACTCCAAACCGTCCGAGCTCATGAGCCAAATGCTCACGCTCTTGGGTGCTGAACTGGAATGTTTCATCTTCCGGGAGCTTTTCCTCTATCAACTGCCTGAACAGGTTCAGGCTGCCCTGGCCAGCTCTGACATTACTGACTGCGCCAAGCTTGCGGCCGAAACCGATAAGATTTTCACGGTTACCCAGCAGTGCTGCGCGGCCACGAGGCGCCCACCCCCCACAGGCGCGGTCCCGGTTTCTCCTACAGCGGGCTGGTGCTCCTACCACACCTGTTTTTGCGCGAAAGCACGATGCTGCCGTTCCTCCTGCAGTTTTTCACCAAAAAAAAGCCAAGAAGGCGCAGGCGGCATCCCTAGCGACGGATGACCAAGTCTAACGGGCGTTCTGCGGTGGCGATGGCCATCGGTTCTACGGGGAAACTCCTCTATATCACCGATTCCCTCTCGGGCCGCCGTTTCCTTTGTGACACTGGGGCGCAGTGTAGCATTCTACCTGCGTCGAAGCTCGACACGCAGACCGGGAACCTCGGTTTTTCCCTTGTAGTGGCTAATGGCGCAGCTATTCGAAGGTTCTGAAAGCGGCGGGTCGAAGTCTGTTTCGGCGGTCAGCACTTCTTTTGGGATTTCGTCATGGCTACAGTCTCACAGCCTATCCTCGGGGCAGGTTTTCTGTGTGCCAACAGCCTGCTAGTCGATGTCCGACACCGCCAGCTGATCAATGCGGCCACCTTCCACTTGACCCCGTGCTTCCGCAGTACCTCCGTGGCGCGTTCCATTGCCTGTGCTTTCCCTCCTCCAGATGACTTCACGCGGCTCCTTGGGGAGTTTCCGGAGCTGACAAGGTCCACCTTCTCCTCTTCAGCGACGAAACATGGTGTTGAACATCACATCACCACTACTGGCTCCCCGGTTTATGCGCGGGCTAGAAGACTCGAACCCGGCAAGCTTGCAGCTGCGAAGGCAGAGTTCGCCACAATGGAGCAGCTCGACATCATTAGGCGATCGAACAGTCCCTGGTCTTCGCCTCTCCACATCGTGCCGAAACCAGGCGGCGGCTGGCGGCCATGAGGTGACTACCAACGCCTCAACGACGCCACCACTCCGGATCGGTACCCGATCCCGCATATCCAGGACTTCTCGGCCCACTTAGCGAGAAATACTGTCTTCTATAAAGTCGACCTCGTCCGTGGATATCACCAGGTTCCAGTGCACCCACAAGATGTCCCGAAAACCGCAGTCATCACCCCTTTTGGCCTCTTTGAGTTCCTGCGGATGCCGTTTGGCTTAAAGAACGCAGCACAGGCTTTCCAACGTTTAATGGACTCCGTTCTTCGAGACCTGCGTTTCCTTTTCGTCTACCTTGACGACATACTCATCGCCAGTGCCAGCAAGGGGGAGCACATCTCCCATTAGCGTTCCCTCTTTACGCACCTCAGCCAACACGGTTTAATCATCAACCTGGCCAAGTGCCAGTTCGGCCTGCAACAAATCGACTTCCTGGGACATCGCATAACATTGGACGGTGCCGTCCCATTGGCGACGATGGTTGAGGCGGTTACTTCTTTCCCGCGGCTGTTGACAGTCAAGGCCTTGCAGGAGTTCCTGGGGATGGTCAACTTCTACCACCGTTTCGTCCCCAAGGCGGCTCAACTCATGCAACCCTTGTTCGGGGCCCTCAAGGGCAAGTCCGGTAATGACCCAATCAGCTGGACAGCTGAAATGATCCAGGCATTCGGCGACACCAAGAACGCTTTGGCCAACGCAACCATGCTGGCGCACCCACTTCCAGGTGCTACTATCGCCCTTACCATAGAAACATAGAAACATAGATGATAGGAGCAGGAGTAGGCCATTCGGCCCTTCGAGCCTGCACCGCCATTCAATGAGATCATGGCTGATCATCCAAATTCAGTACCCTGTCCCTGCCTTCTCCCCATATCCCTTGATCCCTTTAGCCTTAAGAAATATATCCAACTCTTTCTTGAATATATTTAATGAACTGGCCTCCACTGCCCTCTGTGGCAGAGAATTCCACAGGTTCACTACTCTCTGGGTGAAGAAGTTCCTCCTCATTTCAGTCCTAAATGGCTTACCCCTTATCCGTAGACTATGACCCCTGGTTCTGGACTCCCCGGCCATCAGAAACATCCTTCCTGCATCTAGTCTGTCCAGGCCTGACAGAATTTTATAGGTTTTGATGAGATCCCCTCTCAATCTTCTAAACTCCAGTGAGTATAAGCCCAATCGACACAATCTCTCGTTATACGTCATTCCTGCCATCCCAGGTATCAGCCTGGTGAATCTTCGCTGCACTCCTTCCATGGCAAGAACGTCCTTCCTCAGGTAAGGCGACCAAAACTGCACACAATACTCAAGGTGCGGTCTCACCAAGGCCCTGTACAACTGTAGCAAGACATCCTTGTTCCTGTACTCAAACCCTCTTGCTACGAAGGCCAACATACCATTTGCCTTCTTAACCGCCTGCTGCACCTGCATGCTTACCTTCAGCGACTGGTGCACAAGAACACCCAGGTTTCTTTGCACTTCCCCTTCTCCCAATCTATTGCCATTCAAATAATAATCTGCCTTCCTATTTTTGCCACCAAAGTGGATAACCTCACATTTATCCACATTATTGTGCATTTGCCATGTTTCTGCCCAGTTACCCAACCTGTCCAAATCATACTGGAGTTTCACGACATCCTCCCCACAGCATACCCTCCCACCCAGCTTTGTGTCGTCTGCAAATTTGGAGATATTACATCCAATTCCCTCGTCCAGATCATTAATATATATTGTGAACAGCTGGGGTCCTAGGACTGATCCTTGCAGTACCCGACTAGTCACCGCCTGCCACTCGGAAAACGACCCGTTTATTCCAACTCTTTGCTTTCTGTCCACCAACGATGCGTCAGACTACGCCATTGGTGCGGTGCAAGAACAGTGGGTCAACGGCACGTGGCAACCGCTGGCGTTTTTCAGCCGTCAATTGCGAACAAATGAAAAAAAGTACAGCACCTTCGATAGGGAACTACTGGCCCTTTTCCTCGCCATTCGCCATTTCCGGTTTTTATTGGTGGGGCGCCCCTTCACGGCTTTTGTCGACCACAAACCCCTTACGTTCGCCATGGCCAAGACCACCGAACCGTGGTCCGCTCGTCAACGTCACTTGACGTTCATTTCCGAATTTACTACGGACATTCAACATGTGTCTGGTAAGGACAACCTGGTGGCAGATTGCCTCTCCTGTGCGACGGTCCACGCGGTGCACCTGGGAATCGACTACGCCCTCATGGCGGCAGATCAGGTTTCGGATTCGGAGGTCCAATCATATCGAACCATTCCCTCTAGCTTCCAAGCGACCGACGTCATCTTCCAGACTGCAGGTGCCACGCTCCTTTGCGACGTTTCCATGGGAGTTCCTCGTCCCATAGTGCCAGTCGCATGGCGCCGGAGGGTTTTTGATGCCATACACGGGTTATCGCACCCAGGGATGAAGGCTTCGCAATGGCTTATGTCAGCCAAGTTCGTCTGGAAAGGTATGCACATCGATGTCCGTGACTGGGCTAATACCTGCGTCGTATGCCAGAAGGCCAAAGTCCAGCATCATGTCAAGGCTCCAGTGGCTGTGTTCACTGTTCCAGAGCGTCGTTTCGACCACGTGCATGTGGACCTCGTGGGGCCACTTCCGCCTTCTCAGGGTTATACTCATCTCCTTAACATAGTGGACCACACCACTAGGTGGTCAGAGGCAATTCCTTTGGTTTCCACCACGTCGGCAGACGTCGCTAGAGCTTTCATCTCCTGTTGCGTCGCCCGTTTCGGGGTACTGGCGGACATCTCCTCTGACCGCGGGCCACAATTTTCCTCGGATCTTTGGAACGCTGTGGCTCAGGGGCTCGGTGCCAAACTTCATCGCACCACCGCCTATCATCCACAGGCAAACGGCCTTTGCGAGCGATTCCACAGGTCGCTTAAAGCCTCTCTTCGGGCCAGTCTTCAAGGCGCAGGATGGGTGGACAGACTCCCATGGGTCCTGTTGGGTCTCCGTACGGCGCCCAAAGATGATCTACAATCGTCTTCGGCTGAACTCGTCTATGGCCAGCCGCTCCGTGTACCAGGAGAAATCCTCCCTTCTCCCACAGAGCCATGGTCCACCTCCCGGCAACTCGTTCGCCACCAGGAAGCGGCCAGATGCTTTGCCCTGATACCTACGTCCAATCATGGTTTGCAGACCTCCTACGTGCCACCGGGACTGAAGAATGCAGAGTATGTATTCATCCGACATGACGCTCACCGGGATCCGCTCAAGCCCCCTTACACTGGTCCTTTCCGCGTCATCGAACCGGGTGACAAATCCTTTTTGGTCGACGTCGGAGGGAAAACGGATCACATCTCGGTGGACCGCTTGAAGCCGGCTCCCCTGGACCTGGACCACCCTGTCATAGTCGCTCAACCACCCAACCGTGGCTGACCGCCTGTTGATCAACCAAAGCCGCCTGACAACCCGACTGCGCTCGCCGCGCCTGCTCAGCCGCTACCGACTGCCAACGCGTCCACCGGTCGTCAACTTCCTCTCCCAGGGTATCGAAGTTGATCGGACAGGCTTATCAGGCCTCCTCCTCGCCTCACCTTTTCTGTTAAAGACAATTCTGGGGGGGCGCATGTGATGGAGCCACCAAAGGACTCAGAGCGGTTGTACATAATTCCTTTAACAGCAACGTAGTTACTGTCTGTGACTGTACCTTTAATTACACTGTTTGACTGTACAATGCCCAGTTACCTTTACAGCACGTGATGATGTCATGCCGTTAGTCACGTGATGCCCCAATGGTGGGAAGAACGTGATGACGTCATGACGTCACTCTCCTGATCAGGGGATCAGTCCTCATGGAGCCCTCAAGGAGAATAGACCTGTTATTGATGTGTCCTAGCAGTTTCCAGTTTAAAATCGTTTGATTTCATTAAAGTTCATTGATTTAATTACCTGAGTCGAACTCAGTCTTCTTGATAGGAACCTCCGTTCCTACACTATATTAATGCAAGTTGTTGTTGTTGATGTTGGTACTTTTGCGAATGCCTGAAAACTTATTCTGCAATTGCACCACGAGCCCATGTCAACCTGCTCCACGAGTCCATCTCAACCTGCTCCACGAGTCCATCTCAACCTGCTCCATGAGTCCATGTCAACCTGCTCCAGGAGTCCATGTCAACCTGCTCCACGAGTCCATGTCAACCTGCTCCACGAGTCCATGTCAACCTGCTCCACGAGTCCATCTCAACCTGCTCCACGAGTCCATCTCAACCTGCTCCACGAGTCCATGTCAACCTGCTCCACGAGTCCATGTCAACCTGCTCCACGAGTCCATGTCAACCTGCTCCACGAGTCTACGTCAACCTGCTCCATGAGTCCATGTCAACCTGCTCCACGAGTCCATGTCAACCTGCTCCATGAGTCCATGTCAACCTGCTCCACGAGTCCATGTCAACCTGCTCCATGAGTCCATGTCAACCTGCTCCACGAGTCCATGTCAACCTGCTCCATCCCCTCTTTCCAGCCAGATGTAGTTACCTCCTTTGCAGGAGTATGGCCCTCTGCTCCAAAAAGAGCCACCCTTCTACAGCAGCACATCCAGGGGTTCTTCAGTGAAAGGGACCGTTTCACCTTTGCTCCTCCTTCCAGGCATTATTCAGCAGTAAGAAGTCACACAACACCAGGTTATAGTCCAACAGCTTTATTTGAAATCACAAGCTTTCGGAGCGCTGCTCCTTCGTGACTTCTTACATTTGTCCACCCCAGTCCAACTCCGGCATCTCCACACCATGATTATTCAGCAGTGCAAGAGCACTGTCCTTTAAATACTGCTTGCTGGCTCAATTTTGTAAGTGGCAGCCAGCCAGGTTTCACGACAGACTCGGCCCACTTTCCCTGCATGGGGAGCCAAAGCAAATTAGGGGCTGGGCCTTAGATTACAAAATTAAGCTCAATTTGCACCACAGCCCTCAAATTTTGACAGGATTACAAAGTGAGGGCTTGTAATTGTGGGAAATTATTGAACTTCATGCTGACCTTGTCTGTCAGTCTGAGAGAGACACAGATTTCATCCCATTAGTATGTTTTTGCCAGGCATAATGGTCTTGAGAGTGTTAATCCCCACCGAGCTGGAAAGAGAATCTCTCTTCCCTCTCCAGGGCCACATCAACGGGTTTAGTCAGAAACCTCTCCATGAAAGATAGTGATGCCAGATGTGCGCTTTGGTTTAACATTGCAGTATTTCATGAACGTGCCCAATAATCCAGTTCAGAAGTGTGAAACTGGCATTATTAGAGATCACATCGAGATTTCTGGACTTAACACTGACCCCAACGTGGTGAGAAATTGCTCTTGGAGGAAAAGAGAGGTTTCACACGGACGGCGATTAGCATTAATAAAATCCAAATGATTGGGACATTAACAGTAACAACTGGCATTTATATAGCGCCTTTAATGTAGTAAACCATCCAAAGGTGTTTCACAGGAGTGTTATCAAACAAAATTTGACACCAGACCGGGAGCCAATGTAGGTCAGCGAGCACAGGGGCGATGATAGCACAAGGGAACTACCCACCTGAACATTAAGCAATAAGGTTCTACTTGGCCAATTCGGAGAGCTATAAAAGTCATACACTACTGCATCAACAGCCAGGTTACTGTTACACCAGAATATTAGATCGTTCCTTTTAGATTATCATTTTATTTATTGTTCATGGCACAAATATATCTAAAAATAACTTGGTAGCTTTGACAGCGCCATACCGTTCAATTTTACTTAACTAGAATTTAAAAATATTCAATTTATATCTGCGCCATGGGAATCTGTGGTGAGAGGAAAGAGGGATGAAAAATGTTACATCTTCCCTGTCCTAAATTTAGCCAGGTATTAATTTTTCTTTTTGAACATGTATGCGGGGGAGATCTGCACTCTATCCTACAAGTCTGTGTTCTTTTGAAATGTTCACTGAGGTATTGAGTCTTTCCACTTTAGATGGTTCCAGTGTGAGAAACCTACTTAGAAAATACCAAGCATCTCGCTACTTGTAACCCAGTCACAACGAATGTTTTTTGTTGCTTCAGTGACTTCACTTGGCTTAAATCCATCAGAACAACTACCCTGGGGTTATGAAGTGTTTGTATCACAGTAATCTGTTCAATACTACTTACCACCCCTTCTACAAGGTGGAAATCCCAGGGCATTACCCATTTGTATACAGCAAAGATCCCGTATCAAATTTACACCACCAGCACACATCAAAGGATTCTAGATAGATCCAATTTAATCTTTGTGGTGTCCCATATGACCTCTTTAATATTTTCAATTGCAATGTTCTTAAAATAGTCACTGGTGTAGTGAAATGAATATCGGACAGTATCAGTTTTCGCATGCCACAACCTCCTTTTATCCCTAAATCTTTCTTCCATTTCCCCAGAACCAGATTAATCTTGCCAAAGTAATTCAAAATTGCATTTTAAAATAATCTTTTCCCCTGCTTTTGTGTGTTGAAAGAATAAGCTATGGCATTGAATATAGAACTGTGGCATAAACTGAAAGATATTGGGGCAGAAATTCCTCCCCAAACGCGTGAGTACGGAAGGGGTACTCACGAGTCTGGCCAGAGGAAATGCCGGTTTTCAGCATGCACAGCGCATGCGCTGAAAACCGGCATTTCCTCTCCTCTAACCCAAGAGTTGAAGAGGCTAGCACGTGCGCTGTAGGGGGCAGCGCGTGCGTCTTGGATTTCCTCTGTTTTGGGGGATTTGCGCATGTGTAAAGGCCTCCGGTCTTTACGCTTGTAAAAAGCACACGTAAGTATTTATTTTTACAGGTAAGTGGTGTTTTAGTGCAATTTAGAAAAAAAATTTCCACAGGTTTATTATTTTAAAGAATCTACAATAAGGTAAGTTTAGTTTTAGACCCTTTTTATTAAAAAATTATTTTTTTCAAAAAAAAAAATTATTGTTTAAATTATTTTTTTTAACTTATTTATACTTAACTAGCTGAAGTGCCCGGCAGTGCCGAGGCTTTTTCGAGGGCATGTTGTTGTTGGAAGAGAGAGAGAGAGAGCGACTGGGGGGGGGGAGAGAGAGAGAGAGAGAGAGCGCGACTGGGGGGGGGAGAGAGAGAGAGAGAGAGAGCGCGACTGGGGGGGAAGAGAGAGAGCGACTGGGGGGAAGAGAGAGGGCGGGTGGGGGGAAGAGAGAGGGCGGGTGGGGGGAAGAGAGAGGGCGGGTGGGGGGAAGAGAGGGCGGGGAAGGGGAAGAGAGGGCGGGTGGGGGGAAGAGACGGCGGGTGGGGGGAAGAGAGGGCGGGGAAGGGAGGGCGGGGGGGAAGGGAGGGAAGGGAGGGCGGGGAGGGCGGGAGGGGGAAGGGAGGGCAGGGGGGTAAGGGAGGGCGGGGGGAAGGGAGGGCGGGGGGGGAAGGGAGGGCGGGAGGGGGGAACCGAGGGTGGGGGGGGAGGGGTGGAGGGCGGGGGGGGAGGGGAGGGGGGAGGGCGGGGGGGGAGGGGAGGGGGGAAGGGAGGGGGGAAGGGAGGGGGGAAGGGAGGGCGGGGAAGGGAGGGAGGGAGGGGGAGGGGAAGGAGGGGGAGGGGAGGGGGGAGAAGGGGGGAGGGGAAGGGCGGGGGGGGAGGGAGGAAGGGAGGGCTTGAGGCTGAGAGACGGCCACGGCCATGACCGGTTGCCGGGGTAACCCTGCCGCGCCGCCCCGCCCCGCACTCCCGAGAGCCCCGCTCTTGAAGCCCCAGCCGCCCCGCCCCGCAGTCCCGAGAGCCCCGCTCTCCGAGCCCGCCCCGCACTCCCGAGAGCCCCGCTCTCCAAGCCCCAGCCGCCCCGCCCCGCACTCCCGAGAGCCCCGCTCTCCGAGCCCCGCCCCCCCGGCTGAGCCGGCTTGAAGTCCCTCTCAGGTCGAGATCCGCACTTTCGAGAGCCCCGACCCCCCGCCCGAGCTGAGCGCGGAACAGAGAGAGACGCCGCGTCTCACCTGCTCCTGCTGCGCGCGCACCCTGACCCTCGTGGCTGACGCCGTTGCCCCGGGTAACGTGACACGGGGGGGGGGTGGTGAGGAGCTTAGCAGCTGCCCAATTACCTAGCTCGGGCCTGGCTGGGCAAGAAAGGCCCAGGCTTTCAGGCCTAAGAAAAAAATGGGGAAAGGTAGGAAAAAGAATCTTCAGGTTAGATAAAATATTTACAAATGAGTGATTTATTTTAAAACAATTTAATAAATTCAATTTTATTTTGCTGGAAATTTATATTTGAAAAGAAAGACGCAGAAAGCAGGAAAAAGAATGGAAGCAAGGTGGCGGCTACTCACCTCGGTTCAGAACAATAAGGCCCGCCCACACACGCACCGATTGGTCGACCGTCAGGTGACCAAAGCGTAGGATTGGTCAATCGTCCCGTCACTCGACCGTAGGAGGGCCCGGCCGCATGCGGCAGCAAGCCGGCGTACGATTGGTCGAGCTCGAGGTCACTCTGTCGCTAATGAGCGGATAATGAGATGCTATTGAGCGGAATGTTAAGGTTTTTCGGATACCGTTTTAGCCCAGCCGAAACGTAAATACGCTTAAAACCGTTTTGCAAAGGTAAGCTTTCTTTCGACGTAACGCATGCGTAGGTACGCCCTGTAACTTTCGAGCGCATAGCCGCCCAGACGCACACCTGCAGACAGACAGAAGGACAGACAGAAGGACCGATTTATATATATAGATTTAAGGATTGGGATGTTTTTTAAAATTTTATTTAAAGTTTAAGTAGTGTTTTGTGGTGCAGTATTTCTCATGAGTTTGACAGTTCTTACTCTCAAACTTATGAATGAAGTTTCCCCTCCCCTGATTGGCTGAACAGTGCTCACCTGATCCCAGCCGGCACATCGCACTAACTACGCCGCTGGGTCAGGTTAGCACAGCGCGCCGACATCAGAACCTGGCCACTGAAAGGAAATCCACTGCGGGCCAGGTTTCAGATGTCGGCGCGCAGGGTGAGCGCACATCGGGGGCTTGCATGCGCGGCAAGCCCCCGACACCAAGTTCTGGGCCATTCACTTTATGTTTATTGTATTTCTAATTATTCTCTTCTTTGTTGCCTTTCTGTGTGAGCCAAACACTGTTATGCAGTGGATGTTGGGGAGAACATTGTGAGACGCCATGTTGACCAGATCCTAGAGTCACAGGAACGAGTCAACCCCATGTCTCGCCCATACATACCTGGTGATGAACCCAACGTACAGGTAGCATCTACCCCAGATACAGTAGCATCGGAAGCGGATGAACCAACCGACGACAGGGGGCCAGAATCGCCTCTGCACCAAGAGCAAGACACTCAGGAAAGGCACTATCCAGAAAGGATCAGGAAGCC
The DNA here is from genome assembly GCF_052327205.1 of Somniosus microcephalus. Taxonomy (NCBI): domain Eukaryota; kingdom Metazoa; phylum Chordata; class Chondrichthyes; order Squaliformes; family Somniosidae; genus Somniosus; species Somniosus microcephalus. Next base: position 139,502,138 of record NC_140989.1, on the reverse strand, counting down.
TCCCCAAAGACTGAATTTATAAATAGACTATTTTCAGTTAATGTTGCATGTTAAAAGTGTTAATTGTAATTAGCTGATATTTAATTGTTAAATGAATGTTATGGTACTGTTAATCTAAAAGGGGAGGAATTGTAATGTATGTACCTTTAAGGGGAGAACTACTTTTTACAGCTCCTGTATACTGTAGTACTGGCAGTGACCACATCTGTATATAAACCCTGAGTAGGGATCTGTACAGTTAGTTTTAGAGTAACCCTCATTCAGTAAACACCTGTTGATGGTTCTCTGCAGTCTCTTGTCTAATTATTGAAGGACACAACATCAAGATACACGGATCTAACATAACCGGGGTTCCTGGATCTGTGGCCGTGTAACCAGGGTTCCTGCACCTGTTGCCATGCAACAGGGATGCCTGGATCTGTGGCCATGTAACCAGGGTTCCTGCACCTGTTGCCATGCAACAGGGACGCCTAGATCTGTGGCCGTGTACGGGGCTCTCGTACCTTAGTAAGTATACCTCTCTGTAATCTGGACTTTTTGATCAACCCGCAGCATGCCAATCCCGTCGGTGCCGGATAAAAAAGAGTTTCCTGTACATTGTTATTCTCTCACAGCATTTTCTGTCATCCGTGGCAACAAGCTTTCCTTTAATGCAACAGGTGCGATCTCAGTGATATAATTCTTTTAATAACAAGATCCCTTGCTTGTCAGAATTCAAAAATTTATTGTCCATAATTTAAAATAGGGATTTGCTTTAAGTACTTTGATCAATTTTGCCTGCAGTGAATTAGCACATTGCTAGGCAATTAAATTATGATCCACACCCATTGAACAAAAGCCAATAGTTTGGTTTCATTGAAGGAGACATTTACAACTTGCACTTATAAAATGCCTTTAATGTAGCAAAACATCCCAAGGTGCTTCACAGGGTAAGAGAAATGGACACCAAGCAAGAAGTGACCAAAATGTGGATGAAGAGACAGGTTTTGAAGATTTTTTTTTGGAGATGGGGAGAGATCGAGCAGTTTGGAATGAGGGTACCAGAGTGCAGAGGCATGGTACAGCAGAGGAAAGAAGAGATTCAGTAAGCTAGGGTTGGAAGAGCGTTGGGCATGGTGGAGGTGACTGTATGAGTTCAGGAGCAGAAGCCATTGTAAGTGTGCTGGATACGCTGGGACAGGTAGGAATGGAACAATAATAGGGCAATACCACAGAAGTGGACCACAAATGAGAGTTTGTCCAGGAGGTCAATTGTTCTAAAGGCCTTTCAACACCTCAGGACGTCCCAAAGCACTTTACAGCCAATTAAGTACTTTTGAAGTGTAGTAACAGAAATGTAGGAAACGCGGCAGCCAATCTGTGCACAGCAAGCTCCCACAAACAGCCCTACTCTCTTGGACTCCTAAAGGCCATGAAGCGGTCAAGGAGGTACAAGATGCCTGACCTCTAAAGATTCTTCAAGAGGCAAAATGAAACAAACAGATGGAGGAAGTAATATTTTAGTAATTCTTGTTGATCCACACAGTGGAAAAGATGCTAACTCCCAAAATGATATGTATAATGTTTGTAATTATGTGAAGATGCATAGAGTATATGCCCTGATGTCTCTACAGTTGTAAAATTTGTTTGGTTATAATCATTATCTTGTTTTATAAAGAGCTGTTGGTATGGATTGCAATGGGTTTCTGTCAATATACTTTATCAAGAGTTTAGAAGAATGAGAGGTGATCTCATTCAAACAAATAACATTCTTAGAGAGCTTAATAGGGTAGAGGCTGAGAGGATGTTTTCCCTGGCTGGAGAGTCTAGAACTAGGGGTCATAGTCTCAAGATAAGGGGTCGGCCATTTGGGACTGAGATGAGGAGAAATATCTTCACTCAGAGGGTTGTAAATCTTTGGAATTCTCTACCCCAGAAAACCGTGGAGGCTCAGTCATTGAGTATATTCAAGAATGAGACAATAGATTTTTTTTGGCACTAAAGGAATCAAGGGATATGGGGATAGGGTGGGAAAGTGGAGTTGATGTAAAAGTTCAGCCATGACCTTGTAGAATGGTGGAGCAGGCTTGTATGGCCTACTCCTGCTCCTATTTCTTATGTTCTTGTGTTCTTATCAATAAATGTTTAGAGAAGGTGAAATGACAATATCTGGTGTCATTGTGAAGCATTCAAAAAGAAACAATGAAAGTTTGTCCAAGCAAGTCTTAATTGCCACCTTCACATAAACATTGCTATCTAATCAATGGCATAGATCAGTCTACTGTTGCTAAAAAGTACAACTTGTAAAGTAAAATAAAAATGAAACTGCAAACAAGTTGGATTTTGTATACTGTTCTATACTTGAGAGAAACTGTTTGAATTTAAAAAGGGATGATGATACTGTAGGAACGGAGGTTCCTAACTAAATAATTCAGCTCAACTCGATGGATTAAAAGACTGGAATTTAATAACAACGAAGTTTGCTGGATGTTACAAGGAGGAAATCAAAACACGTTCGTTCAAGATGCCAGGTAGTCGAAGACTGCTGGAAAGTTCTCTAAGCTGACGTCATGACGTCCCCAAGTTCTTCGCGCCACTGGCGGTCACGTGATCTGCGTCATGACGTCACCACGCAGGATAAAGGCAAACACACACTGTAAAGGTAACAATCAGTTTAAAGGTGCAGTCCCCGGCTGCACTATAATACAATTAAGGTGATTATACTAAAGTACACTGAGTCTCTTGTGGCTCCTCCACAGGCGCCCCCCCAGAATCCCCATTAATGGCCAGTGTCAAACGAACAGGGGGCTTGATGGTTCTCTCCGAGTGTCGACGACCCTCAGGCGGCGGAAGTGGAACGTCGGGAGAAAGCATGGAGACTGGCTGTGGTTGTTGCGGCATGTCAGGTGCGGCGAACGCAGTGTCTGACTGCGAAAATGACGGTGAGGCATCTGTAGGCGGTTCAACGGCTGGCTGTTGTAATGATGAATCAGCGTGCAACGGCGGTCATCCTCGGCGAGGTGGCTGGGCAGGCACTATTGTTTCAGTGCGATCGAGGTGAGCGGCCTTCAGACGGTCGATGGAGATGGTGTCCGGTCTGCCGCCTACGTCGACGGTGAAATATTTCTCACCGGCAGATATGACACGAAATGGGCCGGCGTATGGTGGTTTAAGTGGGTCTCTGTGCGCGTCGTGCCTGATGAAGACATAATCGGCAGGAACGTGAGGCCTCTGTAAGCCATGATGCGAGGTCGGAATGGGCAGGAAGTTATTGGCCACCTCGCGATGCTGGATAAGCTGCTGAGTTGCAGACCACGGTTCTGTATGCGGAGGCAGGAAGTCACCAGGGACCCTCAAGGTTTGCCCGTAAACTAACTCAGCTGATGAAGACTGAAGGTCTTCCTTGGGAGCCGTCCTTAGCCCTAGCATCACCCAAGGCAATCTGTCTACCCAGTTGGATCCGCGCAGGCTGGCACGAAGGGATGCCTTAAGCGACCGATGGAACCTTTCGCACAGGCCATTCGCCTGCGGATGGTAGGCGGTGGTACGGTGTAGCTTGGTACCTAAGCTGTGTGCAACGGCGTTCCATAATTCGGAAGTGAATTGTGGACCTCGTTCCGATGATATGTCAGATGGGACACCGAAGCGAGCCACCCACGACGACAGGAATGCCCTGGCAATATCAGCTGTAGTGGTAGCGACCAACGGAATCGCCTCTGGCCACCTGGTGGTGCGGTCCATTATTGTGAGGAGATGCGTGAAACCCCGTGAACCGGGGAGAGGACCCACTAGATCCACGTGCACGTGGTCAAACCATCGCTCTGGCACTGGAAACTCAGCCAAAGGGGCTTTAACATGCCGGTTGACTTTTGCTTTTTGACAATCAATACAATTGTTTGTCCAATCTCGGACATCTAAGTGCATGCCCTTCCACACGAACTTGTGGGACATGAGACGTTGCGAAGCTCGCATCCCTGGGTGCGACAACCCGTGTATCGCCCGAAAGACTTTCTTGCACCACTCGACCGGCACTATGGGACGAGGCACTCCCATGGATGTGTCGCACAAAAGGGTGGTTCCTGCTGAGTGGAACTGAACGTCAGCGACTTGCCAACTGGAAGGCGTGGTCCGGTACGCTTGAACTTCGGGGTCAGCCAACTGCTCTTCCGCTAAGCCAGCGAAATCGACGCCCAGGTTAACTGCCAGGACAGGAGCGCGGGAGAGGCAATCGGCCACGAGGTTGTCCTTGCCCGAGATGTGTCGTAGATCGGTGGTGAATTCCGAAATGAAGGTGAGGTGGTGCTGTTGCCGCGCTGACCAAGGTTCAGACGTTTTGGCCATGGCAAACGTGAGTGGTTTGTGGTCCACAAACGCAGTGAACGGGCGTCCTTCTAGCAGAAAGCGAAAATGTCGAATAGTCAAAAACAGGGCGAGCAACTCCCTATCGAACGTGCTGTACTTGCGTTCGTTCTTGCGTAGTTGGCGGCTGAAAAAGGCCAGCGGCTGCCAAGTACCGTCTACCCACTGCTCCTGCACCGCTCCAATGGCGTAGCCCGAAGCATCCGTCGTGAGAGCGATGGTTGCACCTGGAATAGGGTGTGCCAGCATGGTTGCATCTGCCAGTGCTGCTTTGGTATCTAGGAAGGCTTGGTCCATCTGGGGAGTCCAGTTGATGAGGTCTTTGCCAGATTTCCCTTTCAGTGCTTCATACAGCGGTTGCATCAACTGCGCTGCCTTGGGGACAAAACGATGGTAAAAATTAACCATCCCCAGGAATTCCTGCAAGGACTTAACAGCGAGGGGACGTGGAAAAGCTGTAACAGCCTCGACCTTGGTGGCTAGTGGAATGGCGCCGTCCGATGTTATCCTATGCCCCAGGAAATCGATGTTGGTGAGACCGAATTGGCATTTGGCCGGGTTGACAATGAGGCCATGCTGGCTTAACCGAGTGAAGAGCTGGCGTAGATGTAACAAGTGTTCCTTGGGGTTCTTGCTAGCGACGAGTATATCGTCCAGATATATGAAAAGGAAAGGCAAATCCCGTAAAACAGAGTCCATGAGCCGCTGGAAAGCCTGCGCTGCATTTTTTAACCCGAAAGACATTCTGAGAAATTCGAAAAGGCCAAAAGGTGTGATGACCGCCGTCTTGGGAACATCTTGGGGGTGTACCGGAACCTGGTGATACCCGCGGACGAGATCCACCTTTGAAAATATTGAGTTTCCACACAAATGTGCTGAGAAATCCTGAATATGAGGTATGGGATACCTGTCAGGAGTCGTGGCATCGTTTAGTCATCTGTAGTCACCGGAAGGCTGCCACCCTCCACCTGGTTTGGAGACGATATGCAGTGGAGAGGACCAAGGACTGTCGGAGCGTCGGACGATCCCGAGGTGCTCCATTGTTTGGAATTCGGTTTTAGCCGCCGCGAGTTTGCTGGGTTCTAACCTGCGCGCCCGGGCGTAAACCGGTGATCCATTCGTGGTGATATGGTGTGCCACACCATGTTTCGTGACTGCTGCCGAGAAGGTAGGCCGGGTGAGCTCTGGAAACTCGCTGAGTAGGCGTGTAAACCCGTCTTGAACTGGTACCGCACAGGCGACCGACCAGGACACGGCGGTGCTGCGGTGGCAGGGCACCGCGTGGTAAGTGGACACGTGAATAAGGCGGCAGTTTTTGACGTCGACTAGAAAACCATTTGCACAAAAGAAGTCGGCTCCTAGTATGGCCTGTGACACTGTGGCAGTGATAAATTGCCAGAGGAACTGCTGACCGCCGAAAGTAACGGTAACTGTCCGTTTCCCAAAAGTGCGAATCGCCGCGCCATTGGCTGCCTCGAGTGCAGGGCCGCGGCCGCCGGATTGTAGATCCAGCCTGGAAGCTGGCAAAATGCTGCACTGGGACCCAGTGTCGCAGAGGAATCGCCTCCCCGTTGTGGAATCCATAACATAAAGTAATTTCCCCGTTGAACCGATCGCCATGGTAAATTGAACGCGCTTTTCAGGGCTTGTCGTCCTTTTCGAAGGGCGATGGCTTGCTGAAGGAGTTTTTTTGGGGAGAGACTGCAGGGAGGCTTGCAGCATCGAGCTTTGACGCCAAAACGGGCGTGGTACGTGCACCAGCCTGCTGGAGGAGGGCTGGGCTTCGCACGCGCAGGAGAAGGGCACCTCGTGGCTGCACAGCACTGCTGTGAGACTGCAAAAATTTTGTCTGCCTCTGCCGCGAGCTTAACACAGTCGGTGATCTCAGAGCTGGCCAAGGCTGTCTGCACCGCGTCAGGTAGCTGGCAGGGGAAAAGTTCTCGGAATAAAAAACATTGGTCTTCCGAACCAAGTAGGGTGAGCATTTGGCTCATTAATTCCGAAGGCTTTGAGTCCCCGATGCCTGGCATGGCAATGAGCCTGTGTGCGCACTCTGATTTGTTAAGGCCAAATATTTGCAGTAAATGAGCTGTGAGAGCCTCATACTTGCCCTCGTCTAGTGGACTGCTCAGTAGGCTGACGACCCTCGAGGCCGTGGCGCTGTCGAGAGTGGAGACCACGTAAAAATAACGGATCGAATCCGCTATGATCTCCCACAGGTGAAACCGTGCTTCCGTCTGTCGGAACCAAGCTTCTGGTTGCTGCTCCCAGAACTGAGGCAATTTGAGCGCGACGGCATTTGTGCTCATGTTGAATTCTCTTCGAAGTTTGTTCGACGAGATCGGGGTCACCAATGTAGGAACGGAGGTTCCTAACTAAATAATTCAGCTCAACTCGATGGATTAAAAGACTGGAATTTAATAACAACGAAGTTTGCTGGATGTTACAAGGAGGAAATCAAAACACGTTCGTTCAAGATGCCAGGTAGTCGAAGACTGCTGGAAAGTTCTCTAAGCTGACGTCATGACATCCCCAAGTTCTTCGCGCCACTGGCGGTCACGTGATCGGCGTCATGACGTCACCATGCAGGATAAAGGTGATGTGCCATCAATAACTCAAAGACAAGGAATTAAAGGATTCAACTGAAGGCTTTTAATCCCTAAGAACATTGCATGTCTTTCCACATCGGATTCGTCTGGCAGAAATGACTCATACAGCTCTTGAGACCTTTATATGACAAAAGACAGGGGCGGAGCCAATACACACAACAGGAAAAAGGGGGCGGTACACACAATACAATGCAGGTAAAACACAGGGGCTGATGAAGGCATATATTTCATCACATTCACCCCTTCTACAGATTTAGTCTGTCCGGGGGTGTGATAGTCCTTCCTGAACGTCGCAACAGTACCTCGGGTTCCGACCGGGAGTCCGTGGTGCCCTCCTGGGCATACCCCTGTGCTGGGGGTGTTGCAGGTACTTCTGGGGGTGGTGAGGATACCTCTGGGGATGGTGGAGGTTCTTCTGGGGGTGGTGAGGATGGGTCATCGTCGCTTCCTGCCGAGGCGAGGTCCTTTATGGACACGGTGTCCTCACGCCCGTCGGCGTGCTTGACGTATGCGTACTGTGGGTTTGCGTGGAGTAGGTGTACTGCCTCCACAAGGGGATCCATTTTGTGGCCCCTCACATGCTTCCGTAATAGGACTGTCCCTGGGGTGGAGAGCCACGAAGGTAGGGACACTCCTGAGGTTGATTTGCAGGGAAAAACAAACATCTTCTCGTGAGGAGTGGCGTTAGTAGCAGTACACAGTAGCGACCTTATCGAGTGGAGTACGTCTGGGAGGACCTCTTGCCAGCGGGAGGTAGGGAGGCCTTTAGACCTTAGTGCTAAGGTGACCGCCTTCCACACCGTCGCGTTCTCCCTCTCCACTTGCCCATTACCCCGGGGGTTATAACTAGTGGTCCGACTCGTGGCTATCCCCTTCGACAGCAGGTATTGGCGCAGTTCATTGCTCATGAACGACGCCCCCTGTCAGTGTGGATGTAGTTAGGCATGCCGAACGTGCAAAACAGGTTGCCGAGGCACTTGATGACCGTGGCACTGGTCATATCTGGGCAGGGGTAGGCGAATGGGAAGCGGGAGTACTCGTCCACAATGTTGAGAAAGTACACATTGCGGTCGGTGGAGGGGAGTGGTCCCTTGAAATCTAAGCTCAGGCGCTCCAATAGCCGTGTAGCTTTGATCAGGTGGGCTCGGTCGGGCCTGAAAAAACGGGGCTTGCATTCCGCACAGGTGCGGCAGTCCTTGGTCATAGACCGGACCTCCTCGATGGAATAGGGCAGGTTACGGGATTTTATAAAGTGGAATAGCTGGGTGACCCCCGGGTGGCAGAGGCCATTGTGGAGGCCCTGTAGCCTGTCCCCCTGGATGCTGGCACACATCCCTCGTGATAGGGCGTCGGGGGATTCGTTGAGGGCCCCCGGCCTATATATTATGTCGTACTCAAACGTGGAGAGTTCGATCCGCCACCTGAGAATTTTGTCGTTCTTGATCTTCCCCCTCTGTTTGTTGTTAAACATGAAGGCTACCGACCACTGGTCGGTAAGCAGGGTGAAGCGTTTGCCGGCTAGGTAGTGCCTCCAGTGCCGCACTGCCTCCACTATGGCCTGGGCCTCCTTCTCTACCGAGGAGTGCCTGATCTCAGAGGGTTCTTGAGAAAAAGGCTACGGGCCGCCCATCCTGGTTGAAGGTGGCTGCTAAAGCGAAGTCGGACGCATCGCTTTCGACCTGGAAAGGGATGTTTTCGTCCACTGCCTGCAGCGCGGCCTTCTCAATGTCGTGTTTAATGCTGTTGAAGGTGGCGTGGGCCTCGGCTGTGAGCGGGAAGGACGTTGATTTCAGGAGGGGACGGGCCTTGTCGGAATAATTGGGGACCCATTGGGCGTAATAGGAGAAAAACCCCAGGCACCTTTTCAGGGCCTTGGGAGTGTTTGGTAGGGGTAGCTCCCGTAGGGGGCGCAATCGGTCGGGGTCCGGACCGATTTCCCCGTTTTCCACCACGCAGCCCAGGATACAGAGGCGCGTGGTGCTAAAGACACACTTATCCTTGTTGTAGGTGAGATTGAGTCTGAGGGCGGTTTTCAGAAATCTCGCGAGGTTCGAGTCGTGGTCTTGCTGGTCGTGGCCGCAGATGGTGACGTTGTCTAGGTATGGATAGGTGGCTGTTAACTGGTTCTCATCGACCATGCGGTCCATCTCCCGCTGGAAGACCGAGACCCCATTCGTTACCCCAAAGGGGACTCTGAGGAAGTGGTAGAGGCGTCCGTTCGCCTCGAAGGCGGTGTATGGACGGTTCTCCGGCCTAATGGGGAGCTGGTGGTATGCCGATTTTAGGTCGATGGTGGAAAACACCCGGTATTGCGCGATTTGGTTAACCATATCCGCTATGCGGGGCAGAGGGTAGGCGTCTAGCTGGGTGTATAGATTAACCGTCTGGCTATAATCTATCACCATCCGCTTCTTTTCGCTACCCTTAACTACTACTACCTGGGCGCGCCACGGGCTGGTACTGCATTCAATGATACCCTCCCGCTTGAGTCTTTCTACTTCCGACGCAATGAATCGTCTGTCCTCCCAGCTGTACCGCCTACTCTTGGTCGCTATGGGTCGACAGTTGGGTGCGAGGTTGGCGAACAGAGAGGGCGGCTTGACCTTCAGGGTAGCCAGACCGCACACTGTGAGGGGCGGCTGGGACCCACCGTAGGTGAGCGTGATACTTTGGTGGTGGCACTGGAAGTCCAGACCCAAGATCACGCTCACACAGAGATCTGGCATTATCAATAGTTTAAAATCTCTGTAATCAGTGCCTTTTACCGACAACATAACCGCACAGAAACCTGTAATTTTTGAGGTATGGGTCTTATCAGCCATGGCGATTTTGCCCTGTGTAGGGACTATCGTTAGTGAAAGTCGTTTTACCAGGCTAGGATGAATAAAGCTTTCGGTGCTCCCGCAGTCAATCAAGCATTTAACCTTGTTCCCGTTTACCTCTATGTCCATCATCGATCTAGACAACGGATGCGGCCTGGATTGATCCACCGTGATCGAGGCCACCAGTGGGTCCTGGAGGTCCGTGTAGTCGGGACAAGATGGTGGACTCCATGAGGGTGGACAAGATGGCGTCCAAGATGGCCGCCCCCATGGCGCGCACGCGGCGGTGGCGGGGTTGGAGGCGGGGTTCCCTCTGCAGACTTTGCTGAAATGTCCTTTCTTCCCGCATTTAAAACAGGTGGTGCCCTTCGCTGGGCACAGATGCCTGGAGTGTTTGTCCTGGCCGCAGAAGTAGCATTTCGGGCCCCGATGCATCGCGGCAGTATTGGGGCTCCTGGGTGGAGGCTGGGGCTCCGATGGTGCTGGGCTGGCCTGAGACCTGGGAGGTGAAGATGGCTTCCAAGATGGCGGCCCCCACGGCGCGCATGAGGCGGAGTGGGCCGCGTGGCCCGAGGAACAGGATTCAGAGTTCCTCTGGGCCATATCCAGTGATCGCGCTATGCCCATAGCCTGTTTTAAGTCCAGTCCCTCCTTTTCAAACAGTTTCTGCCGAATGTAATTTGAACTGAGGCCCGCAATAAAGGAGTCTCGGATCAGCTCCTCCGTGTACACGATGGCAGACACGGCCTTACAGTTACAGTCTCTGCCCAGTACTTTTAGGCTTAGCATGAAGTCCTCTAGTGACTCACCATGCCGCTGCGTGCGAGTAGTCAGAAGATGCCTGGCGTACACCTCGTTTATTAGCCACACGTAGTGGGCCTTCAGAATGGTGCAGGCATCCCCGTAGCTGGTGGCATCTCGGATGAGAGGGGAGACCCGATGACTCACCCAGCTTCGCAGGATTCCCAGTTTCAAGTCTCCGGTGGCGGTCGCGGCTGCGATGGCAGTGGCTGAGCTTTCGATGAAAAATTCGAAGCATTGGAACCAGTGTCCGAACTGTGTGGCTGCGTCTGAGGCATGGGGGTCCAGATCCAAGCGCTCTGGTTTCAGGAGTCGATCCATCTTGGTGTTTTAGTGATTAAAATTGATGTGCCATCAATAACTCAAAGACAAGGAATTAAAGGATTCAACTGAAGGCTTTTAATCACTAAGAACATTGCATGTCTTTCCACATCGGATTCGTCTGGCAGAAATGACTCATACAGCTCTTGAGACCTTTATATGACAAAAGACAGGGGCGGAACCAATACACACAATAGGAAAAAGGGGCGGTACACACGATACAATGCAGGTAAAACACAGGGGTTGATGAAGGCATATATTTCATCACAAAAGGCAAACACACACTGTAAAGGTAACAATCAGTTTAAAGGTGCAGTCCCCGGCTGCATGATAATACAATTAAGGGGATTATACTGAAGTACACTGAGTCTCTTGTGGCTCCTCCACAATACTGTGTTTAATTCCACAGCAGAAACTAAGAAAATGAGCAAATGTCAAATGCCAAATCTAGACCTAAGGGCATATATTCAGACCAATGATATTAGGAGCTTATTAATTCTCTAGCAAGCTAGGAGAGTATGGTAAATCTGAGTTCCTCTCTCAATCAAGCTCTCACAGAAACCCTTGGCAGAAAGAGCGCTGAACCTGAGCCAAGAAAAACAGCAAGAAGATAAAAAACAGTCGAATGTTTTGTCTGCAGGGGGAAGGGTTTTTCACCCTATTCACATCTTCAGTGTTATACGGAACTGTTTCAGTTCTTACAGCTTTAATGTAAAAGCTCTCGAGGGCTTCACAGAGGTGAAAACGGACATCAAGCAAAAGTATGAGAGTCAGGAAAGGTGACTAAACATGTGGTCAAATAGAGAGGTTTTAAGGAGGCTTTTTCATTAAGGGAAACAGTCAGTGAGGAGGAGGCTTAAGGGAAGGAGTCCAAGAGAGTAGGGCTGAGATTGCTGAAGGTTCTTCCACCGGTGGTGAATCACAGGAAGGAGGAGGAGGAGATGCACGAGGGGCTGGAGTCAGGTGACCAAAGGACATGGAATATGATGTTGCAGAGGTAGGATGAGGTGAAGCAATGGAGAGACTTGTAGATGAAGGCATGAATTTTAAATGAGATGCTTTGGGGGACAGGAAGTCAGTGCAGGTGGGTGAGGATCAGGTAATGTGCAAACAGGCCTCAGTGCAGCACAAGTTGTGGGCAGCAGCGCTTTGAATAAATTGGAAGTTGTGGAACTCAGGACACCAGCAGTTGAACCTAGAGGTAACAAAAGGTTGGATGAGGATTTTGGTGATAGTGGGAATAAGGAAAGGGTGAAGACAGGAAATGTTGAGATAGGAATAAGCAGGATTTGAAGTTCACTCACTTCATATACAAACAGGACACCTGAAGATTACACACCACGTGGTTCAGCCACAATGAGCAGTCAGGGAGAGGCATGGAGTTGCTAACAGGGATGGGAAAATTGGGTGAGAGTGAAATAAGATGGCTTTAGTCTTCCCAGTCTTCCCAGTGTTCAATTAGAGGAACATAGGAACAGGAGTAGGCCATTCAGCCCCTCGAGCCTGTTCTGCCATTCATTGTGATCATGGCTAATATGTATCTTAACTCCATCCATCCGCCTTGGCTCCATATCCTTTTCTACCCTTGTCAAGCAAAAAGCTATCGACCTCAGGTTTAAATTTCTGGCTCACCCATGACTTAATGTCAGATGGGAGGTTGGAAGACACAGAGTGGAGTCAAGGGAATATTGGGAGAGATAGAGCTGGAAGTTGGCAGCATACACATGGAAACTGAGTCCATAGTGCCAAGGGGCAATATGTAAATGAGGAAAAGGAGGAGTCCAAGGGTGGAACTTCAGTGTACACCAGAGATGACTGTAAGAGAGTGAAAGGAGGAGTCATTGTTGGAGAAGTGTTGGCTGCATGGGATTCTGCTTTGTCTTTGTAAAGCTGTTATTTAGCCATATTCTAAAGCTGGAGTGTTTGCACTTTGTACTGTTAATGGAGTCTGAGAAGTTTTAGAACTTGACTTGATTCAGATTAAAAACAAAGCCTGTCCTTGGTCACAGTGCAATGGAAGAAAGAGTAAAAGCAAGTGTTTGCATTGTGGCGTCAGAGCTGGTAAAACATAGCGGGGCCGTTTTAAGTTTTACCGCCAGGTGTAAAACGGAATTGTAGGAATTGACGAATTCCTACGAATAACTGAGATCGACACAAGAGAACAATCAAACAGGTCTTTACTCAACGGAGATGCCACGAGGACTGCCTGGGCAGTCTCGTGGTTTGCGGCGTGACGTCATCGCGTTTGCCCGCGTTTTCCCGCGCTCTTAAAGGGGCCACGCCCCGTACATGCAAACTCTATATACAAAACACAGTAATGCCTAACACAATGGTACAGGTTTAGGCTGGTGTTAGAACATCGTTAAAGAGAATTATATACAGTTAGCTAGAGTCATTCAGTGGTTCTGCCACATGCGCCCCCCCAGAATTCGCTTTAACGGACAAAGTCAAGCGGTGAGGTGGTCTGACGAGCCTGTCGGAACGACTCCTGTACTCTTGAGGCGGAGGCTGTTGGGCGGCTGGCGGTCTGGCGGGCGGTCGCACTTGGTCTGCCGTAATGACGACGGATGGCTGACCCCGTCTCGGCGGCTGTGCTGTCTCGACGGGGCGGTCGAGGTCCAAATGTGCTGGCTTTAAGCGGTCGACCGAAATGTGGTCCGGTTTACCACCGACATCTACCGTGAAGGTTTTGTCCCCTGCTTCAAACACGCGGAAGGGACCGGTATATGGGGCCTTGAGCGGATCCCTATGTGCGTCATGGCAAATAAAAACGTATTCAGCCTTGTGAAGCTCTGTGGGAACGTGTGACCTTTGCGGCCCGTGGTGCGAAGTGGGCACCAGTGCGAAACATCTGGCTACCTCTTGGCAACTAGCAAGCTGGGCAGACGCGGACCATTGCTCCGTCGATGTTGGTAGGAAGTCCCCTGGGACCCGCAGCGGCTGACCATACACAAGCTCTGCTGATGAAGAGTGAAGGTCTTCTTTGGGGGCCGTGCGAAGGCCCAACAGGACCCACGGTAGCTTGCCTGCCCATCCAGCATCCTGGAGGCTGGCTCTCTGGGCGGCTTTCATTGACTGGTGGAAGCATTCGCAGAGGCCATTCGCCTGTGGGTGGTAGGCTGTGGTGCGGTGTAATTTGACATCGAGTCCTTGGGCCACTGCATTCCAGAGTTCGGAGGTAAACAGCGGTCCCCTGTCTGATGAAATATCGGCGGGTACTCCGAAACGGGCGATCCAGGAGGAAATGAACGCCCTGGCCAAGTCCGGCGAAGTAGTGGATGACAGGGGGACCACCTCTGGCCATCTGGTGGTGCGGTCAACCATGGCCAGGATGTGTGAAAAACCATGGGAGGGTGGGAGTGGTCCTACCGGGTCCACGTTGACATGGTCAAAACGTCGCTCCGGAACTGCGAAGGCGGCCAACGGAGCTTTGATGTGGCGCTGTACCTTGGCCTTTTGGCAGACCATGCAGTTGTTGGCCCAGTCGCGGACATCTTTATGCATGCCATGCCATACAAATTTCGCTGACATCAGTTTCTGAGAGGCCTTCATTCCAGGGTGTGACAACCCATGTATGGCGTCAAACACTTTGCAGCGCCAGACAACCGGCACGACAGGGCGAGGATCCTGTATGGAGACGTCACACAACAGCGTGGTACCTGCCAAATGGAACTTGATGTCGGCCAACTGGAGGCCAGTGATAGCCATTCGGTAAGCTTGGACTTCCAGGTCTGAGGCTTGGTCCGCTGCCATGAGGGCGTAGTCGATGCCCAAATGAACCGTATTGACGATCGCGTGGGAGAGGCAGTCTGCCACCAGGTTGTCCTTACCAGCCACGTGCCGTATATCCGTGGTGAATTTGGATATGTAGGTCAGTTGACGCTGCTGTCGGGCTGACCACGGTTCAGCGGTCTTGGACATTGCAAAGGTCAGCAGCTTATGGTCCACAAAAGCGGTGAAAGGACGTCCTTCCAGCAGGAACCGAAAATGGCGGATGGCCAGAAAAAGGGCGAGCAACTCCCGGTCGAACGTGCTGTATGCTCTCTCGTTCTGCCGTAGTTGATGGCTGAAGAATGCCAACAGCTGCCATGTCCCTTTCACCCACTGCTGTTGCACGGCACCGACTGCGTAGTCCGACGCGTCGGTGGTGAGGGCGATGGTGGCTCCTGGCAGCAGGTGCGCCAGCATAGTCGCGTTGGCTAAGGCGCTTTTGGTGTCGGCGAATGCTCGGGCCATGTCATCCGTCCAGTCTACCGGGTTCTTGCCAGTCTTGCCCCTGAGGGCCTCGTACAGGGGCTGCATGAGTAGTGCCGCCTTAGGCACGAAACGGTGGTAAAAGTTTACCATGCCTAGGAATTCCTGCAGGGCCTTTATGTTCTGCGGGCGTGGAAAGGATGTCACCGCCTCTACCTTTGAAGGTAAAGGAACCGCTCCCTCTGAGGTGATGCGATGCCCCAGGAAGTCAATTTGGTGCAGGCCAAACTGACACTTGGCCAGGTTGATAATCAGGCCGTGCTGGCTGAGGAGTCGAAAAAGGGTGCGTAGGTGACAGGTATGTTCTTCCTTAGTAGGACTGGCAATTAGAATATTGTCCAGGTAGACGAAGAGGAACTTGACGTCCCGCAGCACGGAGTCCATCAGGCGTTGGAAAGCCTGGGCGGCGTTCTTTAACCCAAACGGCATCCGTAAAAACTCGAAGAGGCCGAATGGGGTGATGACTGCGGTCTTCTGGACGTCTTGTGGATGAACTGGGACCTGGTGGTAGCCCCGGACGAGGTCGACTTTTGAGAACACGGTGTTCCCTGCCAAATGGGCAGAGAAATCCTGGATATGGGGATCGCGTACCGATCAGGAGTGGTGGCGTCGTTTAGTCGTCGATAGTCGCCGCATGGCCGCCATCTGCCGCCAGGCTTCGGAACGATATGGAGGGGTGAGGACCAGGGACTATTCGACCGGCGAATAATCCCTAACCGTTCCATGGTTGTGAACTCCGCCTTTGCGACCGCCAGCTTGCCAGGTTCTAGGCGCCGGGCCCGCGCGTAGACTGGGGGGCCATTGGTGGTGATGTGGTGTTCCACACCATGTTTCGTGGCTGTGGAGGAGAACGTGGGTCTTGTCAGGTCGGGGAATTCGCTGAGCAGGCAAGCGAACTCATCAGGAGTCGGGAACGCACAGGAGACGGTGTGTGACGTAGTGTTACCGCGGTAACACGGAAGAGAATTAAAAGTTGCTGCGTTATTCAGCCGCCGGTTCCTAACGTCGACCAGGAGGCTGTTGGTGCACAGGAAATCCGCGCTGAGGAGGGGCTGGGAAACTTTGGCCGTAACAAACTCCCAGTGAAAACGTTGCCCCCCGAGGCACTACTCCACTCGCCGTCTGCCGAAGGTCCGAATTGTTCCGCCATTGGCCGCTTCAAGGGCGGGGCCATGATTCCCCATCTGCACAGCGAGGGTGGACGTGGGTAAAATGCTGCACTGCGCTCCGGTGTCGCACAGAAAACGACGACCGGAGAGAGTATCAGTGATGAAGAGCAATTTTCCCGCGTTGCCGATTGCCATCGCGGCCGCGGGGTGCCCGTTAGACCCGTTCCTCGGTGGTCGCAGTGTCAGTCGTTGTTTTTCTTGGGGAAAACTGCAGGGAGGGCAGCGACACTTTGCCTTCGCGCCGAACTGCGCGTGGTAGAAACACAGCCCAGCAGGCTGACGAGCTGGGGCGGCGTCTGCGGGGGATGGTTGCCTCGTGGCGGCGCAGTACTGCCGAGTTACAGCGAAAATTTTGTCAGCCTCCGCAGCGAGTGTTGCGCAGTCTTCAGTTTCAGATCTGGCCAGGGCAGCTTGTACCTGTTCAGGCAGTTGGCTGAGGAAAATCTCGCGGAATAGGAAACATTCCCGCTCTGAGCCCAGGAGTGTGAGCATTTGGCTCATCAACTCTGAAGGCTTGGAGTCCCCGAGCCTGGGCATAGCGAGTAATCGACGGGCGCGCTCCGATTTTGTGAGCCCGAAAGCCTGCAGTAACCGCGCTTTGAGGGTTTCATACTTGCGCTCCGTTGGGGGTTTTTCGAGGATGCTGACGATCCGAGAGGCGGTAGAGCTGTCGAGTGCGGAGACCGCGTAAAGATACTTGGTCTGACCCGCATCAATGTTCCTCAGGGCGAACTGGGCCTCGACCTGAATAAACCACGAGGGCGCTTGCTGCTCCCAGAACTGCGGTAGCTTTAGCGAAACGGCGTTTGCTTCCATGCTGTGCTCTTCTTTTGTGAAAACGTTCACAAAAACGGGGTCACCAATGTAGGAATTGACGAATTCCTACGAATAACAGAGGTCGACACAAGAGAACAATCAAACAGGTCTTTACTCAACGGAGGTGCCACGAGGACTGCCTGGGCAGTCCCGTGGTTTGCGACGTGACATCATCGCGTTTGCCCACGTTTTCCCGCGCTCTTAAAGGGGCCACGCCCCGTACATGCAAACTCTATATACAAAACACAGTAATGCCTAACACAATGGTACAGGTTTAGGCTGGTGTTAGAACATCGTTAAAGAGAATTATATACAGTTAGCCAGAGTCAGTCAGTGGTTCTGCCACAGAATAGTGAATCAGCTGCCCATTTTACACCTCTCCCAATTTTCTTTTCCATTGACTTCCAGTCACAGACACTTACTCAATCAGAGTGCCTATTGACACTACTGTGTCAGCCAATGAGTTGGAGGTGGAGCGGGACCTACGCCCGAACTCACAGAAAACCGTCTATTTAACAGCAAACAAAGTCTATTTAAAAAGAGGGTCTACGAACTACAGCAAACAGAAACCGTGACCGAAACTACAGCAACTTCTCCCGGTAAATGCAGGGTGATTTCTCCAGCAAAATGCAGTGAGTGGAGGATAGTTACATAATATAAATTCTGTGAGTAAAATCAATCCCAGTCACTTACAGCAGTACGGTCTCCAGGCGTGAGTGACGGGGGAATTACCCAATCACCTCCATTCAACTCTACTATATGTAGCCCTTACTCAACACTGAGCATGATAGCAGACAAAACATGTGTACATGCACGGTGATGCTAAATGTCCCTTTTTACATGCATTTGACAAAGGCTGGACACAAAAATCTATCTTTTTTAAGGGGGCTGAGTGAAGGGTGGGGGGGGTGGCAGTGGGGAAGGGTCTTCCTATTTCTTTCTGTGGTGGGGGGCAAGGAGGCCTGGCACCCCTAAAATCAGCAACCTCCACCAGTCAGCAGTTTGATGGAATACTCTCCACTTGCCTGGATGAGTGCAGCTCCAACAACATTTAAGTAGCTCGACACCATCCAGGACAAAGCAGCTCGCGTTATCGACACCCCATCCATCATCTTAAATATTCACTCCCTCCACCACCGGCGTACCATGGCTGCAGTGTGTACCATCTGCAGCAACTCGCCAAGGCTTCTTCGACAGCACCTCCCAAACTCGCGACCTCTATCACCTAGAAGGACAAGGGCAGCAGGCACTTGGGAACGCCATCACCTCCACGTTCCCCTCCAAGTCACACACCATCCTGACTCATCGTCGCTGGGTCAAAATCCTGGAACTCCCTCACTAACAGCACTATGGGAGTACCTTCACCACACGGACTGCAGCGGTTCAAGAAGGTGGCTCACCACCACCTTCTCAAGGGCAATAAATGGTGGCCTTGGCAGCGTTGCCCACATCCCGTGAATTAATAATAAAAAAAATTCCGGCCTTTTCACCATGGCGGGCAAACGGCGTGCACACCTAGTGGCATGGGCATCTGCTGACGGTGTTTGATTAGGTGACCTCCCTCTGACCTCTATTGACCCCACCGGAGTAAGTGGAGGTCAGAGGGCGGTCACCAGCAGGGCATATCCCTACACTCATGCTGGGGTGCAGCTACCGTGAATTTTCAGGACCAATGTATTGGCCAGTTCTCTTCTCTCTCTTAGGCAGTCCCTCGGAACCGAGGATGACTTGCTTCCACATTAAAAATGAGTTTCGCAGGTGACTGATTAGTCCAATGCGGGACCTACAGTTATACAGTTATACATATATTGGCCAGTTATACATGATATGACAGCCATGTGTTTTTTTCCCCCAATTATGATCCATTTCTTAGCAATAGAAGCCATATTGGGCATGTTGGGATAGGAACAGGAGGTACACAGTCCCATGCACTCAAGCATGCAACAGCACTCCATTGGCACCCTCACACTGAAGAATGGGAGCACTTGAGAGCAGTACAGTTGCAAAGTATTTATCTTTATTATTCTCTCTTTTTATATGTGTTTCAAATCACTTCAGAATACTTGAGAAAAAATAAGAATTTGTTTCAATTAAGGTAAGTTATTGTCATAACAGTGCTAATATGGCAGAAGATGAACAGTGAGCTCGGGCGTTCAGGGGTGATGTCAGGAAGCACTTCTTCACACAAAGGGTAGTGAAAATCTGGAACTCTCTCCCCAAAAAGGCAGTTGAGGCTGGGGATCAATTGAAATTTTCAAAACTGAGATTGATAGATTACTGTTAGGAAAGGGTATTAAGAGTTACAGGAGGGAATTTGTAGGGAAATGGTGTTAGGGAAATTGATGGGATTGAAGGCTGATAAATCCCCAGGGCCTGATAATCTACATCCTAGGGTACTTAAGGAAGTGGCCCTAGAAATAGTAGATGCATTCCTGGTCATCTTCCAAAATTCGATAGATTCTGGAACAGTTCCCTTGGATTGGAGGGTAACTAATGTTACCCCACTATTCAAAAAAGGTGGTAGAGAGAAAACGGGGAATTATAGACCGGTAAGCCTGACATCGGTAGTGGGGAAAATGCTAGAGTCCATTATAAAAGATGTAATAGCAGAGCACTTGGAAAACAGCGACAGGATCGGACAAAGTCAACATGGATTTACAAAAGGTAAATCGTGTTTTACTAATCTACTGGAATTTTTTGAGGATGTAACTGGTAAAATAGATAAGGGAGAACCAGTGGATGTGGTGTATTTGGACTTTCAGAAGGCTTTCGATAAGGTCCCACATAAGAGATTAGCGTGTAAAGTTAAGGCACATGGGATTGGGGGCAAGGTACTGACTTGGATAGAGAACTGGTTGGCAGACAGGAAGCAAAGAGTTGGAATAAACGGGTCTTTTTTCGAGTGGCAGGCAGTGACTAGTGGGGTACCGCAGCTATTCACAATATATATAAATGATCTAGACCAGGGAACTAGATGTAATATCTCCAAGTTTGCAAATGACACAAAGCTGGGTGGGCGTGTGTGCTGTGAGGAGGATGCCGAGAAACTCCAGTGTGATTTGGACAGGTTGGGTGATTGGGCTGAAGCATGGCAGATGCAGTATAATGTGAATAAATGCGAGGTTATCCACTTTGGTGGCAAAAACAGGAAGGCAGAACGGCATCTGAACGGCAATAGATTGGGAGAAGGGGAAGTGCAACGAGACCTGGGTGTCCTTGTGCACCAGTCGCTGAAGGTAAGCATGCAGGTGTAGCAGGCGGTTAAGAAGGCAAATGGTATGTTGGCCTTCGTAGCGAGAGGGTTCGAGTACAGGAACAAGGATGTCTTGCTGCAGTTGTACAGGGCCTTGGTGAGACCACACCTTGAGTATTTTGTGCAGTTTTGGTCGCCTTACCTGAGGAAGGATGTTCTTGCCATGGGGGGAGTGCAGCGAAGATTCACCAGACTGATACCTGGAATGGCAGGAATGACATATGAGGAGAGATTGGGTCGATTGGGCTTATACTCGCTGGAGTTTAGAAGAATGAGAGGGGATCTCATTGAAACTTATAAAATTCAAACAGGACTAGGCAGACTAGATGCACGAAGGATGTTCCCGATGGCCGGGGAGTCCAGAACCAGGGGTCACATTCTAAGGATAAGGGTAAGCCATTTAGGACAGAGATGAGGAGGAATTTCTTCACCCAGAGAATGGTGAACCTGTGGAATTCTCTACCACAGAAGGCAGTGGAGGCCAATTCATTAAATATATTCAAGAAGGAGTTAGACATGTTTCTTAAGGCTAAAGGGATCAAGGGATATGGGGAGAAGGCAGGGGCATGTTACTGATTTGGATGGTCAGCCATGATCTCATTGAATGGCGGAGCAGGTTTGAGGGGCCGAATGGCCTACTCCTGCTCCTATCTTCTATGTTTCTATGTTTACAGAACCAAGGTGGGTAGATGGAGTTGAGATACAGATCAGCCATGATCTAAGTGAATAGTGGAGCAGGCTCGAGGGGCTGAATGGCTTGCTCCTGTTCTTATGTGAGAAGATCATGCTGCCCTTCAGTCTAAAAACCTGTGATTGCCCTTGGTTCTAGTTAGTCACACTGTTCATTATAACAGCTGCAACACAGTTGGGTAAGCAGGGAAAACATGAATCAAACATAGCTCAGTGACTAGAATGAGCATTCACACTACTTTAAATCACTTACCTTATTTGCCAGGGATAATGAGCAACATGTGCACTAACTAATAATCATTAAGATTCACAAGCAAAGTTAACAGCAAACTAATCCTGCAGCATATTAACTGAGGAGCTGTACACACCCTGAAGCTGATTGTTGGCAGAATAATGTTTCAAATAGTCAGCTTCACTTCGAAGGACATTTTCTGGCAAGCTATGAGATGTTATTCATTAACACTTTGCCCATACTAGGAGACTTTTCATAGAATTGCATAGTAGTTACAGCACAGAAACAGGCCATTCGGCCCAACAGGTCTATGTCGGCATTTATGCTCCACACAAGCCTCCTCCCACCCTATCTTGCCCTATCAGCATAACATAAGAACATACGAAATAGGAGCAGGAGTAGGCTATTCGGCCTTTCAAGCCTGCTCCGCCATTCAATAAGATCATGGCTGATATTCTACCTCAACTCCACCTCCCTGCACTATCCCCATATCCCTTGGTTCCCTTAGTATCCAAAAATCTATCGATCTCTGTCTTGAATATAATCAGCGACTGGGGTAGAGAATGCCAAAGAGTCGCAACCCTCTGAGTGAAGACATTTCTCCTCATCTCAGTCCTAAATGGTCGACTCCTTAATCTGAGCCTGTGACCCCTGGTTCTAGACTCCCCAGCCAGGGGAAACATCCTCCCAGCATCTACCCTGTCAAGCCCCTTAAGAATGTTATATGTTTCAATGAGATCACCTCTCATTCTTCTGAATTCAAGAGAATACAGGCCTAGTTTACTCAATCACTTCTCATACGACAGTCCCGTAATTGGACACTGAACTGCCCAAATTTATGAGGCTCCCGCCTGCATTAAGTGGGTGCCTGATCTGCCTCCAGAACCCTGCAGGTTAATATCGAGCACAGCTGGAAACGGTTGAGTCCTAATGCAACCCCGACCTCCGCACCCCCGCCCCCCAGCCCACCCCCGCCCCCACCCCAAAGTGGCTGGCTCTGGGCTGGTGCTTGGGAGAGGGTGATTGGCAGTGCATGCAATAAGTGTTGGCACAGAAAGTAGCAGATGGGTCTAATTCCTCTTTTATTCTTCTTCCTCTGAGACACAGATGGGAAATAGAAGGACAGATATTAGAATGGATTGCTGAGGAGCAGATTTCACTTGTGACCTTCAGTAGTGGCGTGAAGGTTTCACGATCAAATTTGCTGATAGTTAACGTGGGGAACAATAGGATGAGAATGAAGAGAAGTTGAATGTCATGACAAACCCACAGTGGGCACCTACCCTCCGAATTCTTCATCTCCAACTCTTTCTATGACCTCCCTTCTCAGGAATTCCAATGCTTCCTCCTTGTAGGGTGGTGATTGGGCAAATATTTGGGGGGGTGCGTGGTGGGGGAAGGAGGGTCCGCCATCTGTAACTAATCTCTCTCTGCTGTTGTTGGTTGTCTTCTCCATTTAGAAGAATGCAAAAGTAAAGGTGAGCTCTGGCTACCAAGAGGTGCCGTGGAACCTCAGGCAAGCATTCAGACCATAATGGGGCTGCTGACAGATCTGCGAATCAAGCAATTGCATACCACCAATGACTTTTAGTGGGGGTCAAAGCTTGTAAGGATGTAAGGGAAAGAATACTTCCAGGTATAAAGGGCTCCACGTTATCTCAAGGGCATTGATGGTATGCTATTCAAGCACTTTAACACAGTCTGCCTGTTCTTTGTTCTCATCAGTGAGCACTGGCTCTTCACTTAAACTTAGCTCCCAAATTCCCAGACCTCTTTGCCGTCAAGACTACGCTTCGCCACTGGACTAGTGATCTAGTGACTAGTGGATCGCGAGTGGCGCTCGGGGCCAGGGATCGCGAGAATATCAGTGCTAATTTGAACCTGAGAGAGACAACATCATTCATGTCCGAGGCCGGGACCCAGGAGCGAGGATGAGCCCAGCAGCGAGGTCAAGGTCCAGGAGTGGTGCAGCATGGACCAGCAGCGGGGTCACGACCCAGGGAAGGTGCGGCACGGGCCAACAGCGAGGTCGGGAGGACTAAAATGCATCCGACAAAACCCAGGCAGAGAGGGCCTGCGGGAAGGAGGGAGGAGGACAGTAGCAGTATGTTTGCGTGTGTGTTCTAGGCCATTGTAGCAGAGCCTGGTCTCCAATCGTCTTGGATCCCCTTGCCATTGGACCAAGACCTTGCTCTGTCAAGCCCGTGTGGTAGCTGGTGTGCAATGGCCACCCCACGTTAAAAGAATTCATGCACAGGCATCTTCCACCCTTTTAAATGAAGTTCGGGACCTGGAACGTCAGGACCCTCATAGACAACCCCAACAGTGACTGACTGGAACGCCGTACTGCTATCATTGCCCAGGAGCTCAGATATTTCAACATTGACATCGCCGCCCTAAGTGAGACCCGGCGGGCAGGGGAAGGCCAGTTCAAGGAGCAAGGCGGTGGCTACACCTTCTTCTGGAAAGGCAAACCTGAAGAAGAACGCCGCCTCCAAGGGGTAGGCTTCGCCATAAAAAAGGAACTAGTTGGGCGTCTCAGAGACTTTCCTAGCAGTATAAACGAATGCCTCATGACTCTTCGGCTCACCCTAGAACATAAGAACATAAGAAATAGGAGCAGGAGTACGCCATTTGGCCCTTCAAGCCTGTTCCGCCATTCAATGAGATCATGACTGATCTTCTGCCTCAATTCCATTCACTGGCCCTATCGCCATATCCCTTGATGCCATTACTAGTCAGAAATGTATTGACTTCTGTTTTGAATATACCCAATGACTGAGCCTCCACAGCCCTCTGGGGTAGAGAATTCCAAAGATTCACCACCCTCTTTGTGAAGAAATTTCTTCTCATCTCAGTCCTGAATGGCCTACCCTTTATCCTGAGGCTGTGGCCCCTGGATCTAGACTCCCCAGACAAGGGTAACATTCTCCCAGCATCCACCCTATCAAGCCCTGTAATAATTTTGTATGCTTCAATCAGATCCCCTCTCATTCTTTTGAATTCAAGAGAATACAGGCCTAGTTTACTCAAACTCTTCTCATATGACAGTCCCGCCATTCCAGGAACCAATCTCGTGAACCTTCGTTGTACTTCCTCTATGGCAAGTATATCCTTCCTTAGGTAAGGAGACCAAAATTGTACACAGTACTCCAGGTGTGGTCTCACCAAGGCCCTGTATAATTGGAGTAAGACTTATTTACTCCTGTACTCAAATCCTCTTGTAATGAAGGCCATCATACCATTTGCCTTCCTAATGGCTTGCTGCACCTACACATTCACTTTCAGTGACTCATGTACAAGGACACCCAGGTTCCTTTGAGTATTTGCATTCCCCAATCTTTCACCATTTAGGAAATACTCTGCCTTTCTGTTTTTTCTACCAAAGTGGACAACTTCACATTTATCCACATTATAATCCATCTGCCATGTTCTCGCCCACTCACTGAGCCTGTCGAGATCCCCTTGAAGCCTTTTCACATCCTCTTCGCAACTGACACTGCCACCTAGCTTTGTGTCATCAGCAAATTTGGAAATGTTACATTTAGTCCCCTCATCCAAATCATTGATATAGATTGTGAATAGCTGGGGCCCAAGAACCGATCCTTGTGGTACCTCACTAGTCACAGTCTGCCACCCTGAAAAAGACCCGTTTATCCCTACTCTTTGTTTTCTGTCTGTTAACCAATTCTCAATCCATGCTAGTATATTACCCCCAATTCCATGTGCCCTAATTTTGTTCACCAACCTCTTGTGTGGGACCTTATTGAAGGCCTTCTGAAAATCCAAATACACCACATCTGCTAGTTCCACTTTGTCTGCTCCACTAGTTACATCCTCAAAGAACGCCAATAGGTTTGTCAAACAGGACTTCCCTTTCATAAATCCATGTTGACTCTGCCCAATATTACTATTAGTTTCTAAGTACCCAGCTATTGCATCCTTTATAATAGATTCTGTGGCGGAGCCACTAAAGGACTCAGATCATTTGTATATAATTCCCTTTAACAACATGTTAGCTACAGCCTGAGTCTGTATCTTTATTTATACTGTTTACTTGTATAGAGCGTGATTACTTTAACAGCGTGGGTAAACGTGATGATGCCACGCCGTTCATCACGTGATCCCCCACTGGTGGGAAGAACGTGATGACATCATGACGTCAACCACGGGACCGCCCGAGCAGTCCTCGTGGAGCCTCCGAACTTAATAGACCTACACTCGATGTTCTCCTGCAGTTACTTGTTTAAACCTGTTTGTTTCCATTAAACTTCATTTTGTTTGATCGCCTGAGTGGACCTCAGTCTTTGGATAGGAACTAGACATTCCTACATTGGTGACCCCGACTTTTGCAAACGGTTTTCGCAGAAGATACTCAACATGGAAGCGAACGCCGTTACCTTGAAGCTACCGCAGTTCTGGGAGCAACAACCAGCCGCGTGCTTCATCCAGGCTGAAGCCCAGTTCGCCATCAGGGACATCGTTGCGGATCAGACCCGTTATTATTACATGGTCACCGCCCTCGACAGCGCCACAGCCTCGCGGATCGTCAGCCTACTCGGTAGTCCGCCTACTGATCACAAGTATGACACGTTAAAGGCGCGGTTGCTGCAGGTGTTCGGGCTCACGAAGTTGGAGCACGCCCGTTGGCTGCTCGCTATGCCCGGCCTCGGGGACTCCAAGCCATCCGAGCTCATGGTCCAGATGCTCACGCTCCTCGGTTCCGAACCGGAATGCTTCCTCTTCAGGGAGCTATTCCTCAGCCTACTCCCGGAGCAAGTTCAGGCTGCCTTAGCCAGGTCCAAAGTCACAGATTGCACGGAGCTTGCTGCCGAAGCGGACAAGATTTTTGCGGTGACACAACAGCACTGCAATGCCACGAGGCGCCCATCCCCCACAGACGCTGCTCCACCTCCTCAATCAGCGCAGCTGTGCTTCTACCACGCCCGTTTTGGCGCGAAAGCAAGATGCTGCCGCCCTCACTGCAGTTTTTCGCTCAAAAAAAAACATCTACAGCTACCCTGGCGAAAGAGGACCAGGTCTAACGAGCGCCCCGCGGCTGCGATGGCCATTGGAAATTCGGGGAAGCTTCTCTTCATCACCGACTCCCTATCTGGTCGACGTTTCCTTTGTGACACTGGGGCGCAGTGTAGCATCCTACCTGCGTCAAATCTCAATATACTAGCTGGGGGCCATGGCCCCGCCCTCGCGGCGGCTAATGGCGCGGCCATTCGGACCTTCGGAAGGCGGCGGGTCCAGGTGTGTTTCGGCGGCCAGCACTTCCACTGGGAATTCATCACGGCCAAATTCACGCAGGCCATCCTTGGGGCGGATTTTTTGTGCGCCAACGGCCTCCTTTTCGATGTCAGGCACCGCCGGTTGATCAATGCGGCCACGTTCCACTCCATCCCGTGCCACCGCGGTATTGCCGTGCTGCGCACTGTCTCCTGTGCGTTTCCACCTCCAGACGACTTCACTCGCCTCCTCAGAGAGTTCCCGGATCTGACCAGGCCCACCTTCTCCCCCTCAGCCACTAAACACGGTGTAGAACATCACATCACCACTACCGGCCCCCCGGTTTACGCATGGGCCTGACGACTCGAACCCGGCAAGCTAGCGGCTGCGAAAGCGGAGTTCGACACGATGGAGCGGCTGGGGATTATTCACCGGTCAAATAGTCCCTGGTCTTCGCCTCTCCACATTGTTCCGAAACCCGGCGGCGGATGGCAGCCATGCGGCGACTATCGAAGCCTGAATGACGCCACTACGCCTGATCCCGCATATTCAAGATTTCTCGGCCAATTTGGCGGGAAATACCTTTTTTTCAAAAGTCGACCTCGTCCGTGGTTACCACCAGGTCCCCGTGCACCCACAAGATGTCCCGAAAACAGCAGTCATCACCCCATTCGGCCTGTTTGAATTTCTGCGGATGCCGTTTGGCTTGAAGAATGCTGCACAGGCTTTCCGGCGCTTAATGGACTCCGTGCTTTGGGACCTAAAATTCCTTTTCGTCTACCTCGACGACATCCTCATTGCCAGCCCTAGCAAAGAGGAGCACTTCTGCCATTTGCGCACCCTCTTCACACGCCTCAGTCAACACAGTTTGATTATCAACCCGGCCAAGTGCCAGTTCGGCCTGCAGCGGATTGATTTCTTGGGCCACCGCATTACATCAGACGGCGCAATTCCCTTACAGGCGAAGGTAGAGGCGGTAACATCTTTCCCGCGCCCGCAGACCATCAAGGCCCTACAGGAGTTCCTCAGGATGGTAAATTTCTATCACCGGTTCGTCCCTAAGGCGGCTCTGCTTATGCAGCCCTTGTACGAGGCCCTCAAGGCCAAGTCCGGTAAGGATCCGATCAGCTGGACGGCCGAGATGGACCGGGCGTTCGTCGACACCAAAGGCGCCTTGGCCAACGCAACCATGCTGGCGCACCTGCTTCCAGGTGCCCCCATTGCCCTTACCACCGACGTGTCGGACTACACAATCGGTGCAGTGTAGGAACAGTGGGTGAATGGGACGTGGCAACCGCTGGCGTTTTTCAGCCGTCAACTACGGCGGAACGAAAGAAAGTACAGCACTTTCGACCGGGAGTTGCTGGCCCTTTTTCTAGCCATCCGCTATTTCCGGTTTTTACTAGAGGGACGTCCGTTCACGGCTTTTGTAGTCCACAAGCCACTAACGTACGCTATGGCCAAGACCGCCGAACCGTGGTCAGCTCGGCAACAATGTCACCTGACGTTCATTTCAGAATTCACCACGGACATTCAGCATTTGTCCGGCAAAGACAACCTGGTGGCGGATTGCCTCTCCCGCGGGACTGTGCACGCAGTCCAACTCGGAATCGACTATGCCCTCATGGCTGCGGATCAAGCCTCGGACCCAGAGGTCCAAGCATACAGAACCAGCCCCTCTAGCTTCCAAGCGGCCGATGTCAAATTCCATGCCGCAGGCACCATGCTACTTTGCGACGTCTCCATGGGAGCTCCCCGCCCTATCGTACCAGTCGCCTGGCGCCGTAAAGTTTTCAACGCCATACACGGGTTGTCACACCCTGGCATGAGGGCCTTGCAAAGGCTGATATCGTCAAAATTCGTCTGGAGGGGTATGCACATGGATGTCCGCGACTGGGCCAACACCTGCGTGGTCTGCCAAAAGGCCAAGGTACAGCGTCATGTAAAAGCTCCATTGGCCACTTTCGCTGTTCCGGAGCGTCGATTCGACCACGTGAATGTGGACCTCGTGGGGCCGCTTCCACCTTCTCAAGGTTTTACACACATCCTCACAATGGTAGACCGCACCACTAGATGGCCAGAGGCAGTTCCTTTAGCCAGAGCTTTCATCTCCTCTTCGGTTGCTCGTTTCGGGGTACCGGCGAACATCTCTTCCGATCGTGGACCGCAGTTTTCCTCTGAGCTCTGGAACGCTGTGGCTCAGGGGCTCGGCACGAAACTACATCGCACCACTGCCTAGCATCCACAGGCGAACGGCCTGTGCGAGCGATTCCACAGGTCGCTCAAAGCCGCTCTACGGGCCAGCCTTCAAGGCGCGGGATGGGTGGACAGACTTCCCTGGGTCCTTTTGAGTCTTCGTACGGCGTCCAAAGAAAATTTGCAATCATCCTCGGCGGAACTCGTATATGGCCAGCCACTATGAGTACCAGGGGATTTCCTCCCGTCGCCAACAGAGCCATGGTCTGCATCCCAGCAACTCGTCAGCCACCAGGAGGCGGCCAGATGTTTCGCTCCAGTACCTACGTCGCATCACGGCTTACAGA
The DNA here is from genome assembly GCF_052327205.1 of Somniosus microcephalus. Lineage (NCBI taxonomy): Eukaryota > Metazoa > Chordata > Chondrichthyes > Squaliformes > Somniosidae > Somniosus > Somniosus microcephalus. The sequence goes on along the minus strand of NC_140989.1, from coordinate 139,473,055 downwards.
GCTCCCACGTCCCAACTGAGCTGAAAAGCGCCGAGTACGTGTTTATCCGCCACGACGCTCACCGGGACCCGCTCAAGCCTCCTTACACTGGTCCCTTCCGCGTCATAGAACCAGGAGACAAAACCTTTTCGGTCGATATCGGAGGTAAACCGGACCACATTTTGGTTGACCAGTTGATGCTGGCACACTTAGACCTGGACCGCCCAGTTGAAATCGCTCAACCGCCAAAGCGTGGCCGACCGCCCACAGTCGCCATACCAGATCCACCACAACTGTCCGCCAGCTCGACCACCGTCCATCAGCTTCCACTTCAGGGTTACAGAAGTCGCTCGGACAGGCTTGTCAGGCCTCCTCGCCATCTCACTTTTGCTGTTAAAGACAATTCTGGGGGGGCGCATGTGGTGGAGCCACTAAAGGACTCAGATCATTTGTATATAAATCCCTTTAACAACATGTTAGCTGCAGCCTGAGTCTGTATCTTTATTTATACTGTTTACTTGTACAGAGCGTGATTACTTTAACAGTGCGGGTAAACGCGATGACGTCACACCGTTCATCACGTGATCCCCCACTGGCGGGAAGAACGTGATGATGTCATGACATCAACCACGGGACCACCCGAGCAGTCCTCATGGAGCCTCCGAACTGAATAGACCTATACTCGATGTTCTCCTGCAGTTACTTGTTTAAACCTGATTGTTTCCATTAAACTTTGTTTTGTTTGATCGCCTGAGTGGACCTCAGTCTTTGGATAAGAACTAGACATTCCTACAATTCCAGCATTTTCCCAACTACTGATGTGAGGCTAACAGGCCTGTAGTTCTCCGTTTTCTCTCTCCCTCCTTTCTTAAATAGCGGGGTTACATTTGCTATCCTCCAATCTGCAGGAACCGTTCCAGAATCTATAGAATTTTGGAAGATGACAACCAATGCGTCCACTATCCCAATGGCCACCTCTTTCAAAACCCTAGGATGTAGGTCATCCGGTCCTTGGGATTTATCAACTTTTAGTTCCATTAATTTTGCTAGTACTGTTTTTTTACTAATAATAATTTCTTTAAGTTCCTCATTCGCCCTTGGTTTTCTCGTATTTCTGGGAGGTTTTTTGTGTCTTCCTCCGTGAAGGCAGAAACAAAGTATTTATTTAATTTCTCTGCCATTACCTTATTCCCCATTCCCCTAGCCCGGAACCAGTGCGCTACGGTCATCAGTGCGTACGCCCCAACACTGGAAGTCACAGACGAGACCAAAGAGGAATTCTACTCCAGCCTCGAACAATCCCTGACCCTAGTCCCAACGGGCGACAAGCTGATCCTCCTTGGTGACTTTAATGCCAGAGTTGGAAAAGACACAGACCTCTGGGGAGGTGTGATCGGCAGACAGGGGCTAGAGAAAGCCAACTCCAACGGTACCCTCCTCCTGTCGAAATGCTTAGAACATGGCCTTGTCATAACCAACACCTTGTTCTGTCAGAGAGACAAGTACAATGCTTCATGGCAGCACCCTTGCTCCAAGCACTGGCATCTGCTGGACTACGTCATCGTCCGAGCGAGGGACCGCAAGGACGTCCACGTCACCCGCGCCATGACAGGAGCTGACGACTGCTGGACAGACCACCACCTAATCCGCTCTGTCATCTCCATCAATGTAGCCCCAAAACAGCGGCAGCAACAGAAACAATGCCGCAGGAAAATCAACGCTGGAGCACTCAAAGACCCCGCTAAGAAAGCCCGATTCAGCTTGCGCCTCACAAACAACCTGACGACTCCCAGTGATGCAGGGACACAGAGGGCTCGATTTTGCCAGGCCCGAGGAGGGGAGATTGGAGGCGAGTGAGGTGTTAAAATCGCAAAACATGGCGGGCGGGCCCGATCCCGCCTCCATCCCGCCTCCAAGAGGAGGGATAGGCCCTTAAGGCCCTTAACAACCACTTAATTGCCTCTATATTCCCATTTTGAGAGGCCTTTCCGATTTTAACCCTTTTCCCACATTCTGCACGCCTCCTCTGGAACACGCCAGTATATCCTGGCGGCTTCACAAGTGGACTGCTTACTAACAGCTGCAGCTCCACCATTATAAAGGAGTTTTCACCAATCATCTTTTGCAGGTGGCAGAACTTTGTTGTCTCATGTCTGGGGGAACTTTTAACAGGCATACTCATTGTTCTGGAAGTTTGGAGCCTGACACCCATCTCCAGTGTGACCTCCTGGGAAACCCCTCTCCCCACCTTGACTGAGCGCTTCCTCAACTGAGGTATATACCAGAAGAATGGGAACTATTTATTTCCTTTCCTCCTGGACATCAGATTCGGACGAAGACCAGCCGTGGCAGCAGCAGAACCCTGACCAACAGCAGCACCAACTGCAGGAGCAACAGCAGGAGCTCCAAGCTGTTGCTCACCCACCTGAAGTTGCACAGGCCGGAAGGCGCCAGCGCATGGAAGCACGTCGGCGTAGGAGTTACCCCCAAAACAGGGTCTACAGACAGAGGATCAGCTACCTCAACATGACTGAGCAGCAGTGCCAAAGGAGGCTCAGACTTTCGCGAGAGGTAGTGGGTGACATCTGCGCAATGCTGCAGCAAGACCTGGAGCCCAGAGGAGCGGGTGGACACCCCTTACCAGTGGCCGTCAAAGTCACCACCGCATTCAACTTTTTAACTTCAGGCTCATTCCAGGGATCAGCAGCAGACATCAGCGGCGTCTCCCAGACGGCCGCACACACTTGCATCACGCAGGTAACCGATGCCCTTTTTGCCATCGTGCACAATCACATCAATTTCTCCAAGGGTCAAGCCAGTGTAACTGCGCATGTGGTTGGGTTTGACAATCTGGCAGGCTTTCCAAGGGTGCAGGGTGTCGTTGACTGCACACATGTGGCCCTAAAGGCACCCCATCACAATCCAGGTATTTTTGTCAACCACAAGGGATTCCACTCTCTCAACATACAGCTGGTGTGTGACCACAAGAAGGAAATTTTGCATGCTTGTGCCAAGTACCCTGGAAGTAGCCATGACTCCTTCATCCTGCGCCAGTCTAGTGTGCCTCCACTCTTCAGTCCGCCAGACCAACTTTGCAGATGGCTACTTGGAGACAAGGGCTATCCCCTGAAGACGTGGCTAATGACGCCATTGAGGAGCCCTTCCAACGAAGCAGAGGAGCACTACAACTCCAGCCACATGTCCACCAGATCCATAATAGAGCAAACCATCAGCTTGCTGAAGATGTGCTTCAGATGCCTTGATAGATCAGGTGGAGCCCTGCAGTACTCAGTAACCAGGGTCTCCAGAATGGTCGTGGTTTGCTGTGCACTTCACAACATGGCACAGCATCGTGGCTTGCAGATGCCTGAGGAACAATTGGCACATCACATAGCCTCCTCAGATGAGGAGGAGGAGGAAGAGAGCGACAACGAACAGCTTGCAGAGGCGCATCAACCAGCGGCAGCAGCATGCGAGCACATTGCTGCCCGGGATGCAAGGCACGCACTCATCTTGGCCAGATTTGCTTAGCCTGCACAATCAAACACTTTTGCCTTGCACCTTCTTATCAGACCCTCGACAATGGCCAGGAACCTGTGGATTCCTATCACACTGACCACCATACTGACAATTGCAAGTAATCCTAAGCCCTCAATGTGGAAGTCGCATTAGCGACATGACACACGCCACAACTGCAACAGTTTGCCATCAGAATTTTTAATGGCAATAAGCATCTGATGGCTTTTCAACATTAAACATAACATTACACCCAAGTGCATTATCTTCCTCTTATGCGTGCTCCTACATGGTGCTTCCCCTGTGGCTTCAGCAGATGTGGAGGCCCCTTGCTCACTTTCCTGCTGCTCCTGTCTCGACACCTTTGGCGGGTGTCCTCTGGTGTTGCGAACCTGTGAGGGCTCGGCAACTGTCTGCTGCTCCTATGGCTGTGAAGGGGTTGAGATGCCAATCTCAGTTGGATGGGTCTCTGGTGGGGCTATGACCGAGGGTTTTGCAGTGGCATGGTCATGTGAGCGCTTGGAGAGGAGCCCCCACTTCTTTGCTGTCTGCCACCAACATCCCTCTCATGGGTCAGCCCCACTTCAGAGCTAGCAAGTGGCTTGACAGCACCTTGCTGCACTTCAGGGGGGCCATGAGGACCTGTTTCTGTACTGGAAGTCCTACTCCTGAGAACTTACATGAATGTCTGGTTTGTATGCTCAATAGCTGACCATCGTTCCTCAAGAGATGTCAGTCTATTGTGAACAATTACCATGTTTTCATGACCCTGGCGACTAAGCTCCTCCATGGCCATAGCCATCCTCTCCTCTACCATAGCCAGCCTTACCACGGAGGTTGCCATCATTTCCGTGGTGATGCGTTCATGCGCCAACGCCTCCACAAAGGCTCTGCTCATGTTAGCGATGGACTCCTCCATTCGCTCCACACTCGCAGCGACCCTGGAGACAAAACCTGCCAGAGACTCCTGCACCTGTACCTGGAGTTCCAGCACCGCTGTACGTCTGGATGGACCCGGAGGCACAGGGTCGACATGCAGCGGAGCCGAGCTGGGAGCGTCCTGCGCCCTCCGATGAGGACTCTCCACTGCTGTCCCTGTCTCCACGATCTGCTGATGCTCACTTGTGAGCTGTGATACACCAGGTGACAACTCTACTCTATGTCCCAAAGGTCCCACCGATGTGTAAGTGTCTGCACTGGTGATGTGTGCGCTGAATTCTGCTGACACAGCGCCCTCAGAGGTTGCAGCTTTCTCTGAGGAGTCTGGAAGCTCAGGCTCTTCCTCCTGGACAGTGGGGACGGGGGCTGTCGATGGTCCTGTGGGGGAGTAAAGGAAAGAGTTAGAGATGTGAGGTCAAGGTTACATGCACATTGAATGGTGCAGATGATCATAAGTCAATCTGTTAGAGCATCAGATTCATTATCAGTGACTCATGCAATGTCAATGAGAGAGATGCCAAACTATTCTGTCACCAGCTTGCTGTGATGTGCCTGCCTGTCCGTCCCCCACTTGGGAATTGTCCTCGATCCCGGCAATTTCCAGGGCCGCCTCCTCCGAGGTGGTGAGCTGGGCTACTGAGGGTGGCCCTCCTCCTGTCCTTGCTCTTTCCCTCTTATTGTGGGGTCTCTTTTCCTGCAATGAGGGACACAAGTGGAGTTTGAGTGAGAATGAAGAAGTGAGTGTAAAGATTCCATAGCATAGATGCTTAGAAGGAGACAAAGGGCCCTCCCTGTGTGTTGTAAGTTGTCATTGCATCACAGTGATAGAGAGTGTGAGGACTGCATGGTAGAATAGTTAAGTGAATGTGACCATAGAGAGAGAGGGAATGGGTAAGGGCGCAGGGATGTAAGTGTCAAGTGGGGTGTGGAGGAAGAGGTTGGCAAAGCAGAGTGCTGGTGTGGAGAGGCGACGGGGATCAGATTGAGTGTGAAGGGAAAGTCATACTCACTTTTCCAGTGCGCAAAAGGTCATGAAATCTCTTCCTGCACTGCAGCCAGGTTCTGCGGAACATAGAGATGGCATTGACCTCCTGGGCCACTTGCAGCCACACAGCTTTAGTTTGTTGCGGTGGCTTTTTTCTCCCTGAGGAAGGGAAGAGCACCTCCTTATTAGATCTTGCTTCCTCCACCAGAGCTTGGAGGGAGGGCTCATCAAATCGAGGTGCACACTTTTGCTTGCTGGTGGACATGGTCGGTAAATCAAGTCTTTCATACAATGTCCAAAGCGTTTGCAGTCTCCAGAAGAAGCAAGGCTGCTTGCAGGCCTTAAATCCAGCAGCACTGATGACGTCATCGGAGGCGACTTTCAGGATGGAAAGACTAATTGGGCCAGGGGGTCCCACACGCTGGAAATCAATTGCCCAATTAGGGGAAAATCGCTCTTTTTCTCCACATCACACTGGAGTCGGGTTCAGGACTCTAAAAACACCTGACACGGCCCAGCCCGCCCACACTGGCAAAATCGAGCCCAGAGTGTCCACAGCGCCTGGTCTGCACTCAAGGCCTCCGTAATCAGCACCTGTGAAGAGACGCTCGGTCACTCGACCAGAAAACATCAAGACTGGTTCGATGAGAACGACCAGGAGATCCAGGAGCAAATAAGTTGCAAGCGCAAGGCATTCCTGATCTGGAAACAGCAACACAACTCGAGAGCAAGAAAGCAGCTCTACAGATGCCTGAAGGCTGAGGTCCAACAAAAAACTCGTGATCTAAAGAACAGATGGTGGGTGGAGAAAGCGCAGGAGATCCAGCAGCTAGCCGACAACCACAACGTGCGTGGATTCTTTAGCGCAGCCAAGACCACCTATGGCCCAAGCACCCAAGGTCCTTCCCCACTGCGGGCCAAGAACGGAGAGGTACTCATCAAGGACAGAGAGGCAGTCAGTACCCGCTGGAAGGAGCACTTCCAAGATCTCCTTAACTGAGACTCTGTCTTCGACGCGAGTGTCCTCAACTCCATCCCGCAGCATGCTACCCGCCACCACCTCAGCACAACCCCAGCCCGGCATGAGGTTGAAAAGGCCATTCGACAACTGAAGATCAACAAGGCCTCAGGAGCAGATGGAATCCCTGCCGAGGCACTAAAGCATGGCGGAAAAGCACTACTGGCACAAATTCATGAACTCATTTCTCTTATCTGGAAGGAGGAGAGCATGCCAGGGGATTTCAGAGATGCCGTAATTGTGACCATCTTCAAGAAAGGTGATAAGTCCGATTGCGGTAATTACAGAGGAGTTTCCCTGCTGTCTGCCACAGGGAAAGTCATTGCAAGAATCCTCCTCAATCGCCTTCTCCCAGTGGCCGAAGAGCTCCTCCCAGAGTCGCAATGCGGATTCCGCCCACTAAGGGGCACAATGGACATGATCTTCACCGCACGTCAATTACAAGAGAAATGCAGGGAACAGCACCAACCAGTGTACATGGCCTTCTTTGACCTCACAAAGGCCTTCAACACCGTCAACCATGAGGGATTATGGAGTGTCCTCCTCAAATTTGGCTGCCCTCTAATGTTTGTCACCATCCTCCGCCTGCTTCATGATGACATGCAAGCCGTGATCCTGACCAACGGTTCCAACACAGACCCAATTCACGTATAGACCGGGGTCAAGAAAGGTTGTGTCATCGCACCAACGCTCTTCTCGATCTTCCTTGCTGCAATGCTCCATCTCACTGGAGTGGAGCAAATTTACAGAACAAATGGGAAACTGTTCAACCTCCAGTCCAGATCCAAAGTCGTCCCATCCTCTGTCGTCGAGTTACAATATGCAGATGATGCTTGCATCTGCGCTCACTCGGAGGTCGAACTCCAAACCATCGTCAACACCTTCACCGAAGCGTACGAGAGCATGGGCCTTACACTAAACATCTGTAAGACAAAGATCCTCTACCAACTTGCCCTGCCACACAGTACTGCCCCCCGATTATCAAAATCCACGACAAGGCCTTGGACAACGTGGACCACTTTCCATACCTCGGGAGCCTACTGTCAACAAGGGCAGACGTCGACGACGAAGTCCAACACCACCTTCAGTGTGCCAGTGCAGCCTTCGGTCGCCTGAGGAAGAGAGTGTTTGAAGACCAGGACCTCAAACCCAGCACTAAGCTCATGGTCTACAGAGCAGCAGTGATACCCGCCCTCCTGTATGCCTCAGAGACATGGATCTCTCTCCTTCCATCTCTCGCTCTCTCTTTCTCTCTTTCCCTCTCTCTCTCTCCTTCCCTCTCTCTCCTTCCCACTCTCTCTCCTTCCCTCTCTCTCTCTCTCTTTCCATCTATCTCTCTCTCTCTCTCCTTCCCCCTCTCTCTCTCTCTCTCCTTCCCCCCCTCTCTCTCTCTCCTTCCATCTCTCTCTCTCTTTCTCTCTTTCCCTCTCTCTCTCTCTCCTTCCCACTCTCTCTCCTTCCCGCTCTCTCTCTCCTTCCATCTCTTTCTCTCTCTCTCTCTCCTTCCCTCTCTCTCTCTCCTTCCCCCTCTCTCTCTCTCCTTCCCCCTCTCTCTCTCTCTCCTTCCCTCTCTCTCTCTCTCTCTCTCCTTCCCTCTCTCTCTCTCCTTCCCTCGCTCTCTCTCTCCTTCCCTCTCTCTCTCTCTCTCCTTCTTTCTCTCTCCTTCCCTCTCTCTCTCTCTCCTTCCCTCTCTCTCTCTCTCTCCTTCCCTCTCTCTCTCTCTCTCTCCTTCCCTCTCAAATTCAAATTCAAATTCAAATTCAAATGCTTTACTGGCATGAAAGTTTACAGAGAACCATATTGCCAAAGCTTACATAGCAAAAAGGTACATTTTCAAACATTCTGTAGGTGTCAATCGATTTGACATTTGTTGGGTACATACAATATTACTTTTAAACAATATTAATTTTAAACAGTCTTTGTACTTCATTTGGTACGTTCAATATTAATTTTAAACAGTCTTAATTTTAAACAGTCCTCAGGTTGTGACATGTTGTTACATATTTGGCCCCAAGGTATGGTCTGTCTCCTTCTCCCAGGACTAATCTCAATTTTGACAGGTCATCCAATTCCTTGAAATCTGGGGTTGTTTGGCTTAGCTTGTTGAATAATATGTTTCTTGATGTGTTGAATTTTTCGCATTTCAGGAGGAAATGCATTTCTGTTTCAACCTCGCCGGCCAGACATTGATCGCATATTCTATTCTCTCTAGGCTGCCAGGATTTCTTGTATCTGCCTTTTTCAATTTCCAGTTGGTGGTCGCTTAGTCTGTACCTGGTGAGGGTCTGTCTCTGTTTTGTGTCTCTGATGGTCGTGAGGTAGTCTGCCAGTTTATATTCTCTTTTTAGGGCCCGGTAACATTCTAATCTGCTTTGGCTTTCGGTTATTTTGTTCCAATGTTCCAGGTAGGTTTCTTTGCATTGTTTAATGATTTGGTTCACTCGGATTGGTGTTTGGACGGCTGTGTTGGTCTGGGGCTGGTCAGGGTCCGGCTGAGTACTTAGTTTCAGTAGCAGCTGACTCAGGGGACTCTTTTCTGGGTTTAGCTCTTGGGTCTGAAAGGCTTTGAAATGAAGGGTGTCTGGGGAGCTAGATTTGAGGTGATTTAGGAAGTTTAGTGCTCGTTTTTGGATGTTTATTATCAGTGGGTATCTGCCTAGTTCGGCTCTGCATGCATTTGTTGGCGTTTTTCTTTGGATGCGAAGGATGCTTCGGCAGAATTCTGCATGTAGGGCTTCTATTGTGTGTTTTTCCCATTTAGTGTAGCTTTGGTGATTTAGCGGGCCCCATACTTCACTACCGTACAGTGCAATGGGCAGGATTATGCTGTCAAATATTTTGAGCCAGATTTTGATTGGGATTTGGATGTTGTAGAATTTTCTTTTTATTGCATATAGGGCTCTTCGGGCTTTTTCTTTTAATGCATTCACTGCTATGTTGAAGCTCCCTGATGCTGTAATAGTTAGACCAAGGTAGGTGTAGCTCATAGTGTGTCCTATAGTGGTATCACTGAGGGTAAACTGGTATTTGTTTTCCTGACATCTGGGCCTTTTTTGAAAAATCATGATGTTGGTTTTTTTTAGATTTACTGTTAGAGCCCAATTTTGGCAGTATTTGTCGAGTAGGTCTAGTTGTTGCTGTAATCCCTGTTCTGTGGGAGACAGCAGAACCAGGTCGTCCGCATAGAACAGGGATTTCACTTCTCCATCCAGGAGACGGAGACCTGGTGACTCGCTTTGCTCCAGCATGTCTGCTAATTCATTTATGTATATGTTGAACAGGGTCGGGCTCAAATTGCAGCCCTGCCGGACACCTCTTCTCTGGGTGAAGAAATCGGTGCGTTTGTCTCCAATTTTGACCCCGCATTTGTTTTTCAGATACATTGATTTAATAAGGTCATAGACTTTGCCCCCTATTCCACACTGAAGAAGTTTATAATAGAGCCCTTCGTGCCATATAGAGTCAAAGGCTTTCTTGAAGTCGATGAAACAGGCGAATATTTTCCCATTTTTTGTTTGGTGTATATGTTTTTCAATGAGGGTGTGAAGGGTATAGATATGGTCGGCGGTGCGGTGTTTTGGAAGAAAGCCTATTTGGTTTTTTCTGAGGATATTATGTTTGTTTAGAAAATCAAGTAATCTACTATTTAGAATACTGCAGAATAACTTTCCTAGACAACTGTTGACACAGATGCCGCGGTAGTTATTTGGGTCTGATTTGTTTCCACTTTTATATATGGGGGAGATTAGTCCTTGGCACCAGATATCGGGAAAACAGCCTGAACATAATATGATGTTGAATAATTTGAGTACCGCACCCTGCATCTCCATATTGCTGAACTTGAGCATTTCATTTTTGATGTTGTCTGGGCCACAGGCTTTCTTTAGGTGGAGAGATTTTGTTTTTGTGGCCAGTTCTTTCCATGTGATTGGGGAGTCTAGAGGGTTTTGGTTGTCTTTAATTGTTGCTTCTAATGTGTGGAGTTTTTCTGTGACCTGATGTTGACTTGGGTTTGTTTCGTTTATTGGGATGTCTTTGTAGAGGTTTTCAAAATGTGTTCTCCAGATGTCGCCATCTTGGATTGGTAATGCTTGCGATTGTGTTGTACTCAGGTTATTCCACATTTCCCAGAATTGTTTTGGATTGGTGGAGTTTTCAATTTCTTCGAGTATTTTGTGGGTATAGTTTTGTGTTTTGTTCCTAATGGTGTGTTTATATCTTTTGAGGGTTTCATTGTATCTAGTACGTAGGTCCGGATTGTTTGGATGGCGATGCTTTTGGTTTGATATTTTTCTCAGGTCTTTTCTGGCATTTTTGCATTCGGGGTCAAACCATTTCTTATTTTTATTTTGTCTTTTGTGACGCTTCCTCTTCTGTTTCACAAGGTCGGCTTTTACAGCTGCCTCATGGAAGATCATATTTATATCCTCTATGGCCATGTTTACACCATCTCTGGTGATCTCGTATGGGTTTTCTTTAAATTTTGATATTTTACTTGTGAGATCAGGTGACTTTAGTGCTGTGATGAATTTTTCTCCACTGTCTGGGGCCCATCTGTATGTCTGGTTTATTTTATGGAGCTTACTGGGTTCCTTTTTTGTGTCTGTAGTTTGGGCAGAAAGTTTAAGGTACATATTTATTTGGTTATGGTCTGAGAGGGGGGATTGCTGCCTGACAGTGAATGAGTTGATATCGCAGGGGTCCAGGTCAGTGATTGTATAGTCCACCACACTAGACCCAAGAGTTGAGGAGTATGTGAGTCTCCCTAGGGAGTCCCCTCTGAACCTACCGTTAACTATGTACAGGCCTAAGGCTCGGCAGAGTTGCACTACCTCCCTACCGCTTTTATTTATTTCACGATCAAGGTTGTTCCGATTTGCGATGGCTGGTGTGACATCTAAAGGGGTCTGGCCAAACACATGGTTGTTTCCCTGTGGGTCTATGAAGTCAGGTTCACAACCGATCCTTGCATTTAGGTCCCCACATATTATCACCTTTCCTTGGGCCTGGAAATGGCTGATTTCCATGTGGAGAGTATCAAATAACTCCTCTTCGAAATATGGCGATTCTATTGGAGGTATGTAGATCGCACATAAGTAAACATCTTTTTTTGATATTCCTATATTTTTATCTAGTTTTAGCCATACGTGTGATTTTCCCTGTTTTACCGGTGAGATGTGTTTGTCCAGTTCTCCCTTATACCACACCAATATTCCCCCGGAGGTTCTGCCCTTGCGTGTTTTAGTGTTCTTTACTGAGGGCACAATGATTTCATGGTACATTGGAGGACAGTGGGTCGGCACGTCCTTTTGGCACCATGTTTCTGTTAACACAATTATATCAATGTCTTTTATAGCTTTTAGGAATTCAGGGTCTGTACTCTTCATCCCAAAAGTTGAGGAGCGGAGGCCCTGGATATTCCAGCAGCTTATGTGGAAAGAACGCATTTATATAGTTAAAAAAAAACGAAATAAAATGGACCTATTTTGTGGGATGAGTGTGGAAACACTATTTTCTATAATGCTAAATGATGATTTAGTATAAATTTCATGAGGCATGCACATATAGCTATCTAATGATAGTAATAATACTGATAAGATAACAATAATGATAATGATAAATAACAATATTAATAATTTAGTGCATTCCTCTCCGGCTTTCTATCAGGCTGTTCATCATCGTCATGATCTTTCTCAGTTCTTGGTCTATAGTCTGTGGTCTAGAGGGGGGTCTTGGGACAGGTATAAAAGCACGGTTCTGTTGTTGGTTTTGTATAGGGGGGTGGGGTGCATTGGTGGTCCTGTTTGGGTTAGGTCTCCCAATGGTAGAGGGGGTGGGACGGCTGCGTCTTTTGGCAGTGTTTATGAGGTTTTTTGCGAAGACCCACATCCGCTGTTTGAGTAGATGTATTTCGTCATAGAGGTCCCTTGTGTTGATGTTTGGATGATGGGCCAGGTAGACGTTGGGGAGGACAGAACATCTCTTGTCGATTTCCCTGTTGGCGTTGTGGATTATATGGGCTGGGGTGTCCTTTCTGGGCAGTAGTGTGGAGATCACGATCTGTGTCTCGGCGAATTCCCTGCTGGCCTTTTCCGCCATCTTGCTCATTGCCCTAGCAGTGTATCCCCGTAGTGTGCGTAGGTCGTTCGTGCCTGTGTGGATCACAATCCATTTGGGGCTACCAAGGGATTCTTTGTTCAGGATCTTCATTGCTTGGTCTGTGTTGCTGCACCATTTTTTCAGGACTTGATGGCCTGGGAACAGCCTCTGGGGGTCCAGAAACTTTCCGTTGGAGTCGGTCAGCAGGACTGCCTGAGGGGCTGGTTTTTCAGACTGGGTAACAGTAGTCTTGGCAAGACTTGACTGATGGCTGGTTGTTGGCTGGGTTTCTGGGATATGTTGTGTGGCAGGAGCAGGGTTTGAGGCTTTCGGTGTGTCCTCGTTTGGGGGGGTATCTGATGGTTTTTGTGTTCCTGTGTGTGAGGACTGGGTAGCCGTAGTCTTGGCATGGCTCGACTGAGGGCTGGTTGTTGGCTGGGTTTCTGGGATAGACTGTGTGGCAAGAGCGGGGTTTGGGGCTTTTGATGTGTTCTCGTGTGGGGTTGCATCCGACGGGTTCTGTGTCCTTGTGTGTGTTGTTTTTGTGTCATCAGGTTTTTGGACCTTAGGAGTTTTGTGTTGCCTGCTGAGCCTTTCTACGGCCTCCATAGTTTTGTTTAGCTGAGTATGGAGTTCTTTGATCTCATTTCTTTGTTCCTCTACGGTCTTTCTCAGCTTGTGGATGGTGGAATCGTTTTCCGTTTTCAGCTGTTTGAGTTCCTCCTTCAGATTCTTGGCCTGTGTTTCTCTGTATTCGTTGAAATCGAGTTCTAGTTTGGACAGACTCTCCTTCAGCATTGTGTTTGCGTTGAGAGGTGTGGGGGGGGTGGAGATGGGCAGGGAGGTGATTGCCTCTGCTGGTCTCTCTTCTTCTTCCTCCACTTGGCTCTCCTCATCCTCTGTTTGAATCTCTATTGCCTCCTGTCCATTGGTCCTCTTTGTGGCTGCATTAGTTTTCAACTGGGGGAAATCTTTTTCGAAGGAGTTCAGATTTTCTGCATTCCCCTGTATCATGATCTTTCCTGTTTTGATGTAGTAGCTTATGGTTAACAGGGGGTCATCTTTATCTAGATTTCCATCTTTACATATTTTCAGTCTGCCTCCACTGCCAATACCTTCACTGAAGACGTATGCGTAGTGTTTTTTTCAAGTCTCCTTCCATGAGGGAGTGGAGTCGGTGTAGAATATGAGGTTGTTCTTCGTCTTAATCCCTCTGTGTGTGGTATAGTCAACGTAGAGGACCTCTGGGTTACTTTTTAGTGTTATGTCCTTGTATTTTTCCTTTGTTTTATTTTTTGTGTAATGCTCAGGATATGTCATTTCCCTGCTCATTGTAGTCGTTTGTTTTTGTCTCAGATATATAACTTTTTTTCTTATATTTTTTTTTTTTTTTTCGTGTTCCACTTTATCCCACTTTTAGGTCCAAAATTGAAAGTTTTTCAGGGGTTCATCTTTGATATAGTTGCTCTTAAAAGTTTCTCTTTCTCTTTCTTTCACAGGCTCTTGGTTCGGGTAGTTTATCTATTCTCTCGGGTTTCTATTCCTTTTTCTCGCGGGTTTGTTGTTCTTTTTTCAGGGTTTTTCTTTTTTTCGAAATAAATTTAGATAAGATTAAACTATTTTTTTTTTTTTTTTTTCGAACTAAATTTGAATAAAATGATACTTAGGTAGAATTGTGTAAAACTTTTTTCTCCGGTGTTTTCCTCTTCCAACTCTCTCACTCGCTCTCCGGGCCTCGGACTCGCTCTCTCTCTCCTTGTTCCAAAATCGTCCACTCTCCGTTCCTCGGACTCGTTTGCTCTCCGCGCTCTCTCTCTCCTTCTCTCTCTCTCTCTCTCTCTCCTTCCCTCTCTCTCTCTCTCTCCTTCTCTCTCTCCTTCTCTCTCTCTCCTTCCCTCTCTCTCTCTCTCTCCTTCCCTCTCTCTCTTCCCCCCAGTCGCTCCCTCTCTCTCTTCCAACAACAACATGCCCTCAAAAAAGCCTCGGCACTGCCGGGTACCCCCAGCTAGTAAATATATATTTTACATATGTTCTTCAAGGTGAGGGATGTCAGTGCCTGGGAACAGAGCATTATTCCACTTCTGTCACCCAGTAGCTGCATTAGCCACGGCCACATCAGGTGTAGAATAAAGGTCATCCTATTGTTACTCAACAATGGGCTTTTAGCTTAGCTCTGAGATAACTCATACTATAGCATGGGGGCTCTTTGAGGCCCACTTCCCTGTCACTTGTCCTTGCCATCTTAGACACTCCATTTACCTCGGGGATTCTATTCATGACTGGTCTGACTATGGGAAGTTGACTAAGTTGATCTCTCTTCTTTTCTTGCATTCCATCAAAAGAAGAAAATGGAAAGCTGTTAGACGTGAAAGGATATCTATTGAAATGGAACCATTAGTCCTGGGGTTTTTTCTCTCTTCATGTGGCTGGCTTCCTCCTGGCAACTCCCAACAGTGGCATGATCAAACTAGGAGTTCAACGATGTGGGGAATGACAGGCACAGACCTGCATCATTCATAGAAACATAGAAACATAGAAGATAGGAGCAGGAGTAGGTCATTTGGCCCCTCGAGCCTGCTCCGCCATTCAATGCGATCATGGCTGATCATCCAAATTCAGTACCTGGTCCCTGCTTTCTCCCCATACCCCTTGATCCCTTTAGCCTTAAGAAATATATCCAACTCCTTCTTGAATATATTTAATGAATTGGCCTCTACTGCCTTCTGTGGTAGAGAATTCCACAGGTTCACCACTCTCTGGGTGAAGAAATTCCTCCTCATTTCTGTCCTAAATGGCCTACCCCTTATCCTTAGACTGTGACCCCTGGTTCTGGAATCCCCGACCATCGGGAACATCCTTCCTGCATCTAGTCTGTCCAGTCCTGTCAGAATTCCTTGGTATAGTGGGTTGCAACATTCCTAAGAATAGCCCTTCAGCAAGAGGTAGGTTGGGATTGTGGCTCTTGTTAAAAAATAATCATAACACTGCTGTAATTTTGGAAGAAGATTGCTACTCTACTACTGTGAATTTTTCCACTTTCCACACTAGTTGTTCTTACAAGGTATCTGAGTAAGATTACACATGCATTACCAATTGGTGTCAAACTGTGTGTAGTTTGGTACTGTGGACTTGAATCTATTAAAAACTGAGTTGAGGCTGCCCTAACTATTTCATGCTGGATCCTTGCAGTTGACAGCAAGAAGACACTTTCATCCCATCAATCTAGGCTTGATTCAAAACCAGATGCTACAGCATGGTAGTGTACCGTGCCATGAAATCACCTCAGTAATGCAAGCTCGATGATTATAAAAAATGTACTGTACTTTATATAGTCACTGCTGCTGTTGATTCTCACATCACCACCCTGAATCAGTCCCTGTTGATAACAATCTTTCAATAAATCTGGGCAGATTATTTAGGCATGCAGGTGTTAACATTTTTGGCCGTAAATAATTGTTAACTATGTATGTTTACGGCCAATACACAAGAATGCCTTTTTTCCACTGATTGTTTATCTTTGCCATCCAACAAAAAAATTGGTTGAAATTATCTAAATTTAGCCCTTTAATAATCAGAAATGTGCCACTTGAGCTTCACAAATCAGTCTAGCCTTTGACCTCCAGCACAATCATTAAACTGCAGCAAATGCAATCCTGAACAACACCAGAAGGCCTCCTGTTGGAGAACGAGAGCTTTAAACATTAACAAATGAATTTTAAAAATTTAACAAGGCTAATCTTAGCAACCGAAATGCCTAAACTGTTCTGTGTCAATGATATAGAAACAAAGTAAATAAGAGAGAGGGGTTTCTGATTGTATCCACCAGCTTTGCACCCAGATTCCAGTGAAATCGGGGTGGAATCGGTCGAATCAACTCAAAAGATCGGGGAATTTAAAATGTAGGTGAGTTACACTCAAAACCACTTATGTTCGTGTTTTCCGTGATCTTTTACACTGGTTCAAGATTCAATTTGCCCAAATCAGGCCACGCCCCCCCAGGTCAAAATTGAGAGATTCTGCTGATTGCGCTGGTTCGGGAAGGCTCGTCAAATTGTGCTCATTTTCTTAGCCACACAGGCACTAGTAGACACGTTTTAAAAGTGTTTTCATACCAAAAAATATTTAATTTACTAAGAAACTGACTAGTGTACACCAATGGAACTAGTAAATGGTTCAGTATAGTTTTTTTTAAAGTCCTCTTCATTGATTTTAAATCCGGTTACTAACAGGCGGAGGACTGGACACCAATGTTCCCGCTAAAATTTCATTGTTGTGCGCAGCCAATTTTTTCAATGCGCGGTACCTTTAAATAGTGACCGTGCACGGGCGGTATTTGAAAACTTGTGAGCGTCCTGTGCAGGACACTCAAGATGGCTACCACCCGCAGCTTAGAGGGGACGTTGCTGGACACCCTTATAAAAAATGCTTATTTTTGGTGATAAACCCTTTTTCAGCTGTGTTAATAAAACTGCACCAAGTTACCACTCTTAAATACATCACGGAATACTTTAGAATGGAAAGAAAAAAAAGAAACAATTACATTCTATTACGCTGCCCGATTGCGCTAGTTCATGGAAGATTTTACATTTGTGATTATGTAAATTAATTTTAGTGGAAACTGAACGCGCAATCCAACCAGCGCAATTGCAAGCGCATTTGTGGAGAGACTCTACTCCAGGGTCACCAAAATAAACAGGGATGTTGAAGAGCTTCACAAGTGATCAACAACTTCAACAGAGTGGTCAGAATATGAAAATGGTCCACAGTGAACAATACTGCAACAAATGGAAGGCCTTATATTTTCAATCTAAACATGGGCTTATTTCAGCTAATAGAGAACTGACCAAAATAGTCCACCTGTCATATGAGACTGTTTAACAGTTCCTTTCATGCTTTTGTTCCTGGTGAGGTTTTTACATTATGATTTATTATTTCATGTCACATACCAAACAAATCAATATATTGCTGACTACCATGCAGCCGTTAACACTTTGTGTAGTATTTAAATGCATTTGTAGTGTTGATTGTCCATATATATGAGAGCATTCCAGAATATTTTGCAAGGAAACATTAATTCAATGGTTATCCTGTCGTTCTGATGTTAAAAAATCTCAGCTAATTCAGAATCTAAGATCATTGGTTGATAAATATGTTTTACATTATCCTTACAGACTTTACATCATGCTCTTTGCTGTTACTGGTAGACCTGATTGTATATCCTCATGAAGAAGGTGATGATGAAGATGAAGCTGAGGATGATGATGAGGATCACACTGCAACCAGGGTCCCAAAATGACCAGAAGACATCACTACATTTAAGGAATCCTGACAAGATCATTGTTAGAAAAGGCCAGCTCACTCATCTCAGAATTTTGCACCATTTTATCTATGGTAGTCAAGATTTTTCCCTTACCATATATGCCAATCACCTTGAACATGCAGGAGACAGCAAGTTTTTGAGTCCTCAGGGTACTTATAATGTTCCTGGTACTGTGCCTGGCTTCCACACTGCATACTGACATGTCTTGCTTGTAAAATCAAATGACACAATAATCTGGGTGCACTTGTCTGTTCAATTTATTTATGAGACTGGTCTACTCCCAATAAACCTCTTTGTAACCCAGGAACATTGCCTTTCAGAGCTCTAAGGAGCCATCTGAAGACCAACCTGCCAGGATCCTTGAAAGCCCCTCATAGTTATTGTGCCATTTCACTCAAGGGTTGATGCTGCTGTGATTCCTGCCAATGCTCCATATGCCTTTCTTAAAATTATTTTATATAAAATACAACAATAGTGAAATCAACAACAGAAATATTTATTCATATTTAAAAATGAATACTTTTTATCTTTTCAAGAATGCATTCTTTTGCATTCAATCCTTGTGTCCATCTCTTCTCATTTGGGTAGATCTGTGTCAATCTCTCATGTTCTGGATAGATCTGTGTCCATCTCTCATGTTCTGGATAGACCTGTGTCCACCTCTCATGTCCTGGATAGACCTGTGTCCACCTTGTGTTCTGGGTAGATCAATTTCCATTGCATCTATTCTGCATAGATCTGTGTCCATCTCATCTGTTCTGGTTAGACCTATGTCCATCTCTCATGTTCTGGATAGACCTATTTCCATCTCATGTGTTTTGGATAGATCTGTGTCCAATTTATGTGTTCTGGTAATGTTGTTCTGTTATCTTCAGGATTTTAATTTTCTAAATACATAGGCCTGGAAATTCATGGATTCCCAATGCGGTGGTCTAAGCTTGGCAGGGTGGGACTTATGCCTGCCGCAATTCTAAGAGAAATGCTGTGGTCAGGATAACGGTGGGAGTATCACTTAAAATAGGCCAAATATGCTGGAGGAAAGGATCGGAATGTTCGGGTAGGGGCTAGAGGAAGTAGGGCGCAAGTTCCTTATTTAAAGGACTACATCTATTTAATGGAGGGTGCAGGTTCTTGCAAGAGGGACTGCTGCAACAGAAGGGAAAAGGCAAGTATTTAACTCCTCAAAAGCTGGTGTTAAAGTTTTGCTGTCACAAATTAGAGAAAGGAGGGATTCAATTGTTGGAGTACCTCAGAAGAAGCCATTACCTGCAGCAACACAGATCATTTAAAAGGAGATGTCACTGCAACTGGTATTTCCATAATCCCAATGCTGTTAATAATTTCACAAGGTCAGCAATGGGAGGTGTGTTGGCAGCTGAATCGCAGGGCAGCTAACTGAAATACATAGAAGCAAATGTCCCTGGACCCATAGTCAAGCAATGCCTTTTGGGGTATTACATGGCACCTTGTTCCTTGTCCCACAAGCAATGTAACTTGGCAGCACTTATGTCAATTGTTTCACGTCCTGCAATGCATTGAAATCTCACATCCTAGGTCCTCATTCCCTTTCACCTATCATTATTACCACCCCTTCTATGAATTCTGACAGATTGTGACTGCAGGAACTAGAGACTGCAGAAACCAATTAACACAATGTATTCCTCATGCAGGAGAAGAAAGCACATAATGCCACAGTATGCCAGCTCCAAGAGGTAGAAAGTGTATAAGTCCACTAGTTAACACAGCATAAAGAGGAAGCACTGGCACTCATAGGATGCAACTTTGGCCTGACAGTTGGGAATAGAGATATTGGAAGTCAGTGTGCCTTCAGTGGCTCTGTAAACACGTTTACCTTTTCTTATTGTGTCTATGTATTCTACCATTTTCCACCAGCTACCAGCTTCCTCATAAAGCAGACCAAAACTAACTGCACTGTTTTTCCCTCTCGAGACTAAAAGCCAGGAAACTGATGAGAAGGGTGATAATGAGCAAGAGAGTGCAGTCCCCTCTACCTCTGGCATCACTGGTGGCTACTCATACACCCTGTTATTCACCCTCCCTCTTGCACTCAGTAGCCCAGAGACACTCGCTATAGGAGGGTACAGATAGTGTAGATGAGGACTTGACACATGGTGAGACACAGAACACAAGGAAAGCAGATGATTCAGATGTGGAATTGGAGTCTGATGTTGCTGAGAAGAGGTGTAAGATATGTCAGCTTCTGGCTACAGAGCACGTGGGTGATGATCTCAGGGGTCCTACCATGAGGTGAAGGGTGGTAACAGAGCATCAAGATTTGCGACAGATGACTGGGATAGCGATGGAATCCTGTTGTGCACCAACATCCATGAGGGTTTTAACTCATCAACTAAAAGGCACTCCTAGACCTATCCAGGCACAGTGACCTTCCTTTCAGCATCCCAATGACTCGCTCAATTCTTATTCTTGTCTTCATGTGTGCTCCCTTGCTCAGCTCAGCCCAAAACCCTGAACTCACAAAGGTGGAAATGTGAACTTAGATCCTCCTTCAACCCAGGAATTTGAGATCATAGGTAAATCATAAGAACAGTATAGAATGCAAATTTGGATGCCATATTTGGGTTTCAAATTTAGCAAAGCTCCTATGTTTCGTTTCTCTAAAACATTATAAAATTGGTTGCCCAACCTATTCAGATGAAATCGTTCCTCAATAATTGGTTCAATCGATGTTTGTAGTCACTATTGTTAAGCTGTTACCATTGGGTTGAATTCTAAATGGAAGACATCTGACAGTAAAAATGCCAAAAGTAACATTTCCGCACAGATTATCATTTTCCACTTGGCAACAAGCAAGTGATATCATTAGCACACACCTAAAATTGGCCTCCGGCTATCTTTGCGCCTTTCCAAATAACCATTTTCCATTGGCAAGAAATAAAAAATGAAATTAGATATTTTAATAACATTGAAATCTAAACAAATGTCTGAGTTGGAAAAATGATTAGATAATAGAGATAAATTACAATTGCAACCTTCAACAACAACTTGCATTTATATAGCGCCTTTAACATAGTAAAACGTCTCAAGGCGCTTCATTTGAACCTTGTTTGCTTTTGCACAGCTACCCTAATTGACCGGGGTCCTGAAAATTACATTGTGGGATAATAGAATCATACAGCACAAAAGGAGGCCATTCAGCCCATTGTGCCTGTGCCGGCTCTTTGAAAGAGCTATCCAATTAGTCGCACTCCCCTGCTCACTCCCCATGACCCTGCAAATTTTTACTTTTCAAGCATATATTCAATTCCCTTTTGAAAGTTATTGTATCTACTTCCACCTCCCTTTCAGGCAGTGCTTTCCTGATCATAATAGTGAAGAAACACAGAACACTTTCATTTGAACTTCCTCTCTCTGCTCTTTTAGTGATGGCAATAAGTTGTTCAAAGTAAATGGGCTAATATCTCTACTAAAATAGCAGAGGGGAGCATTTCAAACACATGTGTCAAGCATTGGCATGTTACTATCCCACAACAGAATTTCAGGGCCACAATGTTAAAATCGCTCGTCATAATTTAAGCAATACTAAATTCTTGCTTGGCTTAATGTAGCAACACTTTGACGTGCATTTTCTCTTTTTGCTGTGTTTGTGAAACTGGCACTGATCAAAACGCAAGGCTTATCCATAACATTATTAATTCCATATGAAACATACAAGTCTACAATTTCCTGAGGTTTTAAGACCAGGAAGCTGTATTTTAATCTTATAATGATACATGCGAGTCCATTGAAATGTTGAATATACAAAGCAGCTATTGAAAGGGGAAGCAGACTCTGACAGTATAATGTATGAGTAGCAGATTAAGTGGGTGGAGAGGGTGTGGTACATCCACCAAACAGTCCCTCAAACTCTCGGCCTATTGAGGTTGCTGATGCGAGAGTTTCCTTTACAGATTTGTTCTCAATCTAACTCTGTGGACTTAGTTACTTCACAGATATCCACACACTGTGAGAATTTGGCTTTTAAGGTCAGTTTGTGTTCAATTCCCCTCCGTGGGAAAAAATAATCTAAGTAACCTTTAATTCCTAATGATTTGTTCTATCAAATAAAACATCATGCTAGCTATTTAAGCACCAATTTATTTCCCAGGCTCCAATCTTATGTTTTATGCATATATATATATATATTATATATCTATCTATCTATATTCAGTGTCGGCCGTGACTCAGTGGGTTGCTTTCTCACCTCTGAATCAGAAGATTGTGGGTTCAACTCCCACTCCATAGACTTAAGCACAGGCTGACACTCCAGTGCAGTATTGAGGGACGGGTGCACTGTCGGGGGTGCTGTCTTTCAGGTGAGACGTTAACCGAAGGTCCTGTCTGCCCTCTTAAATGGACGTAATAGATCCCATGGCACTACTTCAAAGAAGAGCAGGGGAGTTCTCCCTGGTGTCCTGGCCAATAGTTACCCCTCAATCAACATCACTAAAAACAGATTGTCAGGTCATTATAACATTGCTATTTGTGGGAGCTTGCTGTGCACAAATTGACTGCTACGTTTCCTACATTACAACAGTGACTACATTTCAAAATGTATTTCAATGGTTGTAAAGCACTTTGGGACATCCTGAGGTCAAAAAAGGCGCTATAGAAATGCAAGTCTTTCTTTCTTTGCATAATTTATTTTCAAATGCTGAATTTTTAATACATGAGGCCAAACTCATTTCTTCATTTAAACTGTTTTCTAAATAGATTCAATTGTAACCTTGTACTATTGTTTAAATCAAGGTAAATTTGTTACTGCCCTGAAAGAGCCAATTGATATTTATAAGGCTCTCACCTGCAAATCTCTCCACTAAGTATAAAAATATATCAAGACAATACTGTTTACACAGTGAGTTTATATTGTGAGGACTGACCATTTATACTTTGAGGGGAAGAGGCTGTTTATATTGTGAGGACTGACCATTTATACGTTGAGGGGAAGAGGCTGTTTATATTGTGAGGACTGACCATTTATACGTTGAGGGGAAGAGGCTGTTTATATTGTGAGGACTGACCATTTATACTTTGAGGGGAAGAGGCTGTTTATATTGTGAGGACTGACCATTTATACGTTGAGGGGAAGAGGCTGTTTATATTGTGAGGACTGACCATTTATACGTTGAGGGGAAGAGGCTGTTTATATTGTGAGGACTGACCATTTATACTTTGAGGGGGAGAGGCTGTTTATATTGTGAGGACTGACCATTTATACGTTGAGGGGAAGAGGCTGTTTATATTGTGAGGACTGACCATTTATACGTTGAGGGGGAGAGGCTGTTTATATTGTGAGGACTGACCATTTATACTTTGAGGGGGAGAGGCTGTTTATATTGTGAGGACTGACCATTTATACTTTGAGACGAGGCTGCGAGCAGTTGTAAAACAATTCCTACAAAGTTCAATAATAAGAAAATTGGTTAGATCTATTGGCAACACCCCAAGCATCACACCAAGACAAGACTTCAGCAATCTCAGTCCAGCCAACCCTGCAGAATTCTCCTTACTAATATCTGGGGCCTGCTGCCCAGGTTGGAAGAAGCTGACACAGTTGTACTCACAGAATCAAATCAATCAACCAAACATTTCAGCCTCCTTCAGGTATGTCCTGTTTCACTGACAGTTATAGACCCACTAGAGTTGGGAGCAAAGTTATATACAGTAAGGTGGGAGTGGCCTTGGGAGTCCTGATCACTACCTACCGCCCCCTCCCCTCAACCATCAAATCAGTACTCCTCTGCACTTCTCTAAGTGATGTTGATCACTTAGAGAAAGCATTGAGGAATGCAAGGACACAGAATATACACTGGGTTTTATGTTTCAGTGTCCATCAGCAGGAACAGCTTCATAGTACCACCACTGGCTGAGTCCTGAAGGACATAGTTGTCAGACGGGGCCTGTGTTAGGTGGTGAGGGAGCCAAAATGAGGGAGTAACCTACTTGACCTCTGTCCAGAAAAGCTTCATCGCCATCTGTGAGACTCAAGTCAGAAGTGTGCTAGAATGCTCACCACTCGTCCGGATGGGTGCAATATCAACACTCAAAATGCTCAACACCATCCAAAACAAAAGAGTTCACTTGACCATTACCCCTGGACTCAATATCCATCCCCTCCACCACCAGTGCACCTTGGCTGCAGGATGCAATGCAGGATGCACCACAGCAATCAGCTTCCTTAGAGGATGTTTCCCCTGGCTAGGGAGTCTAGAACCAGGGCTCACAGTCTCAGAATAAGGTGTTGGCCATTTAGGACTGAGATGAGGTGAAATCTCTTCATTCAGAGGGTTGTGAATCTTTGGAATTCTCGACTCCAGAGGGCTGTGGATGCTGAGTCATTGAGTATATTCAAGACCGAGATCGATAGAATTTTTGGACTCTAAGGGAACCAAGGGATATGGGAATCGTGCAGGAAGGTGGAGTTGAGGTAGAGCATCAGCCATGATCTTATTGAATGACGAAGCAGGTTCGAAGGGCTGAATGGCCTACTCCTGCTCCTATTTCTTATGTTCTTATGTTCTTTGAGAGCACCTCCCAGTCCCACAATCTGTACCAGTAAAAAGGGCAAGAACAGCAAAAAGTGGGAACAGCATCCCCCCTAAGCTCCCCTCCAAGTCACACATCATCTTAACTTAGACGTGTATCGTTGTTCCTTCGAAATTGTTGGTCGGTATCTTGGCACTTGCTACCTAATGACAATGAGGAGCACCGTCAGCACAAAGATGTCATATACTTGGATTTTTTAAAGGCCTTTGATAATGTACCACACGGTAGGCTCACGACAAAGGTTAGGGCATGTGGAGTCAGGGGACAAGTAGCTGAATGGATAGCAAATTGTCTAAACAATTAAAAGCAGAGAGTAGGGATAAAAGTGTAGTTATTCAGATTGGAGGAAGATAGAAAGCAGTGTTCCACAAAGATCAGTGCTGGGACCACTGTTATTCATAATTTACATTAATGATTTGGATTTAGGAATAAGTAACTCAATATCAAACTTTTCAGATGATACCAAACTGGGAGGTATAGTTAACACTGAGGAAGAATGCAACATAGTACAAGACATTAGGAAACTTGCAGACTGGGCAGTTAAGTGGCAAATGAACTTTAACATAGATAAATGTGAGTGATGCTCTTTGGTAGGATAATCAGAAACATCACCTACACCCTCAAAAATAAGAAACCGAATGGGGTGAAGAGCAAAGGGATTTAGGGATGCAGGTGAACAAATCATTTAAAGCAGCATCGCAGGTCAGCAAAGCAATTAAAAATGCTAACAAGCACTGGGATTTATTTCTGCCAGTATAGAATTCAAAAGTAGTGAAGTTATGCTAAACTTGTATAGGACCCTGGTCAGGCCGCACTTAGAGTATTGAGCACAGTTCTGGTCTCCATACTATAAAAAGGACATAGAAACACTGGAGAAAGTGCAAAAAAGATTTACAAGGGTGGCACGAGAACTGGGAGAACTGTTGGGAAAGATTGAACAGGTTGGGACTTTTTTCTTTAGCAAAGAGAAGACTTAGAGGAGATCTGATAGGGATTTTTAAAATTATAAATAGGTTGGACAGAGTAGATGTGGAAAGAATGTTGCCGCTGGTAAGAGAATCCAAAATTAGGGACCATCAATACAAGATAGTGACTAATGAATCCAATAGGGAAATAAGGAGAAATTTCTTTACTCAGAGAGTGGCTAGAATGTGGAACTTGCTACCACAGGAAGTGGTTGAGGCAAATAGCTTAGATGCTTTCAAAAGGAAACTAAACAAGTGCATGAGAGGAAAGGGAATAGAAAGATATGCTGAAAGGCTGAGATGCGGTAGATGAAAAGGGAGGAGACTCGTGTGGAGCATAAACACCACACAGACTAGTTGGGCTGAATGGCCTGTTTCTGTGGTGTATATTCGATGTAATTCTATGTAAAGACTGCATCAATTCACAATGGCCACCACTGCTTCTCAGGACAACTAAGGATGGGCAATAAATCTGGCCATGCCACATTCAGACACATCCTGAGGACAAATAAAAAAGATTCAGCTTTTTGCTGAGACTTTTTTATTTCACTTATTCATTCACGGGATGTGGGCATCACTGGCATTTATTGCTCTTCACTAATTGCCCTTGAGAAGGTGGTGGTGATCTGCCTTCTTGCACTGCTGCAGTCCATGCGGTGAAGGTACTCACACAGTGCTCTAAGGTAGGGAGTTCCAGGATTTTGACCCAGCGACAATGAAGGAACGGCACTATATGGCCAAGTCAGGATGCTGTGTGATTTGGAGGGGGACTTGGTGTAAGGTGCAGGGTTCTCAAAATTCCCACACTTCCCAAGTTATGGATCAAGGGACCCTGTTTTGGACAAGTTATTGAAAACAGGGCACCCAAAATGGCTTCTGTAAACCTCGTGACCAATACTGACAGGATTTTTAAAACCAGGGCTCTGTCAACAAGCAGGCCTGGAGACCAAACATTAAAATGCAGGAATCTGTGAACAGAGACTCTTTGGAGCCAGCCAGACAAAGTAAACAAGGAATATGCATTTATTTGACTCGAATCAAATCAAGCTAGAACAGGCCTATAATCGTGGCCATTAAGTTTCTGCATGTTTAATGGGTAACAGCTAGCAGTAGCCATCAAGTCAGGATGGGGACAATTAGGTCTTATCCATGACAAAACAACCAGGACATCGGAGCCATTAGACCCGGAGACAGCCACTCCAAAAGTAGTTAAATTAAATGGTTGTAATAATTTATAACAGCCCGCCAAAAGTCAAACAATGGACTGACCTGATTTGGCGCGCAGATAAGGCGTTGAAGAAATGGGTATAATAGTAGGCCCATCAGTAGCAAACCCCCCCCCCCACCTCTCTGGACTCTGGTCTCGTGCCCTAGCTCTTGCTGCTGCTGCTCGTACACATGCCCTGGCCTCGTGGCGGGCTCTCTTCTCACTCCCTGCACCGCTCAACAACCGAGGACGCCCATTACACCGGGGCCAAACGCGGGAGGAGAATGAGACCTGAGTTCAATAACACACAGGACACACGGGCCACAAAGGGGCGAGACGAGATGAGACGAAGGAGAAGGTAACCGATAAAAGCAGAGAAGGGCAGTGAAAGACGCATTGGTAAAAACCAAATCCCTAGTTATAAGCTGGCGTTTGGTGAAGAAAAGTGGTAACGCATGTTTGGACAGTGAGAATAAGTTGGCGTTTGAACACTGCAAATAAGCTGGCATTAGACGCGGGTGTCCACGCCCGCGATGAATATACTGGCGTTCAAAGCTTGGGTAGTAAAATCAAGTAAGCAGTGAAAACCGCCAACCGACCCCCACCCGCAATATTACCGCCGACAACCGCCCGAGGGAGAAGAAGAAGAAAACCCATCGCAACAAGACGACAACGGTAGCTGAAGAAAGGAGGGTGCTTCACAGCAACAACTTCAGCGCCGTGCCCTGAGACCACGTGGCGACGGGGTACTCCAAAGGACAGCAGGACCAAACCTCAAAACTCACAACCGTTAAAGCAACAGGTTTTGGATTGGTGAACATGAATTCCTGGCCCCTCATAGCTTAATCGAGTTAGGTATAAGGGGTGGGATAAGGATAAGGGGATTGTTAATGTAGTTGTTTTTCCCTCGATGTGCCGTGTGTTCCCCATTCCCATATGAGTATAACTGTTTATGCCTGTATTTTCATACCAGTAATTTTCCATAAGATTGGTGTATTCTATTTTTAATAAAATCTTGGTTTTCTTATACCAAACCACTTGTCTACTCGATTTTCTGCATCGCCGCCTGTACCTAAGTCCGGTGTCTAGAACCCAGGCGTGTGGGAGTGATTCGAACCACTCAAGGGACAGTCAGATGCGAAGCTGACTGGGCGCACACGCCACATGCCACCCCCTACAGAAAATGGCGACCGTGGCAGGACTCTGGCAACAGGGGTGCAATGCAGTAGACAATGGTTTGGATGAGCAAACCATGATGGAGGAAAGGATTTCTGATTATGTGTTTAGCAAGGTGAATATCACAAAGAAGTGGATCACCATTCTGTTAAGGGCTGGGCGTCCGATAGATGCAGCAGCTAAGTGGACAAAGGGAAAGGAACACAAGAAGCCTTTAGAGAAGGCAGTCTGGCTGATGTGTTTCAAAAAGCAGGTCCAGCTTTTGGACAGGCTCGTTGCAGCACAGGCTGCCGAGTTAAAGGAGTCAGCCCTGGAGATCCAGGATAAGGCTCTAGCAGGGGAGAAGTTAATGGTAGCATTGCAGGCCCTGAATGAGGAGAGGTTGTATTTATGGGAGAACACAAGGCTCAGTTGGAATACCTACAGTGCCAAGTCACCAAAGCTAAGGGTAATGAGTTAAGGTTGTGGGAAAAGAACGCCCGCTTGGCAAGGCAAGTAAGGGAACAGGAAGAGAAAGTACAGGAGGTAAAGGCAGCTTACAAGTTAGCGAGCGAATAGGGGTTTGAAGATGCAGATCATGGCCCCTGCAAGGAGCGGATAGAAAATCTGAGCTTGGCCCTGAGGAAGGCAAAAGGCATGGTGTGCCTCATAAGCCCAAAGGCAGGTCAGGCAGATTTTATGGGGAACGAGGGGAGGACAGTTCAAACATCACTGGTAGTGCCCAGGGACGACCCGGTTGAGGAACAGGAGGTCTCACGACCACCACCCATAGCACCAGGGTTCAGCGAGGTCTGGCAGCAAGGATGGGTGGAGCCAGAGGTGGGAGTGGAGGTGGAGCAACCCCTGCCAGAGAGGTCGGAGCCGGGGCCGATGTGCCCAGCACGGCATCGGAGGTTCGGCCCACCCGTCAATGGCGACGATGAGGGACCCCTCCAAAACCAGTTCGTATTACCCTATAGCACCCAACAGCTTAGGGCTATGGTGAACCATATCCCAAAGCTCTGCGAAAAAGGGGACCCCTCGATCCACTTCAGGGAAGTAAAGCAGGCAGCCAGCGTCAACGACTGCGATGGCGCTGAGCAGGCCAAGATGCTGCTATTCTCCCTGGAGAGTAGGCTCCTCCAATCCCTCTCTGACGAGTGTAAGAAGGGGCAGAGCGGGTATGAGGCACTCAGGGATGAAGTTCTGGAGGCCATGGGGATGATTGAGGGAAGTCCTTTCTTCCATGTGGAGAAGACGGTCCAGCTCACAGGGGAAACCCCGCAGGCTTTCGCGGGCCGGTTATGGCCGGTGTACCAGAGTGCCTGCCCAGGGACACCTAACCGGGCGTTCCTGAATGGGAATCCACTGGCCCATTGGCTCCGTTGCCTGGTGGCAAACAGCTTGCCACAGGTCCAGGCCAAGGCAGAAGTCTGGTTCGGCCCCAAGAATCCCCAGACCACCGAACTTACGGTGATCCGACAGTTGACCCTAGCCACAAGAACGGTAAGGGAACTGATGCACACCCACCCAAGGGGAAGGTGCATGAGGTAAAACCCGGACAGGGCAGGAAAGAGTGGCATCAGGAAGGTAACAACGCCCCCAACACAAAGACGAATTGTTACGGGTGTGGGAAGGATGGTCACTGGCGGAAGGAGTGCAAAAACCCTTGGAAAGATAACAAAGGAAAGAATTCCACAGCCCCAGCCCAAAAGGCGGAGGCAGGAATCCTTCCCGCAGCGCTCGAGTCATTTTTGGACACCATGAGGTACTTATTGACTGGCCAGGGGAGAGTAGCAGCCGCTACCGGTGCTCTGACCCCGTCAGCCCCATCCAACCCGCAGCTCTGACTAGAGCCAGCGCAGCCTGTTTACCTGTGTTCTCTCCGGTACGATGAATGGAAAAGACCCCTTGTGGAGATGGAGGTAGAAAAGGTGACGGGGACCTATCTGTTGGACACGGGGACATCATGCACCGTGGTCCACTTAGCTAACCCCACCACCTCGCCTCCATCTAACGGGGTCCCATACAGTCTGTCGGGGTTCACAGGCAAAGAACAGGCCAGCTCGTTTTCCATCCAGCTCGCCATTCGTTTAGGACCACTCCGCTGTAAGTGGACCTGTGTCCTCATGAAGTGGGAAGTGGAGGGTGGAAGAGGGGTCCTGGGAGCCGACTTTATCGTAGGCCACGGGACCCTAGTAGATTTAAGAAATCATTGCCTATGGGGCGCAAGTAAAGGAAAGGATGGTGAGGTAGTGGCAGTCCCAGGAAAGAAGGGAAGGGGAGCCTATGCACCATGAATCCCAAAGAGGGTTATAACCTCGAGCTTATGGTCAGTAACACCCCACAGGAGTTCCAGGCATTTGTGCAGGCTCACCTGGCCACATTTGCCACACACAAACACGACTGCGGGAGGGTCAACGGGTTTGAGGTCAGCGTAGACGGGGACCCCATGGCCCGACCACAGAAACGGTATAACTTCCCCAGGGAAGCAGAGCCAGACATGGAAGTAGCCATGTCCTCGTTAGTACAACAGGGAGTTCTGAGACCGATAGCCACCCACGTGAACTCTCCATTGTGGCCGGTTAGAAAGCCGGACAATTCCTGGAGGGCCATGGTGGACTATCGGGTGCTCAATAGTAACATCCCAGCCTGTGCACCCACGGTAGCAGCAGTTGCCGACCTAATAGGAAGTATCCCAGCATCCGCAACCACTATCACGGTGCTGGATATTTCCAACGGGTTTTGGTCCATCCCTTTAAGGAGGGAGGATCAGTACAAGTTTGCTTTTATGTTTAAAGGGCAACAGTACACGTGGAACTGCTTGCCTCAGGGCTTCCACAACAGCCCCAGCATTTTCCATCAGTGCATGGCAAACAGCTTAAAGGATTTCAGTCAGCCCAGACAGTTGGTACAATATGTGAATGACCTGCTTCTCTTCACCAATTCGAGAGAGGAGCATGGCCCACTATTGGCCGAACTGCTGGAGCTGCTTGGGCAAAAGGGTTTTAAGGTAAACCCCAAGAAAGCGCAGATCGGCCAACAAGAGGTGAAATTCGTAGGCCTGACCGTGCGCGCTGGAGAAAGGGCCATAAATAAGGCTAGGAGAGAATCAATACAAGAGTTACCAGTCCCCAACACAGTCACGGATGTGAGGTCATTTCTAGGGCTAACCGGGTACTGTAGAGACTTTATTGAGGACTATGCAGCCACAGCAGCCCCTCTGCTCCGACTCCTACACAAGGGAGTGGAGTGGCTTTGGGATGAGGGTTGCCAGGCAGCATTTGTCAGGCTCAAGAAAGACTTGCAGACCGCACCAACTCTGGGGGCTATAGATGGGGGGAAAGAGTTTTTCCTGGAGGTAGCAGCCAGCGGGGACAGCCTGAGTGCTGTGCTGCTCCAAGAGCGGCTCGGCCGGCTGAGGCCGGTGGTCTACTCCTCCCGGATACTCACGGATGTGGAGAGGAGCTACTCCAACTGTGAGCGGCACCTCTTGGCCACACATTGGGCTGTGAAAAGATTGCTGATCTTCACAGGCACCTCTCCCATCACCCTCCTCAGCCATCACACACCCACCCAGATGCTCCTGGATGGGAGGATCAAGGATGGAACAGTGAGCATTGCCCGCTGGACCTTGCTCCTCTCACAGATGGATCTTAAGGTGAAGGGTCTCTGTGAGCCAAAGCTCGCAGCCAACCTGGTATATCCTGGAACAGCCCACCGGTGTTCCATAGAAGGGGTTTGGGAAGTGGACATAGGTTTACAGGCCGGGATACATCCCACAGGCCGCGAGATGTATGTAGACGGTTCCAGCACGGTATCTGATGGCGAGTGTCTCACGGGGTGTGGAGTTTACGACCCAGCGGCAAACATTGCCCTGGCGATTAAGCTCCCCAGCACCATGAGCGCCCAGCAGGCTGAACTGTCCGCGGTAGTGTACGTCGTTACACACCCCGAAATCTTCCCCACCCCATAAACAATTTGCTCGGACAGCATGTTTACGTGCAATTCGTGTACGGAGTACCTGGCCATCTGGTCCCGCCGCTGATACACCTCCGCCGACGGGAGACCCCTCACAGTAAAACCCCTGCTGGAAAAGATCCTAGCAGCAGTGGGGGAGGAAGGGGAGATTTTCATCCACAAGGTGAAAGCCCATTCCTCCACAGAACCCCGCAGTCTAGGCAACCAGCAGGCTGACATTCTCGCCAAGGAGGGTGCCCGCACAGGCACTTTCTGGGACCCGTATGGGTAAAACCCATGGCGGCAGTCAGAGGTAGGGACGGGACACAAGGGAGTGCAGAGGTAGCTTTAGCCCCGGACCTTAAGATGGTCCAAGGCCAAGACCCCGTCCTCAAAGCAGTCCTCAGCGCAGTAACTGAGGGAAAAAGGGTAGAGGGTCCGTATGGCACAGCAACCCTCTCTGTGAAAGAGGGCATGCTGTTCCGGAGGGAACAGTGGGTTGTGCCGCAGCAACACTGGAGGGAATTCCTTCAACTGGCCCATGAGGATCCAGGAGCGGGACACCCCGGTCCTGAGACCACCTGGCAGCGGGTGGAACAGGTGGGATGGTGGCCGGGATTCAAGAAAGATGTCCGCGAGTTCTGTGCCAGCTGTCTTGTGTGCGCTGCTAACAACCCTGACCCCCACAAAAGGAAGGTACCTATGGGACACATCAGGAGGGTAGAGGGACCATGGCAGTCGATACAAGTCGACTACATCGGGCCCCTGCCCACCGCCCAGGGAGGCTATAAGTACTGCCTAGTCCTGGTAGATGTGTTCACCAAATGGGTAGAGGCCTTCCCCTGCAGAACAGCCACAGCTCTGGGTACTGCCAGGATCCTGGTCCGGGAAGTGTTCTCGCGGTGGGGGCTACCACAGTATGTGGGGTCCGACCAAGGGAGTCACTTCACCGGACAGGTGTTGCAGAATACCCTTATGCTGCTAGGCATCGAGGGGAAGTGGCACGTGGCCCACAACCCACAGTCATTAGTTTGTGGAAAGAATGAATAGGACCTTAAAAGAAAGGTTGAGAAAGGAGACGGTGGACTCGCCCCGTAAATGGGCCGAGGTCCTACAGTTGGTTCTGATGGGGATCCGGGCCAGCCAGTCTAAAAGCACGGGGTACTCACCGTACGAGCTGATTACTGGCAGGGCTATGCAGACCCCCACCCATGTACTGGCCCCGGTGCTCATGGAGGGTCAGCTTAGGGAGGTAAACCGGGACAGATTCGCCTGAAACCTCTTTGAGCACCTGAAACAGGTCCATGAGCGGGCGGCTGGGAACATGGGAAAGCAGCATCGGAGTAACCGATTGCTGCTCGAACCCCGAAAGCACCATGAGTGGGAGGTAGGAGATCAGGTCATGGTGAGGAACTATGCCCGAGTAGGGAGTTTGGAACCATTATACATGGGGCCCTACAGCATTGTAGACAAAGCCAGCCCCATGGTATACGCCGTTAAGATGCCTCGGCGCACAAAATGGTTTCACATTAACCAGTGCAAGCTGTTTAAACCTGAAAAGAGAAAACAGCCAGTTGGGGTAAGGTATGAGGATAGAGATCCTCAGCCTGCAGCAGGAGCAAGTTCACAGACTGCACAGGCAGGCACTGTGGCTTGCTTAAGGGGAGGGGCCATCCCGCCCACCGATTGGGACACTCCCCCACTCTTCTGGGATCCAGATGAGGAGGGACCCGAGGGCGAAGACCCCGCCCCGGACCCAGTTTTGGGACCTGGGGGCGGAGACTCTCAGCCTGCAGCAGCAGGCTGCGAAGAGTTACCTGCCCCTAGCCCAGGTTCAGGAAAGGTAAAGCCTGAGGGCGGGGATCCCCAGCCAGCGGCAGTGGTGAGCCCACAGGCCGCACCGGAGGGGGCAGTGGTTCGGGTTAAAGGCCCACCAGCCAAGAAAACCCCACCCGCCAAAGTCCTTAGAAGGTCCCCATGGACGCCCCAGCCAAGGAAAGCGTGGTCACCAGCTCCCCAGTTCAAAGGGACAGCCTCCCGAGTCAGGGGGAAGTCCAAGGACAGAGGTCACCAGCCAGCAGCCATGGGCGGCGAGGGACCGACAGTGCAGGACACTGCGGCCACATCGGAGGGAGCGGTGTGCCGCAGTCCAACCAGGAATTAGCCTGGCCGCCCGGAGACGGGCGGTGGATGTATATAGTTTAGGTAATGTAAGTTTATAATGTAAGTTTAGGTATTTAGCTTAAGTTTGGGTGTTTTAGCTTAAGTTAAGTAAGGTGATGGGTAGTTTTAATTAAGTAGTAATCTGCTAAGAGTGTGTGTATTTGAGTTGAGGTCGTGGGACCCGACTATGCTTCACCCAAGCCAGAGAATCTCTTGGGGACCTGGCTGCATGTTTTGTATCTGTTGCAGAAAGACTTTCAGGATGAAGGGGAGCGTAATCCTACTCGGCCTGATAGAACTGAGCGTTGGAAAGAGGGGCGACGTTGAGGACTCTCACATCTACGGGTGCTCAGGAGATAGAGCGCTGATAGCAACCGACGGAAGCGGCAAACGGGGTGTGGAGGAGACCGCCGTTTACTTCCACGAGGGAAGGTGGCCAGGGTGGCTGGGGTCCAATTCGTCTCAGTACTCCAGCCAGACCGGGTTCACGTACGGGGGGGCCTCCCTCCTGTGCCCCAGGGTACAGGTCGTTGCCACAAGGGTTAGCGTCACCGTAGGGAAGCATGTATGTTTAACGTGCAAGGGACACATTCCTCTGGATAGGTGGTGGTGGTTCAGAAAGCTGAGCAAAGACATGGGAAACCCTGCAGTCGAGTGGGAACGGTTGGGGAACAATACCCACTGGACGATCACAGGGACTCACGGGGGATTAAGTGTGTGCTGGGACAAGTGGTGGGAACCGGATCAGGGGATTTATGTCTGTATGTGGGGGTCAGAGAAGGCCTGTCCCTCAGGAATATCCATCATTTTCCACCGACAGTGGCAAGATGCCGGGCAGGGGGTGGAGTGGGATTCCAGCCTGAAGGCGTGCGCAATCCCATACTCCCCGATCCCAGTGAATGCCACTGAACTAGTGACCCGCCCCCGGAAGCCCCGCCCACGAAGCAGACGGCGAGAACCCACAGGGAAGGGTGCCCCACCACCACCAAGGGACCAGGGAATGGGCTGGTACTAGTGCTTACCGATCAGGTGCTGTACCAGGGGGTACACTATGCGGTAGCCTCCGTGATTTTGAATCTCACCGAGGTACACTTACCGGAGTGGTGTCCCAAAGAAACAGAGCAGCTATACCAGGTCCTATTAAAGGAGATGTTCAGGAAGTTTTATGAGTTCAATTTCGCCAATGTCGACAAAACCGAACTGTACACCACACACCGCGACTTTTTGGATAATACAGGGAGACAAAGAAGGGGAGTATGGAATTATGTTTTTACTGCGTTTAACACTGGGTTCTCTGTCATCAACAGTCTGGATGACATAGAGCTGCAGACCCAGATAAACGGTTTAAAAACACAGTTAAGGAAGGTATTAATGGACGAGAACAAAGTAGTGGGCTCGGAGTTACATGAGGACCAGGCCATGACGGTCCACTTAAAGGAGACTTTAGTGGAGCTGGAGAAGCATGCAAAGACAGTAAATGCCCTCATAAGGGAGGACAGAAATGCTTCTGACCAGGCTGTGCAGAACGAGGTGTGCGTGCTGTATGGGGCGTGGTTGCTGGGCGAGGGCCGCAGTAATCTGGAGGATTTAAAACAGGGATTAGTCCCCTCCTGGATCAGTAACAAACACCTCGCAGCCCTCCACCTGTTTGAGAATGCATTAAGCCCGTGCCAACTCCGGCTAGCTTCCGGGGCCTACCCAGTCCCAGTGGATTGTGGGCGGTCCAACCACACCATCATGGGAATAGTAGTGAGAATGCCAGTCATGGGTAGGACAGCCCGACCCACGCCGGTATACAGGGTTGAGAACATTGGAGTCATTCAAGGGGGTGCACACATTCGTTTCACAGCGGTCCCAACTTACGTCATAAAGTGGGAGCACGCTATGACAGGTACTGACCTCTCGGGGTGCCAGAGCCAGGGAGCACACATAATCCCATGTCCCCAGCACTTGAACGCCTATTCAAAACCACAGTGCGGGTTTAAAGCTATTGGCACAAAACCTATAAATTGTACCATGGAGGCAATGGCACAAGGCCATGTTCCCCCACAGGTAGCATATATAGGAGGTGGGACATATTGTGTCACCACAGGTGCACCCCACTACCAGCATGGACAGCATAGCTGGTGTCCAGTAAGTGACAGCAGTTTCTGCTTTAAACCCGAGGCAGAAGTTCAAGTGGCCCAGGAACGAATTGTCCCCATTGCTGAACCCTCCACTGTTCACCTCACTGTGAAGGAGAATTTTACCAATTTGCAGAAGTACGTAGCGCATTTTGGCTATGAAATTCCCCCTCTCCCTGAACACCTTACCAAAATACTCAAAGCCGATATAGTTTCATAGAAACATTTTTACACTCTGGAGCAGAAAACAGTAGAGATAGGGGCTAAGATATTGGACATTGTGATTCCACCCTGGTGGGACATTTTCAATAACATAGAGGTCCCTTCATGGATCAGGCTGGCTTCCCACATTCTTGTGGTTTGCCAGCTGAGGATAGTATTGTACCTAGTCTGCACTCAGTGCAAGGGAAAAGGTCAGATGCTAGAATTCCAAAACCAGAGGACCTGGAAGGAACATTAAGTGAGGGTGGAGGGAGATACACCTGTTTGAGTTTGTATTTCTGATTAAAGTTTGTTTTTTGTGTTTGTTGTTTTAATAAAGATGTTCAAACGTGCTGTTAATAAAGATGTATGTGTACCAAGTGGTGCAGGGGTGTTGAACCCCCCTCCATGCTTGCATGTGTGTAAAAGACTGTAATTATTCTATGTATACTTATGTACACCACATTTTCGTGGAATGGGAAGTGCATGTGTCGTGGGTATATTAGATAGGTAATTACAGGGGAAGGTTGACAATGGAAGGTCAGAAATTTTTGCTCACCTCATCAGGATGATACTTAAAGCAAGGTTAGTATCAACAGGGGGGAGTGTAAGGTGCAGGGTTCTCAAAATTCCCGCACTCCCCAAGTTATGGATCAAGGGACCCTGTTTTGGATAAGTTATTGAAAACAGGGCACCCAAAATGGCTTCTGTAAACCTTGTGACCAATACTGACAGGATTTTTAAAACCAGGGCTCTGCCAACAAGCAGGCCCAGAGACGAAACATTAAAATGCAGGAATCTGTGAACAGAGGCTCTTTGGAGCCAGCCAGACAAAGTAAACAAGGAATACGCATTTATTTGACTCGAATCAAATCAAGCTAGAATGGGCCTATAATCGTGGCCATTAAGTTTCTGCATGTTTAATGGGTAACAGCTAACAGTAGCCATCAAGTCAGGATGGGAACAATTAGGTCTTATCCATGACAAAACAACCAGGACATCGGAGCCATTAGACCCGGAGATAGCCACTCCAAAAGTAGTTAAATTAAATGGTTGTAATCATTTATAACAGCCCGCCAAAAGTCAAACAATGGACTGACCTGATTTGGCGTGCAGATAAGGCGTTGAAGAAACGGGTATAATAGTAGGCCCATCAGTAGCAACCACCGCCCCCCCCCCCAATCTCTGGACTCTGGTCTCTTGGCTCTTGCTGCTGCTGCTCGTACACGCGCCCTGGCCTCGTGGCAGGCTCTCTTCTCGCTCCCCGCACCGCTCAACAACCGAGGACGCCCATTACACCGGGGCCAAATGCGGGAGGAGAACGAGACCCGAGTTCAATAACACACAGGACACACGGGCCACAAAGGGGCGAGACGAGATGAGACGAAGGAGAAGGTAACCGATAAAAGCAGAGAAGGGCAGCGAAAGACGCATTGGTAAAAACCAAACGCCTAGGTATAAGCTGGCGTTTGGTGAAGAAAAGTGGTAACGCAAGAATGGACAGTGAGAATAAGTTGGCGTCTGAACACTGAGAATAAGTTGGCGTTTGAACTCTGCAAATAAGCTGGCATTAGACGCGGGTGTCCACGCCCGCGACGAATATACTGGCATTCAAAGCTTGGGTAGTAAAATCAAGTAAGCAGTGAAAACCGCCAACCGACCCCCACCTGCAATATTACCGCCGACGACCGCCCGAGGGAGAAGAAGAAGAAAACCCATCGCAACAAGATGACAATGGTAGCTGAGGAAAGGAGGGTGCTTCGCAGCAACAACTTCTGCGCCGCACCCTGAGACCACATGGCGACGGGGTACCCCAAAGGACAGCAGGACCAAACCTCAAAACTCACAACCGTTAAAGCAACAGGTTTTGGATTGGTGAGCATGAATTCCTGGCCCCTCATAGCTTAATCTAGTTAGGTATAGGGGGTGGGATAAGGATAAGGGGATTGTTAATGTAGTTGTTTTTCCCTCAATGTGCCGTGTGTTCCCCATTCCCATATGAGTATAACTGTTTATGCCTGTATTTTCATACCAGTAATTTTCCATAAGATTGTTGTATTCTGTTTTTAATAAAATCTTGGTTTTCTTATACCAAACCACTTGTCTACTTGATTTTCTGCATCGCCGCCTGTACCTAAGTCCGGTGTCTAGAACCCAGGTGTGTGGGAACGATTCGAACCGTTCAAGGGACAGTCAGAGGCGAAGCTGACTGGGCGCACGCGCCACACGCCACCCCGTACATTGCAGGTGGTGGTGTTCCCATGCCCCTACTGCCCTTACCCTTCTAGGTGGTAGAGGTCACAGGTTTGGGAGGTGCTGTCGAAGAAGCCTTGGCACGTTGCTGCAGTGCATCTTGTAGATGGTACACACTGCAGACACGGGCGCCATTGGGAGTGAATTCACCCATTCTAGGCTATAGAAAGGTTTTTAAATACAATGAAAAACTAATAATGATTTTGACATTGTTCAAGGGAGGGCAAACAAAACAGAAACACATTGGGGGTGATTTTCACTCAGAAGTCGGGAAGGAGGCGGGACTGTAACTTTCGGGGTTGTAGTCCCGCCTCCTTTGAGATGCGGCCAATCCACGCAGTTTTAACTTGATTGACCTTGTTGAGCCCACCCAGCGGGCTCAGCAGGCCAATTAAGGGCCACCCGGCAACAGGTGACATCACAGACTGAAATTTCATCTGTCAAGATGTTTTGACAGATGAAATATCAGTGTTTCACAGCTGTTTGAAGCTGTCAACCACTGACAGTCTTACTTCTAACCTGAGTCCTTCTACACAGCCTCAGTTAGAAATCTCTCCGGCACAGAAAGCTGCAGGCTGTCACTTTTGACAGTTCACAGCCATTCTGCTTTCTGTGCCGGTTGGATGATGGACTCCCAAAACCTAGAGGAAGGAAGGCTAAAAAGGTAAGTACAGGTAATTTAAACTTCTTTACACACTTTAGACACACCAAGCGCACTTACCTTTGCACTCATGCACCCATCACTCACCTGAACACCGACATCTCGACCCCTCCAAGTCCTTCAACCCAACGGCCCGACTCCTCTAACTTGGCGTGGTTTGGAGCCGTCGGGAATCCCACAGTTCAAGATTTAAAATAGGGATTAGGCTAAAAACTGCCTGTTAACTACCTGTTAACAGGCAGTTAATTGTCACTAATCCCTTCCCGCCTCAGGTAGGCGGGTCCCAGTGCAGGGCAGGTACCCGCCTCCTTTGATACTTACATGGAGGCGGTTTAGGGGCGGGATGGTGTCGGGATCCCCGAATTCGGGACTTTAACCCCCGCACACCTCCAATCCCAACTCCATGGGTCTGTTAAAATCGAGGCCTTAATATTGTCATTAATGTGCAAAAATACAGCATTAACACTGATGGTGGAATAATGCCTTTTTTGGAACATTGTTAGACTAGATTTTCAGCATGCACATTTTCTCAGCTAATTCTGAATAATTGATATATTAATATTATTAATAGTATTATGTCATTCCTCAGGATATGCAGGTGACTCAGTGACACTCCTTCACCACCTTGGCGCCATGCCCCATAGTCCAGTGAAGCTCATTGCCTTTCCTTTCCCTGACATTTCCTCATTACAAACCTTTACAGAATAATAAAGGAGGGAAGAGGAAATCAATGTGCAATGACCGCATTGCACTCTCTTTGTTACAGCTGATTCTTTTTTAAGGTCAAATGTGTGACTTTGGCAAGCTCACAGCAAACAATGACGTACACTTTTTATCTTAATTTTGACTTTTCACATTTTAGAGTATGTTTTAGGATTTGTTGGTTTTCAGAGTGTTAATAATGCTTTTCCTTATGAAATCATCCATATTTTCATCTGGGAGAAACCTTTGAGTACTCTGGCATTCATGTTAGATAGAATTACACAGAATTTACAGCACAGAAACAGGTCATTCAGCTCAACTGGGCTATGCCAGCGTTTATGCTCCACTTGAGACTCCTGCCACCCTACTTCATCAAACCCTACCAGCATATTCTTCTATTACTTTCTCCCTCATGTGTTTATCTAGCTTCCCCTTGAATGCATCTATGTTAATGCTCAAATTCTCACCAGTCCTGATACACCTCTGGTATCACCAGTTTCACGCTTAACAGGAGTAATTGTGACATTAGATGATAGTGTAAAATATGCAATATCAGTTCGACCACTTTATTTTAGGGAGAGCAAAAGAATAACAAAGAAAGGATGCAGATCTGATATTTGAAATGATATTTCTCAGTGTCTCATGGCCAGATCTAGGAGAAAGAAGTTGTGTGATACCTAGATATAGATAAGGCACAGTGGAAAACTGTGACATAGCCCATTTATCTCATGAAGCCCTTCTATAGAAATAAAATGAAATCTACATTTCATCGTTCCCCTTGGGGCTTTTGTTAATGCAACAGGTGGAAAAAATATTAAATGAAAATTAAATTTTTATTTTCAAAAATCATCTTTCCATATGGACATGACTCAATGTGGAGAGCACTTTAATACTTCCTGTGACATCATGGGAAGGTTCCAACTTAGCTCTCGTCCTTCCGGCCGGCTCACACGCTGCATCTGGCAGTCACCGAGACATTATAGCAAAATACCGTGCACTTCCTGAAACAAATTAAATCAAAAACAAAATAGAGGACATATTTCAGAGAGTTAAATAATCACAGACTTGGAAAAAAACTAAAGGCTATGTTTTCCTCTTTTAATAAGGAAATAGCTTAATTTTATTTTAGATTTTAATGCCCACAACTCAAACTGACATCCGGTTGTATCTGATTTGGGGAAATACAAATTTGGTAATAGGAGATACAGAAAAGTGACCAGGCATGAATCACCAGAACCTACACTCCTCTTACAATTCCAAAGCATCTAAGTTACATGGGCAGCAGGCGCATGGGAACACCACCACCTCCAAGTCACACACCATCCTAACTTGGAAGTATATTGCCGATCCTTCATCGTCGCTGGGTCAAAATCCTGGCACTCCCTCCCTAACAGCACTGTGGGAGCTCCTTCACCACACGGACTGCAGCAGTTCAAGAAGGCGGCTCACCCCCACCTTCTCAAGGGCAATTAGGGTTGGGCAATAAATGCTGGCCTTGCCAGCGACACCCACATCCCACGAACAAATAAAAAAAATTGCCATCTAAAGCAAAATCCACCCCTCACACTGCTGCAACTACCCCAGAGGAAGTCACAGCTATATGTAATAGGACTTCTATAAACTATGTAGCTGGTCAGTTAACTAAACAGACACTCAACACATTTATCCCCATAGCAAATAGGAGGAGAACTTAGTCATAACGCTCCGAGAGAAGGCGAACAAATTTACTTAAAAGTGGTAAATTCATGAAAAACATGTTGAGCATGTGTGACCAAGCACCATATGCACTGAAGGACATGAGACATGACATGTGGTAAGTGTAGCATGCTTAGGAGTACTAGGTGACTTTGGACTTATGCTTCCCAAAGCTCTCCACCGCTGGGGTTTTCCTCACCTCATGTCTGGGTCTGTTGTAGACTAATGGATAGAGATTGACTGCCATGATTAGTCAACAACTCCATTATCATTGTATCATGGGTGGTAGAAGTTGAACGAGATGGACCTTGGTCTTTTTTCGTCTAACAATTCCTATGTTCCTATGGAAACTTCAGTAGTGAGAAAGTGCTAACAAGGAGCAAGGTTCTAAATCAGTTAAATCTACAATATGTAGGATTTGGTTCTTGTTAACTTTTGCTGAAGTTTTGCTGTTTGTCTTTTACTTACTTTTTAATTTTTTTAAACTATGGTAGCCTGCCCCAATGGTCAATCTATATTTGTTTTGATTAAAAAGAGTTGTGCCTGCATGAAAGATTATAGGCATAAATCTTCATCCCACTATTTCATCGATGATCTACCAATGTATATAATACTAATGGGTCACTGAGAACAGCAATGGCAGGTTTTTAAGGGATCATGGTGATACTTTTAAGGCACCAGATAAAAGAGAACAGCATGAGAGCAGGATAGAGATCTGATCTCTGGGTAGAGAAGATGTCAAGGCTTTGGTGAGGGTAGAGAGGAGGTTTACTAGGACAATACCTGGGATGAGCAACTTCAGTTATGTGGAGAGATTGGAAAAGCTGAGATTGTTCTCCTTAGAGCAGAGAAGGTTAAGAGGAGACCTAATAGAGGTATTCAAAATGGTATGGGGTTTTGATAGAGCAAGTAGGGAGACACTGTTTCCTCTGGCAAGTGGGTCGGTAA
This sequence comes from Somniosus microcephalus, assembly GCF_052327205.1. Lineage (NCBI taxonomy): Eukaryota > Metazoa > Chordata > Chondrichthyes > Squaliformes > Somniosidae > Somniosus > Somniosus microcephalus. Next base: position 139,430,602 of record NC_140989.1, on the reverse strand, counting down.
CCAGAGATCACAGATTTAAAATAATTGGCAAAAAAACTAGAGGGAAAATGAGGAGAAATTATTTCACACAATGGATTGTTATGATCTGGAATGCCTGAAAGGGTGGTGGATTCAGATTGGACATGTATTTGAAGAGAATTCATTTGCAGGGTTATCGGAAAAAGCTGGGGTGTGAGACTAAATTGGAGCGCTCTTTCAAAGAGCCGTCACAGGCACGACGGGCCGAATGGCCTCCTTCTGTGCTGTAAGATGCTATGGGGTCGATTTTCATAAGCTGTCGGGAAGGAGGCGGGACTACAACTTTCGGGTTTTAGTCCCGCCTACATCGATGTTCGGCCAATCCATGCGATTTTCCCTTGATTGACCTTGTTAAGCCTGCCCAGCGGGCTCAGCAGGCCAATTAAGGGCCACCCAGCAACAGGTGACGTCACAGACTGAAAATTCATCTGTCAAGAGGTCTTGACAGATGAAATATCAGTGTTTCAAAGCTGTTTGAAGCTGTCAAACACTGACAGTCTGTCTTCTAACCTGAGTCCTTCTACACAGACTCAGTTAGAAGTCTCACCGGCAATGAAAGCTGAAGGCTGTCACTTTTGACAGCTCGCAGCCATTTTGCTTTCAGTGCCGGCTGAGTGATGGACTCCCGAAACCTAGAGGAAGAAAGGCTGTTAAGGTAAGTACAGGTAATTTAAACTTCTTTACACACTTTAGACACACCAAACACACTTACCTTTGCACTCATGCACCCATCACTCACCTGAACACCGACATCGCGACCCCTCCAAGTCCTTCAACCCGACGGCCTGCCTGCTCTAACCTGGCGTGGTTTAGAGCCATCGGGAATCCCACACGATACCCCTCAAAATAGGGATTAGGCTAAAAACTGCCTGTTAACTACCTGTTAACAGGCAGTTAATTGGCACGAATCCCTTCCCGCCTCGGGTCGGTGGGTCCCAGTGCGGGGCGGGTACCCGCCTCCCCTGAAACTTACGTGGAGGTGGGTTTTGGGCAGAATGGTGTCGGGTCCCCCGAAATCGGGATTTTCCCCCCCACACGCCTGAAACCCCGCCTGATGGCTCCAGGAAAATCGACCCCTATGATTCTATGATTTTAAGATAAAGTAAGCAATCAATCACAAGTATTTCCATCGGATCCTTCTTTAGACCACTCCAACTGAGGACATTGAGCTTCTGAATGACTTTTTATGGACTTGTTTGGGCTATAAGCTGACTCACTATGCTGATCATTGCAAGCTTGTTCTCATCATATTGCCTCTGTGAATCAAACAAACTGTTTCAGACCAGGACAAGTACCAAAAATAACATAACTTTTGTTTCTCTGTTCTGCGGAGGCACATTTTGACAGAAAGAGATGTGGGTTGCTGATCAAGACCTTAAAAAAAACTGGACCATTCAGATGGAAATAAAGCGGGACATCCAATAAAATATGTTGTATATTCTTCTCATGGAGCTTATTATAAGAACGGCAGACTCCAATTTGTTTTAGGAAGCTTGATGATTTAAAAAAATAAATAAATAAAAATAAGCAGGACAGACGATTACTGAAATCTGTTTCAGGCAGCTTAGCTGCTGATGGCAGTGTGGGAAGGGTGGGAACAGCATGACTCATGCGGTATTGTCAGTCGGAACAGGAGCTTTAGGGGATCTGAGGAAACAGTCTAAGTACTGATCATTTAGAACTTGTAATATATTTTGTCATTCTTATTAATAGAGAGCAATGGACACCTTTCACATGAGTGCAAGAATGACTGCAGCTCTCTGTTCTCAGTGAGGCATGATGCTTAGCCCATTGCATGCAGTTCTTTGTAGTTTCTTAAGCAAAAGTTCTTATTCAATCTGCACCTCTGCTGGCTGTGATGTTATCAAGCGTACCTATAAAACTTATCTCTTGTTTAATTCAGTTCCTTCACACCTCTGGAGAAAAGCAATGGCCTTATGGATACATTGTCAACTTTCTCAGTATTGTATAACATTACAACTAGGGAATGGAATATTAGTGCACAGTTAGGTACATAGGAACATAGGAACAGGAGTAGCCATTGAGCCCCTTGAGCCTGTTCCGCCATTCAATGAGATCATGGCTCATCTGCAGCCTAACTCCATATACCTGCCTTTGGCCCATATCCCTTAATACCTTTGGTTAACAAAAAACTATCAATCTCAGATTTAAAATTAACAATTGATCTAGCATCAATTGCCATTTGCGGAAGAGAGTTCCAATCTTCTACCACCCTTTGTGTGTAGAAGTGTTTCCTAATTTCACTCCTGAAAGGTCTGGCTCTAATTTTTAGACTATGCCCCCTAGTCCTAGACTCCCCAACCAGCAAAAATAGTTTCTCTCTATCTACCCTATCCATTCCCCTTAATATCTTGAAAACTTAGATCAGATCACCCCTTAACCTTCTAAATTCTAGGGATTACATCCCTAATTTGTGTAATCTCGTCGATTAACTTAACCCTTGAAGTCCAGGTATCATTCTGGTAAACCTACACTGCACTCCCTCCAAGGCCAATATATCCTTACTAAGGTGTGGTGCCCAGAACTGCTCACAGTACTCCAGGTGTGGTCTAACTAGGGCTTTGTACAGCTGCAGCGTAACTTCTGCCCCCTTGTATTCTGGTCCTCTAGATATAAAGGCCAGCATTCCATTAGCCTTTTTGGTTATTTTCTGTACCTGTATATGGCATATTAATGATCTATGTACCTGGACCCCCAAGTCTCTTTGGACCTCCACTGTTTTTAGCTTTTTACCATTTAGAAAGTACCCTGTGCCATCTGTTTTAGGTCCAAAATGGATAACCTCACATTTGCCTCCATTGAAATCCATTTGCCACAGTTTTGTCCATTCACTTAATCTATCGATATACCTTTGTAATTTTATGCTTTCATCTACACAGCCTACAATGCCGCCTATCTTTGTGTCATCAGCAAATTTGGATACATGACTTTCTATGCCATCATCTAAGTCGTTAATAAATACTGTGAATAGTTGAAGCCCCAACACAGATCCCTGCGGGACACCACTAGCCACATCCTGCCAATTTGAGTACTTACCCATTATTCCTACTGCCTGCCTCCTGCTGCTCAGCCAATTTCTTAACCAGGTCAATAATTTGCACTCAATTCCATGGGCTTCTACCTTAGTTAACAGTCTCTTATGAGGGACTTTATCAAATGCCTTCTTGAAGTCCATATAAATAACATCCATAGACATTCCCCTGTCCACTACTTTAGTCACCTCCTCAAAAAATTCAATCAGGTTTGTCAGGCATGGCCTACCTTTCACAAATCATTGCTGGCTTTCTCTGATCAACTGAAAATTTTCAAGGTGTTCAGTCACCCTATCCTTAATTATAGACACAAGCAATTACCCGAACACAGATGTTAGGCTAACTGGTCTATAATTCTATGGTTTTCCTCTCTCGCCATTCTTAAATAGTGGAGTGACATGCACAATTTTCCAATCTAAAGGAACGATTCTTGAATTGAGAGAACTTTGGAAGATTATAGTTAGGGCATCAGCAATGTGCTCACCTACTTCTTTAAAACCCTGGGATGGATACCATCTGGTCCTGGGGATTTGTCACTCTTTAGTGCCATTATTTTCTTCATTACTGTTATTTTACTTATGTTTAATTTTATTGAGTCTCTGTCCCGGATTCAATATTAGTTTCCGTGGGATTTCTGGCATGCTATCTGTTATGAATCTTATGATCCATGAAGAAAGACTCATGAAATAACACTGGACGGCCAGCTGGTATGCCGTCCAAGGAGTATAAATACTCGGGCGTGGGCCCAGCTTGCCCAGGACATTGTGTAAACAGGAACTAGTGAAAGATAACTAGATCTCCATGTTTTGAAACGTTGATTAAAGCCTTGCTTTATACTCAAACCAAGTGTGTAGTGAGTTTTATTACGTCACTATCCTCTTCCTCTACTGTAAATACTGATGCAAAGTAATTATTTAACATGTCCACCATTTCCTTATTATCATTGACAATATTATCACTTTCAGTTTTTAAGGGGCCAACATTGCTCCTGACTACCCTATTTTTCCTAATATAATTGTAAAAATCCTTTGTAATGATTTTGATATCCCGTGCAACTTTCCTTTCCTAATCCCTTTTTGTAGCTCTTACTATCTGTTTTGTGACCCTTTGCTGTTCTTTGTATCTTTCCCATGCGCCAGGATCTGTGCTATTTTTTGCATTTTTGTAGGCTTTTTCTTTTAGTTTTATGCTGTCCCTTACCTCTTTAGTCATACATGGCTGCTTTTTTTTGGCAAGTAGACCTCTTGCCCCTAAGGGGTATAAACTGGTTCTGTAGCACCTCGAATTCTTTTTTGAACATCTCCCACTGGTCTTCTGTCATTTTACCCATTAACATATTTGCCCAGTTTACTGTGGACGGTCTCTGTCTCATCCCGTTGAAGTCAACCTTACCCAATCTAGAATCTTTGGAATTTTCTGGGGTCTGTGCAGGCGCAATTGGAGGCGGGTTGGGTGGGAAATTTGAAAAATCTTGCAGTGGGTCAGGAACCTGCCCCCACATGCCTTTCCCTCGGGCCGTTTGCCGGCGCGGCAGTGACCTGAACGGCAGAGGCGGGCAAGCTAATTTAAATCATTATTAGGTACTTGTGCCTAATAGTGCCCTTAAGTACCTTTTTTACCCTACGTTTCAAATTTCCCTGGATGAGCACGGGAATCACGCAGCTCGGGAACCACGTCTGTGAACCTGAGGCGAAAGTTGAGTGGCCATTGATTCAGCTCGTTAGTGCACAGCATGAAAAGTACAATAAAAACTCCCACCTCACAGCTGATCACTTTCATAAGGCAGATGTTGTTGCTGACTGCATTGTCAGCACAGATTTAACTTTCCAGAGGTTGCAAGTGTTTCCAACAACGTCGGCATCCAGTGTCACCTCATTGGTGGAACCTATCACACCATTATCGCTACTTGACCTGCCATCTATTCCATCAGCATGGGTGCTGTTTATACTGTCTCACCTTGTCCTCAGAATCGGACCGCAATGAGCCCCAAAACCAGCAACACAAGACACACCAGCAGCACCAACAACAACACCAGCAACTTTCTCTTCAACTACCTGATGCTGCACAGGACAGTGGGCTTCAGCGCAGGTCTGTACCGCACCAGAGGCGATACCCCCAACACAGGGTATACAGGCAGAGGATGAGCTTCGTCAACATGACGGAGCAGCAGTGCCAAAGGAGGCTCAGGTTATCATGTCAGGTCATCGCAGACATTTACACATTGCTGGAGGAAGACCTGCAGCCCAGAGGACCTGGTGGACATGCCTTACCAGTGGCTGTCAAAGTCATCAACACCCTGAACTTCTTTGCCTCAGGCTGCTTCTATGGATCTGCAGCAGACATTTGTGGCATTTCACAGTCAGCCACCCACAGATGCACCACACAGGTCATCGATGCTCTCTTTGACAAGTCAACCAATTATATCAACTTTGCCACTTTAAACCAGTGTTACTGAGCGGGCGCTCGGCATTGCCGCTCTGGCTGGCTTCCCATTGTAGTGTATGTGCCTTTAAGTCAGAACTTCTTTTACAGCTCCTGTATACTGTAGTACCGGCAGTGACCACACCGGTATATAAGCTTTGCGCATGCCTCTGTACCCCCAGTCTAGAGACTACCCTCCTCCAGTAAAGACCTGTTTATTGTTAATGTACAGCATCCGTGTGATTATTTAATAATAGCATATCCACTGAACCACGGATCCAACAGTGGCGACGAGTGTCGATTCGAATCTACCTGCAACATAAAAAAATTTTTTTTAAATAGTCGAGGCCAGGATCACGGGCGTCAACCACGAGCAACCGCCCAGCAGTCAGGCAGAGATTGAACTTCGCAGGGGAGGCTGTGGAGAGCCGGGCTTGGTTCCCCAGCCACGACGAGCAGTAAGAGACCGACGACAGGTCCAGCGCAGACCCTTCCCGAGCAGCGGCGGCTGGAGCCGACCGACGGCGGAGAGAAAGCCGAGCAGCGTTGACGGGGTAAGACAGAGGGTGAAGAGCGCAGGGCGCAGCCGGGGGTTGAACACCGAGCGGCGTCGAGAGAAAGATAACAAACCGGAGAGAGAGAGGGTAAAGAAACAGCCGGGTTCTAGACTGAGCGGTGTTGAAAAATATAAAAAGAAGAACGCATAGAGCACAGCCAGGGCTCACGGGCTGAACAGGGTCCGCGGGGCGAAGAAAGGGGAGACGCCATTAAGCCGCGGAGAAGAAGGAAGAGCGCGGGAGGCGCCATTTTTAGAAGCCACAGCGGAGAAGAAGGGCGAGCGCGGGAAGGAAGGAAAGTGCGGGAGATGCCATTTTGTGCCAGCGGAGAAGAAGGGGAGGCGCGGGAGGCGCCATTTGTGACCATTAACTCACACCCAAGGATGCCGAAGAGTGGCAGTATCTCTACGTTCGACAATGAAGTTGAAGATTGGGCGACATATGTGGAACGTATTGAGGTGTACTGCAGGGCGAATGAAGTGCCAGATGCTAATAAAGCACTGGTTCTGTTAAATTCCATGGGTGCAAAAACTTATGGGTTACTGCGAAATCTAATAACCCCAGAGAAGCCGGTAAACAAGAATTTTGAAAGCATAGTAGAAATCCTACAGGACCACTTAAACCCCACACCGCTGCTGATAGCAGAACGATTTAAGTTCCATAAAAGGAACCAACACAAAGACGAAAGCAATGCTGAGTACCTAACGGAACTGCGCAAGCTATCGAAACACTGCCAGTTTGGAGCGGGACTAGCAGATACGTTAAGGGACAAGTTTGTGTGTGGGCTACAAAGTGAAGGAACCCAGAAACGGCTTCTATCAGAAAAGGTCCTTACGCTGGACAAAGCTTTCAGTATGGCAGTATCACACGAAGCAGCCACAAGGGGCGCTGCAGAGATACAACGGAGACCGCAAGAATATGGCACCAATGAAATGTCATATGGAGCAGGGAAGTGCGATCGCTGCGGCAGAACAACACATGACCAGAAAGATTGTTGGTTCAAGGACCAGGTGTGCAGACAGTGTGGGAAAGCAGGACACATAGCAAGAGTCTGCAGGTCTGGGAAGAAAACCAACAGTAAGAAATCTCCACAGGAGAAGTACAAAAAGGTACACCAGGTGATGGACAGTAGTTCAGACGAACAGAAAAGTGACACAGACTCCGGAAGCAAGGCGCTGGGTTGTCTGAAACAACATAAGGTAACAGAAATGGAGGATCACCAGACTATCTGGGTTATACTCAAGATAGACGGAGTCCAAGTGAAAATGGAATTGGACACAGGGTCAGCTCTAACAGTCATAAATCAAAGAGACTACAAGCGGCTATTTTCACACATACCCTTGAAAGCTACAGAGATTGTCTTGAAGACGTATACGGGGCAAAAAGTCTACCCCAAAGGAAAAATAAGGGTGAAAGTGATATATAAAGGCCAGGAAATACCTAAAATGGATATATATGTATTGCCAAATGGAGGACCACCACTGCTAGGACGTGAATGGATCCGGAAGATACAATTAGATTGGCATTCCATACAGGCACTGAAGGTTGAGCCCAAAAAGGATGACGACGCCACACCTGGACGACTGTCAAAAATGTTAACTGACGCAAAGGAAGTGTTCCAGGAGGGACTAGGAACACTAAAAGGATTAACAGCAATGATTAAACTAGAGGAAAATGCAAGCCCAAAGTTTCTTAAGGCCAGACCAGTGCCTTATGCGATCAGACCAGCTGTTGAAGCAGAGCTGGAAGGGTTGGAATGTTCAGGAGTACTGTCCAAAGTGGACTGGAGCGAGTGGGCTACACCCATCGTTCCTGTAATGAAGAGGTCGTTGAGTAATACGCCTGGGGAGCCAAAGAAGGTCCGCATCTGTGGGGATTTTAAGGTGACAGTGAACCCAGTCCTTCACGCGGTGCAATATCTGCTTCCACGAATTGAGGATATTTTCGCCTCACTATCTGGAGGTAAACGCTTCACCAAAATTGATCTAGCCCAGGCGTACTTGCAAATGGAGGTAGGAGAAGCTTCGAAACATTACCTTACGATCAACACTCATAAAGGTCTCTATCAATACAACCGGCTGGTGTTTGGAGTAGCCTCGGCTCCGGCTATCTGACAAAGGGCGATGGATCAGGTCCTGCAAGGGATTCCAGGAACCCAGTGTTATTTGGACGACATCTTGGTCACGGGCGAAAATGACAGTGATCACCTCGCCAACTTGGAGAAGGTGCTCACCAGATTAAAGGAGTATGGGCTATGAGCTAATCGCCACAAGTGCGAGTTTTGCCAAAAACAGATCTCGTATTGTGGCCACGTCATCGATGAAGAGGGGTTACATAAGTCCCCTAACAAGATTGAGGCAGTAGTCAAGGCTCCAGCACCGGAAAACGTATCACAACTGAGGTCGTTCCTCGGGCTGGTAAACTACTACCACAAGTTCTTACCAAATTTGTCTACAGTATAACACCCGCTGAACACCCTACTGCAAACAGGGGTACCATGGAAGTGGGATGACAAACGTAGACGAGCATTCCAGAAGTGTAAAGAATTGATCACATCAAAAGAGGTGTTGGCCCATTTCAACCCAGCACTACCAATTCGGCTGGCATGTGATGCATCACCCTATGGTATTGGAGCGGTGCTGTCGCACAAATTCCCAGATGGGTTGGAGAGGCCAGTAGCCTTTGCGTCTCGGTCACTAACCTCAGCCGAGCGCAACTACGCCCAGATTGACAGGGAGGCCCTCAGCCTAGTATGGGGAGTAAAAAAATTCAACCACTATCTGCATGGGCAGAAGTTCACCTTGCTGACTGACCACCAACCACTTGTCTCCATCTTTAATCCTAAGAAGGGCGTTCCAGTGATGACTGCACAGTGGTTACAAAGATGGTCCCTGTTTCTAGGGGCGAATCAATATGAAATAGAATATAAAGGCACGAAACAGCATGGGAACGCTGATGGGCTATCGCGCCTGCCACTGCCTACTGTGGAGGAAGCACCAGCAGTGGACCCTATCGAGATATTTTATTCGTCAATAATTGAATGATTGCCAGTAACAAACGCGGATATAGAGAAGGAGACCCGCAATGATCCGACGCTGTCGCGGGTATATGAATTGACGGCGAGGGGATGGCCAACACATGGCGACTCACTGTTGCCAGCATTCTCATCCAGAAGAGAACAGCTGTCAGTATGCCAGGGGACAGTGATGTGTGGATCCAGAGTGATGATTCCACCCAAGTTAAGGGAGAGAGTGCTAAATGAGCTACATGAAGGTCATCTGGGGGGAGTGAAAATGAAAAGCCTTGCTAGGGCTTATGTGTGGTGGCCGGGAATCGATCAACAAATCGAAGACCTAACTAAGAGTTGCTTAGGATGCCAGAAGGTCCAAAATGCACCACCACATGCCCCTCTATACCCATGGGAGTGGCCCTCCTCTCCATGGCAACGGGTGCATATTGATTTCGCTGGTCCATTCATGGACTCAATGTTCTTAATAGCAGTGGGTGCTCATTCAAAGTGGCCTGAGGTGATAAAAATGTCTTCAACCACTACAGAGAAAACGATTGCAGTCCTACGGACCATATTTGCCAGAAACGGTTTGCCAGAGCAGATTTGCTCTGATAATGGACCACAGTTTGTGTCTGACGAGTTCCAAAAATTTATGAGAAGGAATGGGGTAAGTCCCATTCGCCCCATATCATCCAGCCACAAATGGATTGGCTGAGAGGTTCGTACAAACCTTTAAGAAGGCGATCAAGGCCATGTGCGACAATGAAAATCCACCACAGCATAAGATGGACAATTTCTTATTAGCCTACCGAAACGCGACACATGCAGTTACCAACCAGACCCCGGCCATGATGTTCTTTAACCGAAGGTTGAGATCTCGTCTGGACTTGCTCAGACCAAATGTGCGAAGAAATGTTGAGGACAAACAATTCCAGCACATCAGTGAGAAGCCGACAAGGAGCTTCAATGTAGGGCAACCAGTCTTGGCCCGTGACTATTGAACAGAGAAATGGCAACCCGGAACGATATGTACAAGGCAGGGGCCATTAATGTACACAGTGGATGTCGGGGAGAACATTGTGAGACGCCACGACGATCAGATCTTAGCGTCACAGGAACGTGTCAACCCCATGTCTCGAGTACCTGGGGATGAACCCGACATACCGGTAGCATCTACTTCAGACCCAGTAGCAGTGGAACCCGATGAACTACCCGATGAAAAGGGGTCAGAATCGCCTCTGCACCAAGAACAAGAACCTCCGGAAAGGCGCTATCCCGAAAGGGTCAGGAAGCCGCCCCAAAGACTGAATCTATAAATGGACTTTTGTTGTTTAATGTACATGTTGAAATGTTAATTGTTATTTGAATATTAGGGGTACTACTAATCTAAAAGGGGAGGAATTGTAGTGTATGTGCCTTTAAGTCAGAACTTCTTTTACAGCTCCTGTATACTGTAGTACCAGCAGTGACCACACCGGTATATAAGCTTTGCGCATGCCTCTGTACCCCCAGTCTAGAGACTACCCTCCTCCAGTAAAGACCTGTTTATTGTTAATGTACAGCATCCGTGTGATTATTTAATAATAGCATAGCCACTGAACCACGGATCCAACACCCATGGCTGCAGGGCATCATCGACTGCACACATGTGGCCATCGGGGCAACCCATCATCACCCAGGAGTCTTTGTCAACCACAAGGGCTTCCACTCCCTCAATGTGCAGCTCGTCTACAACCATAGGAAGATCATCATGTATGTATGTGCCAAATTCCCTGGTAGTTGTCATGACTCTTTCGTCCTTCACCCACCCTCCCTCAGCTCGTCGCTCTTCCAAACAGACTTTCCAGCAGGCTGCTTGGAGACAAGGGCTATCCACTGAAGACGTGGCTCATGACACACTTGAGGAGGCCAAGTACTGAGGCCTAGGAGAGTTATAATGAAAGCCACAGTTCCACCAGATGAGTCATAGAGCAGACAATAGACATGCACAAAATGCACTTCAGATGCCTGGACAGATCTGGAGGAACCCTTCAGTATGTACCAGCCAGGGTCTCCAGAATCATCGTGGTCTGCTGCGCACTTGCATAACATAGTGCAGTAGCGAGGATTAGCGCTGCATGAGGAGCAAGGCACTGAGCGCACAGCCTTTACAGAGGAGGAGGAGCAGGAGGAGGAGGAGGAGCATCACCTGGAAGACAAGGAGGAGGAGGAGGAGGAGGAACCTGTGGTCCAGATCCCACCAGCACCCGAGCACATTATGGCCAGATTTACTTAACTTTATGCATTACACCCAAATGGCTGCCACAGGCTGCGCCAGGTTGGCACCACCCTGCAGCAACGCCATAAAGCATCCCTACAATGACTAAGCCATTCCTTTCACACTGACCACCATTGCTGGAGGTAACATTATGTCTCACCATTCACTCCAACTCACTAAGCCACTTCCAAAGGTGCACACAAATTTCTCCATGACAGCAAAGTGGTGAAAATAAAGATTTTTATCTGTGACATCACAGTAACGGAAACTTTACACAAACATTCAGGAAAGAGTAAATTTAAAAGCAACAAGAGGAATGGCAAGACTCTAGAGCAGAGTAGAGCTTTGGGTAAACATAAGCAGAGTGGGTCAGGAAGGGATAGAGAGAATAACAAAGGCAATAGGGCATCAGTGACTAAGGTGACATCAGGGGAAAATAGAAAAAAGTCAAAGCTAAAGGCATTACATCTGAATGCGCAAAGCATTCGCAACAAAATAGGTGAATTAATAGCGCAGATAGAAATTAATAGGTTTGATCTAATAGCCATTATGGAGATTTGGTTGCAAAGTGGCCAAGGTTGGGAACTAAATATTCCAGGATACTTAACTTTTAGAAGAGAGAAGCAAAATGGAAAAGGAGGAGGGGTATCCCTGATAATAAAGAATGGGATATAAACAGTAGAGAGAAAGGAGCTTAGCTCCAAAAATCAAGAAGTAGAATCAGTTTGGGTGGAGCTAAGGAACAGCAAGGGGTAGAAAACATTGGTGGGAGTAGTTTATAGGCCCCCAAACAGTAGTTGTAACTTAGGGCAGAGTATAAATCAGAAAATTAGAGGCGCATGTAACAAGGGTAATACAGTAATCATGGGGGACTTTAATCTACATATAGACTGGGCAAACCAAATTTGCAGTAAGAGTGTGGATGAAGAATTCATGGAATGTATACAAGATTTCTAGATTAGTATGTTGAGAAACCAACTAGGGAACAGGCTATTTTAGATCTAGTATTGTGCAATGTGAAAGGGTTAATTACTAACTTTGTAGTAAAGGAGCCTTTAGGGAAGAGTGACCATAATATATTGGAATTTTATATTGAGTTTGAAAGTGATTTTGTTAAATCCAAAACTAGGGTCTTCAATCTAAATAAAGCAAACTACGTAGGTATAAGGGGCGAGTTGGCCAAGGTAGATTGGAAAACTACATTAAAAGGTATGACGGTAGACAAGCAATGGCTAGCATTTGAAGAATTAATACATAATTTACAACAAATATACACTCCTTTAAGGCACAAAAACCCCACAGGAAAAATGGTCCAACCGTGGTTAACAAGAGAAGTTAAAGAAAGATTTCGATCAAAGGAAGGGGTTTATAATGTTGCCAAAAAGAGTAGCAAGCCTGAGGATTGGGAGGACTTTAGAATTTAGCAAAGGAGGACCAAGAAATTGATAAGGAAGGAGACAAAAGAATATGAGAGTAAATTAGCAAGAGACATAAAAACAGATTCTAAGGCCGTGATTTTGCCAGCGCTCAGGGGGTAGGTTTGGAGGCGGGTCAGCTGGTAAAATAGGAAAAAATGATGGCGGGTCCCAATCCCGCAGTCAACCCGCCTCCGATCAACTTTGCCAAAGGCGGGCTCACAGACTCCCGTTTGGTCCCGCCACCAAGCAGCAGGATAGGCACTTAAGGCAGTTAACTGCTTGTTAACTGCCTGGATAATGCCACTTTGACAGCGGTTTTTGAATTTACCACTTTTTCTGCATGTTCCACGCCGTTCCCAAAACACGCCAGCTGATTGTGTAGAGTCCACAAATGGCTGCCTCCTTCACAGTTGCAGCTCCAGCATAAAAATGGAGCTCTCAACAAGGCTCCGTTGCAGACGGCAGAACTTTGTTTTTTCAGGTCTTGGAAAACTTTTTGCATGTCTACTGATCTTAGAAGTGGTGAAGCTGAGATCCATCTTCACTGTGACCTCCTGGAAAAACCCTCTCCCCACATTGACTGAGCGCTTCCTCAACTGAGATATCTACCAGCAGCATGGGAACCATTTATTTCCTTTCATCCTGGTCCTCAGATTCGGAGGAAGAGCAGCCGCGGCAGCAGCAGAACCAGGCACAACAGCAGCACCAATAGCAGGAGCGCCAACCTCCTCCTCACCCAACTGATGATGCACAGGGCAGAAGGCATCAGCGCAGGGATGCACGTCGCCACAGGAGATACCCCCAACACAGGGTTTACAGGCTGAGGATGACCTTCCTCAACATGACTGAGCAGCAGTGCCAAAGGAGGCTGAGACTTTCGCGAGAGGTAGTCGGTGACATCTGCGCAATGCTGCACTAACACCTGGAGCCCAGTGGCTGTCAAATTCACCACCGCCCTCAATTTTTTTGCTCAGGGTCCTTCCAGGTCTCATCAGCAGACATCAGCGACATCTCCCAGTTGGCTGTACACACTTGCATCATGCAGGTTACCGATGCCCTCTTTGCCAAGGTGCACAACTACATTCACTTCTCAATGGATCAAGCAAGTGTCACTGCGTGTGCGGTTGACTTTGCAAATATGGCAGGCATGCCAAGGGTGCAGGGCATCATAGACTGCACACATGTGGCCCTTAGGGCACCCCATCACAACCCAGCTGTTTTTGTCAACCGCAAGGGCTTCCACTCCCTCAACGTGCAGCTGGTGTGTAACCACAGGAAGGACATTCTGCATGTTTGCGCGAAGTACCCTGGCAGTTGCCATGACTTGTTCCTCCTGCAGCAGTCTAGTGTGCCTCCACTCTTCAATCCGCCAACACAACTTTCCGGGTGGCTCCTTGGAGACAAGGGCTATCCCCTGAAGACGTGGCTGATGATGCCGTTGAGGAGGCCGTTGAACTAAGCTGAGGAGCGCCACAATGCCAGCCACATTTCCACCAGATCCATAATCGAGCAAACCATCAGCTTGCTGAAGATGCGATTCAGATGCCTTGATGGTTCAGCCCTACAGTATTCAGCAGCCAGGGTCTCCAGAATCGTCGTGGTCTGTTGTGCACTGCACAACATCGCACAGCATTGTGGCTTGCAGCTACCTGAGGAACAAATGGCTCAGCGCATAGCCTCCTCAGAAGAGGAGGAGGAGAAAGAAGACATTGTGGAGGCGGATGCGCCAGTTCCAGCAGCACGCGAGCACATTGCTGCCCATGGTGCAAGGGATGCACTAATCTTTGCCAGATTAGCTTAAGTAAATGACTCAAACAAATGTGGCTGGCACCTTCCTATCACACCATCCACAATAAACAAGAACCTGTGGGTTCCTATCACTCTGACCACCATCATTACAAATGCAAGTTGCCCTGAGCCCTCAATGTGCAACTTCCATTTCCCAGAACACAGAGGCTAGACCTTCAACTGTTTGCCATGACTTTTGTTTTATAAATGCACAAAAGGATGACAATGCCAAAATTAAGCACAAAAAAAGACAACGGAACAGAACACGCAAGTGACTACCCTTGTGATTAATTGCGCTTTATCTTCCTCTTACGCATGCTTCTACATGGTGCTTCCCCTGTGGCTTCAGCAGATTTGGAGGCACCTTGCTCACTTTCATGCTGCTCCTGTTTCGACATCTTTGGCGGGCATCTTCTGGGTTTGCGAGCCTGTGAGGGATTGGCAACAGTCTGCTCCTCCAGGATCTGTGCAGGGGCTGAGGCATCCACCTCAGTTGGGTGAGGACTCTGGTGGGGCTCTGACCGAGGCCTACTTAGTGGCATGGGATTGTGAGCACTTGGATAGGAGACCCCATTTCCTTGTTGCCTGCCACCAACATCCATCTCATGGGTCAGCCCTGCTTCAGTGCTAGTAAGTGGCTTGACAGCACCTTGCTGCACATCAGGGGGGCCATGAGGACCCGTATCTGCTCAAAAGGACTTCATGAAGCTCTGCTTTCTCTGCTTAATAGCTGCCCATCGCTCCTCCAGAGATGTAAGTCGATTCTGAACATTCACCATGTTTTCCAGACTCTGGCGACTTATTTCCTCCATGGCCGCAGCCATCCTCTCCTCTACCATAGCCAACCTTTCCAGAGAGGTAGCCATCCTTACCACGGAGGTGGCCATCATTTCCATGGTGGTGCGTTCATGCGCCATTGCCTCCACAAAGGCACTGTTCATGTTAGAGTTGGGCCCCTTCATCCTCTCCACACTCGCAGTGACCCTGGAGACAAAACCTGCCAGAGACTCCTGCACCTGTTCCTGGAGTTCCAGCACCGCTCTCTTTCTGGATGTCCCCAGAGGCACAGGGTCCACATGCAGCTGAGCAGAGCTTGGAGCACCCTGCGGCCTCCAACGAGGACTCTCCACTGCTGTCCCTGTCTCCACCATCTGCTGATGCTCACTTGTGAGCTGTGATACACCAGGTGACAACACTACTCTATCTCCCAAAGGTCCCACCGAGGTCTGAGTGTCTGCGCTGGTGCTGGGTGCACTTAATTCTGCTGGCGCTGCGCCCTCAGAGGTTGTAGGTTCCTCTGAGGAGCTTTCTGGCTCCGGCTCTTCCTCCCTGGACAGTGGGGAGGGGGGCTGTCGATGATCCTGTGGGGGAGTAAAGGCAAGAGTTACACATGTGATATTAACGTAACATGCACATGGAATAGTGCAGATGATCATAAGTCAACCTGAATGAGCATCAGATGCCATATCAGTCACTCATGCAATATAAATGAGATGCAAATCAATTTTGTCACCGCTTGCTCTGATGCGCCCGTCTGACCATCCCCCACTTCCAGATCCTCATCACCTCTGATTATCTTGAGGGCAGCCCCCTCAGCATTAGTCAAATGGGCAACTGAAGGTGGCCATCCTCCTGTCCTAGCCCTCTCCCTCTTATTGTGGGTTCTCTTTTCCTGCAATGAGGGACACAAGTGGAGTTTGAGTGAGAATGATAGAGTGAGTGTAGAGAAGCCATAGCATAGATGCTTAGAAGGAGACAAAAATGGAGTGAGTTGCCAATACCAAAGGCTCTCCCTGTGCGTTGTTAGTTGTTGGCATTGCATAACAGTGATAGTGAGTGTGAGGGCAGCATAGTCGAATAGTGAAGTGATTGTGTACATAGAGTGAGAGGGATGGTTAAGGGTGCAAGGGATGTAAGGGTAAAGTGGGATGTGGAGGAGTAGGTTGACAATGCAGAGTGCTGGTGATGAGAGGAGATGGGGAGCAGATTGAGGGTCATGGTGATGTTATATCCACTTTCCCTGAGCGGACCAGGTCACTGAACCTTTTTCAGCACTGCACCCAGGTTCGACTGCACATCGATGTCAAGCTGACCTCCTGTGCAATTTGCAGCCACACAGCTTTGGTCTGCTGTGGTGGCTTCTTCCTCCCAGAGGATGGGAAGAGTATCTCCTTTTGACCTCTGACTCCCTCCACAAAAGCATGGAGGGAGTCATCAGTAAATCGTGGTGAGGCCTTCGCCCTTGAGGTTGCCATGTCACCATGTCAGCAGCAGTAAGCAGAGTAGTCAACCCAGCAGTAAATATGGAGAAAATGAACCAAGGCTGCATGGGCCCCTTAAATGCAGCTGGCTCACAGACGTCAGCAGAGGTGAGTTCCAGGCCCAAAACAGTAATTGGCCAGGGGAGCGCACACGCAGGGAATCAATTGCCCAATTAGGGCAAAATCGCAAATTTCTACCGGCTGAATGCGGATGTGGGATTGGGATCCGCCGACCTTCTGACCCGCACCCACCCCGCCACCAATGATAAAATCGTGGCCTAAATGTTCCTATAGGTATGTAAATAGGAAGAGATTAGTGAAAGTAAACATGGGCCCATTAGAGGCAGAGACAGGAGAAATTATAATGGGCAATAAGGAAATGGCAGAGACATTAAACAAATATTTTGTATCTGCCTTTATGGTAGAAGACACAAAAAACATATCAGAAATAATGGAGAACCAAGGGTCTAGAGAGAATGAGGAACTTAACGAAATCAGTATAAGTAAAGACATAGTACTGGAGAAATTAATGGGACTAAGAGTGACAAATCCCCTGGACTTGACAACCTGCATCCTAGGCTTTTAAAAGAGGTAGCTGCAGAGATAGTGGATGCAGTGGTATTAATCTTGCAGAATTCACTAGGTTCAGGAACAGTCCCCAAGGGTTGGAAGATAGCAAACATAACCCTGCTATTTAAGAAAGGAGGAAAAAAAAACAGTAATTGGCCAGGGGAGCGCAGTTTGGCATAAAAATAAAACAAAAATGGTGACTCAACCATGGCTAACAAGGGAAATTAGGGATAGCATAAGATCCAAGGAGAGGACATATAAATTGGCCAGAAAAAGCAATAATCCTGAGGATTAGAAGCAGTTTAGGATTCAACAAAGGAGGACAAAGGGATTAATTAAGAAGGGGAAAATAGAATATGAGAGTAAGCTTGCAGGGAACATAAAAACTGACTGTTAAAGCTTTTATAGAGAAAAAAGATTGGTGAAGTCAAGCGTAGGTCCCTTGCAGTCAGAATCAGGGGAATTTATAATGGGGAACAAAGAAATGGAAGACCAACTAAATACATATTTTGGTTCTGTCTTCACAAAGGAGGACACAAATAGCCTCCCAGAGATGCCGGGGAACATAGGGTCTGATGAAAGGGTGGAACTGAAAGAAATCAGTATTTGTAGGGAAATGGTGTTAGGAAAATTGATGGGACTGAAGGCCGATAAATCCCCAGGGCCTGATAATCTACATCCTAGAGTACTTAAGGAAGTGGCCCTAGAAATAGTAGATGCATTGCTGGTCATCTTCCAGAACTTGATAGACTCTGGAACAGTACCCATGGATTGGAGGGTAGCTAATGTTAACCCACTATTCAAAAAAGGTGGTAGATAAAAAGCAGGGAATTATAGACCGGTAAGCCTGACATCGGTAGTGGGGAAAATGCTAGAGTCCATTATAAAAGATGTAATAGCAGAGCACTTGGTAAGCAGTGACAGGATCGGACAAAGTCAACATGGATTTACAAAAGGTAAATCGTGCTTGACTAATCTACTGGAACTTTTTGAGGATGTAACTGGTAAAATAGATAAGGGAGAACCAGTGGATGTGGTGTATTTGGACTTTCAGAAGGCTTTCGATAAGGTCCCGCATAAGAGATTAGCGTGCAAAATTAAGGCACATGGGATTGGGGGCAAGGTATTGACTTGGATAGAGAACTGGTTGGCGGATAGAAAGCAAAGAGTTGGAATAAACGGGTCGTTTTCCGAGTGGCAGGCAGTGACTAGTGGGGTACCGCAAGGATCAGTCCTAGGAACCCAGCTGTTCACAATATATATTAATGATCTGGACGAGGGAATTGGATGTAATATCTCCAAATTTGCAGATGACACAAAGCTGGGTGGGAGGGTATGCTGTGAGGAGGATGTCGTGAAACTCCAGTACAATTTGGACAGGTTGGGTGATTGGGCAGAAACATGGCAAATGCACTATAATGTGGATAAATGTGTGGTTATCCACTTTGGTGGCAAAAACAGGAAGGCAGATTATTATTTGAATGGCAATAGATTGGGAGAAGGGGAAGTGCAAAGAGACCTGGGTGTTCTTGTGCACCAGTCACTGAAGGTAAGCATGCAGGTGCAGCAGGCGGTTTAAGAAGGCAAATGGTATGTTGGCCTTCGTAGCAAGAGGGTTCGAGTACAGGAACAAGGATGTCTTGCTGCAATTGTACAGGGCCTTGGTGAGACCTCACCTTGAGTATTGTGTGCAGTTTTGGTCGCCTTATCTGAGGAAGGATGTTCTTGACATGGAAGGAGTGCAGTGCAGATTCACCAGGCTGATACCTGGGATGGCAGGAATGACGTATGAGGAGAGATTGTATCGACTGGGCTTATACTCACTGGAGTTTAGAAGATTGAGAGGGGATCTCATCGAAACCTATAAAATTCTGTCAGGCCTGGACAGACTAGATGTAGGAAGGATGTTTCCGATGGCCGGGGAGTCCAGAACCAGGGGTCATAATCTAAGGATAAGGGGTAAGCCATTTAGGACTGAGATGAGGATGAATTTCTTCACCCAGAGAGTGGTGAACCTGTGGAATTCTCTGCCACAGAGGGCGGTGGAGGCCAGTTCATTAAATATATTCAAGAAGGAGTTGGATATATTTCTTAAGGCTAAAGAGATCAAGGGATATGGGGAGAAGGCAGGGACAGGGTACTGAATTTGGATGATCAGCCATGATCTCATTGAATGGCAGAGCAGGCTTGAGGGGCTGAATGGCCTACCCCTGCTCCTATCTTCTATGTTTCTATGTTTCTATAGACCAGTTAGCTTGACATCAGTAGTAGGCAAAATGCTAGAATCTATTATTAGGGACGTGGTAACAAGGCACTTAGAAAATCATAATATGATTAGGCAGAGTCAACGTGGTTTTATGAAAGGGAAATCGTGTTTGACAAATCTGAGTTTTTTGAAGATGTAACTAGTAGGATGGATAAAGAGGAACCAGTGGATGTAATGTACTTGGATTTTCAAAAAAGCTTTCGATAAGGTGCCACACAAGAGGTTATTACACAAAATTAGGACTCATGTTATTGGGGTAATATATTAGCATGGATTGCGGGTTGGTTAATTGACAAAAAACAGAGAGTAGGAATAAACGGGTCATTTTCAGGTTGGCAGGCTGTAACTAGTGGGGTACCGCAAGGATCAATGCTTGGGCCTCAGCTATTTACAATTTATATTACAGTACTGACTTAGATGAAGGGACTGAGTGTAACATATCCAAGTTTACTGATGATACAAAGTTAGGTGGGAAAGTAAGCTGTGAGGAGGAAGCAAAGAGGCTGCAGAGAGATATAGACAGATTGACTGAGTGGGCAAGAACATGGCAAATGGAATACAATGTGGGAGTGTGAAGTTATCCACTTTGGTAGGAAAGCAAAAAAGCAGAATATTTTTTGAATGGTGAGAGACTGGGAAATGTTTGCACTCAGAAGAACCTGGCTGTACTTGTACATGAATCACAGAAAGTTAACATGCAGGTACAGCAAGTTAGGAAAGCAAATGGTATGTTAGCTTTTATTACAAAGGGATTAGAGTATAAGAGCAAAGAAGTCTTACTACAATTATACAGGTCATTGGTGAGGCCACACCTGGAGTACTGTGTACAGTTCTGGTCTCCTTACCTAATGAAAGACATACTTGACTTAGAGGAAGTGCAGCGAAGGTTCACTACACCGGTTCCATAAGGATTGTCCTATGAGGAGAGATTGAGTAGACTAGGTCTATATTCCTTAGAGTTTAGAAGAATGAGAGGTGATCTAATTGAAACATATAAAATTCTTAAGGGTCTTGACAGGGTTAATGCTGGGAAAATGTTTCCCCTGGCTGGGGAATCTAGAACACGGGGCCACAGTCACAGAATAAGGAGTAGGCAATTTAGGACTGAGATGAGGAGAAATTTTTTCACTCAAAGGGTTGTGAATCTTTAGAATTCTCAATCCCAGAGAGCTGTGGAGGCTCAGTCGTTTAGTATATTCAAGACAGAGGTCGATAAATTTTTGGGAACAAAGGGAATTAAGGGATATGGGGGTAATGCGGGAAGGTGGAGTTGAGGTAGAAGATAAGCCATGATCTTGTTGAATGGCGGAGCAGACTTTAAGGGCTAAATGGTCTACTCCAGTTCCTATTTCTTATGTTCTTATGTTCTTATTTAATAAAACACCCAAGTGGTTACCTTTCTGAATCTACTTGTGTTTGATCTTTCTCTTACACATTCTTCTACGAGGTGGTACCCCTGTGGCTTCAGCAGAGGTAGAGGAAGGCTGCGCATTTTCCTGCTGCGACTGCACAGACCCTTTTGGTGGACATCCTCTGGGTTTTGGAGCCTGTGATAGCCCTGCCAAAGTCTGCTCCTCCTGCAACTGTGCAGGGGCAGACTCGGCCATCACGATCACAGGAGGCATGTGGGGCTTTGGCTGAGGGGGATGCAATGGGGGAAAAGTGTGAGCACTTTGAGAGGAGCCCCCACTTCCATGTCCCCTCTCATAGTCATCCCTCTCATGAGCCACCCGTACTTCCCTGCTAGCAAAGAGCTGGAGAGCACCTTGCGGCACAGCAGTGGGGCCATGAGGACCCACGTCTACGTTGACATTCCTCCTAGAGAGGAGGCCACTGAGGTGTAAGTATCTACACTGGTGCTGGGTGCACTTAGATCTGATGATGGTGCGCCCTCAGAGGCTGGAGGTTGCTCTGGGGAGTCATCTTCCTGTTCCTCCTGGACAGTGGCGGGGCTCTTGATGGACCTGTGGGAGAGTAAAGAGATGGGTTAGATATGTCGTATGAAGAATGGGTACAGATACTATTACGCACATGATGAACATTCACTGGCTGCTGACATCAATCCCCATCTGAGTGACTGCTGTACGCCATGTCGCTGTATGATATGTAATTCTGTCCCCTTCTCTCGGTCTCCCACCTCCAGATGCTCGGCAACTCCATAGAGTTACAAGGCAGCCTCCTCTGCTGATGTTAGGGTGGCCAATGATGGAGTGCCACCTCTGGTTCTCTCCCTCTCCCCCTTATTGTGGGATCTCTTTTCCTGTAAGGAGGGAAAGAGAATAAGGTTGAGTGAGAGTGATGGAATGAGTGTAAGGAATGAATGGGTTACATCTGTAGAGGGTGACTATTATGGAGTGGGATGGCAATGCCAAGTGGCCTCCTTGTGTGTTGTTAGTTGATATGATTGCATTAAGATGAGGGTGAGTGTGAGGGGTGGCTAGTCAGATGGGGATGTGATAATGTAGCTAGAGAGAGAGGGATGGGTGGATGTGCAAGGTAAGTTGGTGTGAGTAATGATGTGCAGGAGCAGGCTTGGGAATGCAGAGTGGTGGGGATGTGATGAGAGGCACAGCAGGATAAAGTTGAGTGTGGCTTTGCACTCACCTTTCCTGATCTAATGAGATCATTGAAACGTTTGCGGCAATGCACCCAAGTCCTCCTGACCACATCCCTGCTGTTCACCTTCTTGGCTATTTGAAGCCAGGCTCCTTTTGACTCCTGGGGAGGTCTCTTCCACTCATTAGAAGGGAAGAGGACCTCCCTGTGCGCTCTGACTCACTCCACAAGCATATGGAGGGAGTCATCGGAGAACCTGGGTGCAGCCCTCTGTCTCAGTGTACTCATGTTCGGCTCTCTTTCTAGCAGTCCAATTGTGCCTGCACTATCTTAGATGAACCTTCAAATGCAATGTGGTCATGCCCCCTTTAAAGATCCCAGCTGAAAACGCGCCATCTCTGACGTCATCAGACCTGCACCATTTAATTGGGCCGGTTAACCCGCAGAGTGGCCTTAATAGGCCCCATTAATGGAAAGTCGGTCTCAGAAGTGGCGTGGGATGAAGAACCGGGGGCATGGGATGAAGAACGGGGTCATGACCCACCAAGGTAACCGCCCACATGTATCCCGCCCAGGTACAGAAAATTCCGGCCTTAGTACCTGTTTCGTATTTCTCCCTTCAAATGTTATGTTGAACTCGATCATGTTATGATTGCTATTGGATAAATGTTCATGCACAGTAAGGCTGTTAACTAAATCTGGCTCATTACTCATTACTAAATCTAATATGGCATGCCCCCTTGTTGCCTCTAGGACATATTGTTGTAGAAAACTATCCTGGACACACTCAAGAAATTCATTACCTTTCTGATAGGTGCTAGTCTGTTTATCCTAATCTATATGAGTTAAATGCCCCATTAAAACCACTCTGCCTTTACTACATGCTTGTCTAATCTCTGCATTTATACAATCTAGCACTTCACAGCTGCTACCAGGGGGCCTATACACAACTCCCACTACAGTCTTAAATCCTTTCCTATTTCTAACTCAAGTGGGTTCCAAAGTGCAGAATTATTTTTCATAATTATACATATGTTAAAAAACCCATAGGCTCTTGACACCGTTTCAATGCTAATGGCCCGCCGCATGCATTGAACTGACAGCCAACGTTTTCATTTCCATTTGGCAACTGACAATAAACCTGAGAATTTTTGTATATGTATTTAGTTTTATTGCACTTTCAACTTATTTTTATGGGCCAGAATATTGCTGTCAAAATAACGGGGAGGCTAATGGCACTCGCCGTTATTTATGCGCAAATGGTACAACAACTTCAGGCGAGGGGCAGATGCGAGTTAAATGCAGATATACAAAAGTTGCTGTCCGAGCTGCGCCGCTGTGCCATTAGCTTCACGAAAGCGGCATCTCGCTGTCTGCTTCACCATTGAATGGCGTGAAGTTGCTGTATTTGCGCGGTAGATATGAACTAAACTCACCACAGAGAGTTCAGTCTTGTTATTTCAAGTCGAAGTACCCTTTTAACAACGTGATAAGTGTTAATTACTGCCAATCAACCTCTCTGGCATTGAAATTTAACTATTACAAGTATGGAGTTTCATTCCTTCAGGTTTAAATTGTTGTTGGAGATTTTACTTTTTCTTTCTATCTTTTTTCTCTCCCACTTAATCCAGTTTTTCTTTCCCTCTCTTTATTTCTCTTTCTGTACCTGGTTTGACATTTAATTCACCCACTCTAATTTACGCTTCCTTCTCAGTCCTTGCGCTGTTAATTTCACTGTCCATCAATCTGATTGATTAAGGAGATGCACAGTTGCTTGCTCTGTTCCCTCAGGTCCCAGATGCCCGGTTTCCCTCACTGTGGCATTATCAGCTTGCACTTTCAGCAACTTGCCACGCAAAAAATGTAAAAACCTAAACATGCAAGGGCAAGTCTAACTCACGGTAGAGACTGTTAGATTCACTCCTACAGCAAATTATGGCCCAATGTCTGTTTTATATATACATCAAGTCATAGAACCATACATTTATACAGGTTTCATAGTGAAATCAAATTGTATTCAGGGGATGAAATAGCCCTAAATAATTAAAAAAGATAGCTCATTGAGCTTCCGGGAGGGCATTCCCTGTAATGTAATTTATTACGCTTGAGATGAATTCTTTAATATCAATTATTTATTGATAATATGGATGTAATATATGCACATTTTTTTGAATAATTTGACTCCACTGTTACTTAAGATGAATTTCCTGCTATCCATTTAATTTTGAAATGCCTGAATTTGAAAGCCTGTGTTTCTTTCTTATCTTACTCTTAACTACAAAGATGTGGCTGATCAGTGTGAAATATAGGTAGAAAGCAGTGGCAGATCACTTGTCCATTTCTGCTGGTACTCTGTGCATTGATCCTATCCTAAACAGCAGCTTTTTGCTCATCAAAGCTTTGCCAAAAGTCACACAGGAGCAAGTTGTATAGAATTGCATGGTAGTGCAGGTGATTGAACAGTGATTTTGGAACCCCGGGTCAGAGCCTGGGATCAGTCAGCTTAATGAATAGAAAGATTTCCAATTATAATTGCAGTTTTCACCACTAAACCTTAACTCAAATAGGTACAACGGACTTAACAAAAAAAGTAACACTTGAGGAAACACAAATGCATGTTGGTGCTGCAGGATATGTGGTTTCTTTGGCCACGCAGATTACAGTTCATGCACAGCTTACAGACTGCACGACTGGCATACCTCCTGCTGTATCAGATCATATCATTCATATCGTGCACTGGATTCTACATTTATAAGTGCATAGCACAATTATTGAGGACACATACTGGAGAGCATTGTTAGTAGAAACACGCTACTTCTGCGAAACATGTCCCACATGTATCAAGTCTCACGGGCAGTGATTTATATACAGAAAAGTGGAACTTAATTTTACCCAGACAACCCTCACCCTGAAAAAAGAGATCAACTTTAGACACCTCTTGACTCTTGTATATTTTCTCCTGAGAAAGCCAAGTCATTTTTTAATGTAGTAATTTTTTAACATCTGTTACAAACCTGGCCAATGTGCAACAGTCATAGTGCACAGGTAATGCATAAAGTCTATTCCTCCATATTAAAATAAAATTCAATTACATTTATTATTCAAGGAATGGTGGTCATATTTCTAAAACAATATTCCAATACCAAAGGAATGCACCCTTGACCAAAAGCCAGTTTCTCAAATTGTGTTAATTGTTTCCATAGGACAATATTTTAAACATCGGTATCTTTCTCTTTACCTGCCAAATTATATTTTCTGTCTGTGATATCTGCAGTTTTCTGCTTTCCAATTGGTCATGTGTCTGAGTTTTTCTTCTTACTGATTGGTTAAAGAAAGAAAGACTTGCATTTATATAGCGCCTTTAATGACCTCAGGACATCCCAAAGCGCTTTACAGCCAATGAAGTACTTTTGAAGTGTAGTCACTGTTGTAATGTAGGAAATGTAGGTATCTGCCTCTGCTTTGTCTTGTAATTGATACCTGATGAATCACATTCCAAAAAATGACCAATCACATTCATTCAAACCAAACTTTCTCCAAGATATAACCAGCATGATGTCATGACAGCACCCTGGCCAAAATGCATGTGCGTTGCCAGTCCAGCCCTCACCACTTTCCAGCTTGCTCCCTCTTGGCCTGAGCCCTAATGCACAATTGCATACGGTAAGATTATCAAATATTCCATCATCCAGTTGCTACAGAAATGTGAAAGGATCATTATCGTAGGTGTGCTATGATTAGCCAGAGTTCTGTCATGTCTATTACTGAAATTGAAACCTTGATGAGTGCGATTAAAAAGATAAGCACATACAGGTATTCTCATTTTATTTTGGTGGGGGTGTAGTGAGGTCAGTCTATTTGTTGCAGTTCTGTGAAGTGAAGATACAATACAATTATTTGTCTTTCAGTTGAGACGTTAAACTGAGGCCCTGTCGGCCTTCTCAGGTGGATGTAAAAGATCCCATGACACTATTCGAAGAAGAGCAGAGGAGTTCTTCCTGGTGTCCTGGCCAATATTCATCCCTCAACCAACATCACTAAAGCAGATTATCTCATTGCTGTTTGAGGGTGCTTGCTGTGTGCAAATTGGCTGCCGCATTTCCTACATGACAAAAAGCACTTCATTGATTATAAAGCACTTTGGGACATCCTGTGGTTGTGAAAGGCGCTATATGAATGCAAGTTCTTTCTTTCTCTTAACATACACATATATATTTGTATAGAGAGAGAGAGAGAATAAGGCCTAGAAATTAGTCTTGGGCAGTGGTGAAAAAAGGGGCATCAATTGAAGAATGGAACTGAATATCAGGCGCTGTGTATAGCGGGTGGTCGATCCGATACCGCTCGTTCTGCACCACCGCCTGAGACGAATTTCTAGGCCGAAGACTTTAATGGGCATTAACATTACCACATTAGAGAAACTTTTTGGCTTTCATACTCCATTAGCTAAAATAAAAATATCAATGGGCCAGAAATTCGGGTCGGAGGCTTCCTGCGGGTGCAAGCCCCTGACCTGTACTTACCTAGCGCGCCTGCCGTTGTGTTGTGGGCCCGCATGGGATTCCGATCCTGGGCCTCCTCCAGCTGTCAGCGCGCAGTGCTTGCGTATCCCAGGGGCGCAGTTAGTTCGAAGCGTCCCCTGGGATCACGTGGGCCATGGAGAGCCAATCGTAGCAGGGAATCTCCATTCATAAATTTGACAGGAAGACCTGTCAAATCTATGAATAGAGATCGGCCCCAAAACCTAACTAAAGCTTCAAATAATTTTTTTTTAAATCACATTTTTAAAATAACTATAAATTACATAAAATAACTATTTTAAACAATAATTTAAATTTTTGAAAAAATTAATTACAGTTTTTAACGGGACTAAAAATAAACTTACCTTTCTTTAAAGTATTTAAAAGTAATAAATCTGTGGAAAAAATGTTTTAATTTGACTTAATTCACCACTTACCTTGTTAAAAGCAGGCCTTGCGACTGCTATTTAAATGCACAGCTGCTAGAAACTTACCCTCCCGGAGAAACCTGTAAAAAAATTGAAAGTTCCAGGCGTACGCGCTGCCTCTCTGGTGCACACGGTTGACCTCCGAACTCCTTCCTTCAAGGGAATGGAAGTTCCGGTTTCCAGCGCATGCGCAGTGCATGCACAAAACCGGCACTTTCGTTGGCCCTACGCATGAGTACAGGAAACTTTGGTTTATCCGGAGGTTGTATGTCCGGAAACCTCGATCTACCGGCAGAAATCAGGAGCCGTTTCGTTAGTTTTTTTTTCTTCTCGTGGCTTTGTTTTCAACAGTCGGGCTCTGGAAAGTCTCTCTGAAGCTGTTGCTAAGCTACAGAGACGCTTCCAAGGTACGGGCCGACTGTTTACAAGCTGTTGCTAAGCAACAGTGTTTGTTGTCAGATACGGAGATGAAAACCTCCGTATGCTTCAACATTAACTTTGTATGTCCGGCAGTTTTGATAGATCGGCAAAAGCTCGGTCCCGTCGGTGCCGGATATAACAAAGTTTCCTGTACACAGCGCGTACTCACCCATGGGGACCCGAATTTCTGGCCCCATATGATGTTGTAAATCTGCAGATGAACCACACCATAAAAATTGGATCCATGATCAAAAGATTACCTCTACAAAATTAATCTTCTGCTTTTAATAAAATTTGATGGCTGTTTTATAGAAAAGTTATTCTCGTGACAAAGTCTGTCTGACATGGTTGGTTTGTAACAATAAGTATTTATGTATTCTTGTGGTTGTGCTGTAACTGGGACAAAAAGAGCTGTGAAAATGCTGGTGTGGCTCCGTGCATTATTTTTTTAAAACATCCCAGTGGTCACATCATGGTATCAGTTATCTGCCTGGAGTTCTTTGCCATTAACGTTTCAGCACTTTTAATGAACTGTTTAAAATATCTTTATGCTGTCTGATTTGAATTCCGTTGTCCGGCTGAATTAAAGATGTCTGTGGATAAAGAATGCAAAAAATGCAATGCCACAAGTCGGCAATTAACTGATCCAGCGGGGGTCCTCCTTTGAGGCTCCAGTGTAGACTGAAAAGTCAGGACAATTGTACCATTACTTCTAACCTGCATCATACTGGGAGCCCTAGGAATAATTAGGATGCTCATTATATCTACAATATAATGAATTCCTACCCCTCTGCGTATAGATACCAAAAGCAAGGAAATACCAACTCTTGAGCATCTCACGTGCAGACAATATACACCAGTTAATGAGCCGTCCTGTTAAAGAGACTTTTCATTTAAAGAGAACATTTTCTCATCTGCCAGATGGTGCTGATTCATTCCCGGCCCTTTTTGAATGGGGAACCTGCTGGGTTCGGGTAATAGCTTAGACTTGGGGCTGCTGCCTTATAGGCACAATTCTCATCTTAGCACTGCAGTACCTCCACTATCAGATTTAACAAATATAAGTATTCAAAACAAAAGCAATAGTCAGAGTTTCATTCACATATAGTTAACTAAATACTGTGACCCTTTGTGATGAGAACTAGCTAGGGTTTTCCCCAGACAATGTATAGTCTGTTTGACTGTTTCAGCAGATTTAGCATAGAGAAGCACAAACCTGTGGAGCCAAATAGGCCCAGTTTAAGGCACTTTCGAGCTAGGCTAGTGCGATTAAGCAGATGAATGCTGCTCCCACAGTTGACAGCGCTCTACAATAAAGCAGCAGGACAATTGGATAAATGCTTACAGGGAAAAATTTGCAGGGCTATGGGGAAAGGGCAGG
This sequence comes from Somniosus microcephalus, assembly GCF_052327205.1. Classification (NCBI taxonomy): domain Eukaryota; kingdom Metazoa; phylum Chordata; class Chondrichthyes; order Squaliformes; family Somniosidae; genus Somniosus; species Somniosus microcephalus. The sequence continues at coordinate 139,401,678 of NC_140989.1, read as the reverse complement.
GGGAGTGGGACTAATTGGATAGCTCTACCAAAGAGCTGGCACAGGCACGATGGGTTAAATGGCATCCTTGGTGCCGTATCATTCTATGATTCCATGACTCGGGAGATGTGACAGCATCAGAGACCCCCATTTTCATGAGTTTTGTGAGCTATAACTATTTAAATGTAAAATCGCAGAGCTGGGTTCTCTCTATCCAGTGAGAGTTGCAGGTCTCCAGCCTCCACTGGGGCTTCACTGGAGCAGCAACACAAGCCAAAGGAAATGGGAAAACATCACAAAGAGGTCATTTTTGAGTGGTGGTCTACCTTTGGACTTACTTATCACCTGAGGCAAAATTGGTAGAAGTGTCGCCCTGGGCATTATTGCCAATCAGTGCACATCCTTACAATTGTGTCTGTTTAATAAGAATAATGATTAGAGGAAGGGAAGGCTTTCTAAGGAGTAAGGGTCAACGCTGTGTTCAGACATACAGGATCTGGAATTATCTACGAAAGAATCTGTCAGATCTAAAGCAATCTGCTAATGTAAGCAAACAATGCAGTTATGCATGACAAGCACTTACCATAAGCAGGCATGCAAGGAAAGTCTGCCCTAACAGACTTGAATTCTTTGACTGATGAACCGTGCTAACCAATGCAGTACTTCCATGAGAGAACCGGGGCAATGACTGCTTCGTATGAATGGAGGTAGTTCTGCATGCGAAAGATACAATGAGTAAATGCACATGCCAACCTCTATGGGCAGCCTCAATTCTTAAAGGGAGGTCAGACAAAGGATCCTTGCAGGGCAGCCTAGCAGGGTGGTGCCTGTTCAACTTGGAACAGGCAGTATAGAGGGTAAGAAGTCTGATTTCCTCACACCTACGGAGGCAAGTTTCACTCTTTAATCTGTGCTAGTACAGCCAAGCAGGGATCACAGTGAGACAATGCTAAGGATGATCAATGCCACAGATGGGGATGCAAAGAATAAACTACTTGTCTGAAACAGCCAGAGATACAGATTATCAGCACAAGACATAAAACTGCTGAGTGTGTAATGATACCAAATAAAGGAAATCTTGCACCATTCTGATGTCCATTCAAGTTGAGTGAGTTGCCAAAAGAAGGCTTGTATGATTTTTTAAATTAATTCACAGGATGTGGGCGTCGCTGGCAAGGCCGGCATTTATTGCCCATCCCTAATTGCCCTTGAGAAGGTGATGGTGAGCCACCTTCTTGAATAGCTACAGTCCCTGTGGTGAAGATACTCCCACAGTGCTGTTAGGGAGGGAGTTCCAGGATTTTGATCCAGCAGCGATGAAGGAAAAGCGATATATGTCCAAGTCAGGATGGTGTGTGACTTGGAGGGGAACTTGGAGGTGGTGGTGTTCCCATGCACCTGCTGCTCTTGTCCTTCTAGGTGGAAGAGGTCACGGGTTTGGGAGGTGCTGCCGAAGAAGCCTTGGCGAGTTGCTGCAGTGCATCTTGTAGATGGTACACACTGCAGCCACGGTGCGCCAGTGGTGGAGGGAGCGAATGTTTAAGGCGTTGGATGGGGTGCCAATCAAGCGGGCTGCTTTGTCCTGAATGGTGTCGAGCTTCTTGAGTGTTGTTGCAGCTGCACTCATCCAGGCAAGTGGAGAGTATTCCATCACACTCCTTACTTGTGCCTTGTAGATGGTGGAAAGACTTTGGGGAGTCAGGAGGTGAGACACTCACCACAGAATACCCAGCCTCTGACCTGCTCTTGTAGCCACAGTATTTATGTGGCTGGTCCAGTTACTTTTCTGGTCAATGGTGACGCCCCAGGATGTTGATGGTGGTTCCCCTCCAAGTCGCACAACATCCTGATTTAGAAGTATATCGCCGATCCTTCATCGTCGCTGGGTCAAAATCTTGGAACTCCCTCCCTAACAGCACTGTGGGAGTACCTTCACCACACGGACTGCAGCGGTTCAAGAAGGCGGCTCACCACCACCTTCTCAAGGGCAATAATGGATGTGCAATAAATGCTGGCCTTGCCAGCGATGCCCACATCCCGTGAATGAATATAAATAAACAAAACAAAAAGAATTTGCTGCTAGGTCATCCAGCCTACGTTAATTCAAAATCTCAGTTGGTTAAATGACATGATTTAATTTACACACTATTAATGCACCAGAAGAGAAGAGTTGATGCTTTGTCTTGTTTTCTCCTTCAGTGTTTACAACAACAATTTCCATTTATATAGCACCTTTAACATAGTAAAACATCCCAAGACACTTCACAGAAACAATTATCGAAAAGAATTTGACACCGAGCCACATAAGGAGATGTTAGGATAGGTGACTAAAATCGTGGTCAAAGAGGTAGGTTTTAAGGAGCGTCTTAAAGGAGGAGAGAGAGAGGTCAAGAGGTGGAGTGGTTAAGGGAAGAAATTCCAGAGCTCAGGGCCGAGGCTGCTGAAGGCACAGCCACCAATGGTGGAGCGAAGAAAATCAGGGATGCGCAAGAGGCCAGAACTGAAGGAGTGCAGAGATCATACAGAAATCACAGAAACCCCACAGTGCAGATAGAGGCCATTTCGGCCCATCGAGCCTGCACCGACACATATCCCACCCGATCCCTGTAACCCCTACACCAACACATATCCCACCCTATCCCCATAACCCCACGTATTTAATCCCCCTAATACTAAGGGTCAATTTATCATAGCCAATCAACCTAACCCACACATCTTTGGACTGTGGGAGGAAACCGGAGCACCCGGAGGAAACCCACGCAAACACGGGGAGAATGTGCAAACTCCACACAGGCAGTCACCCGAGGCCGGATTCGAACCCGGGTCCCTGGCGCTGTGAGGCAACAGTGCTAACCACTATGCCACCGTGCTGCCCCTTCTTGGAGGGTTAGGGCTGGAGGAGATTACAGAGATATGGAGGGGCGCAGTATATAAGCACTGGCTATAAGTTACCAATTCTGGTTCTTACCAATGCTCAGCATTGTGCACTCACTAATAATAAAGCAACAGGACTCTGCAGGCTCGCAGTAGGAAAGAATGTCACAAACGACTAAAACACCAATTGAAACCAATTATTGAGGCAATGATCTTATTTACATAAGCAATACTGGCGTTGTTCCTATTCTTTGGCACTAAAAATGGCCTACGTAAGGTAAACATGGAGAAGCTTATTCATAAGTAACTTATTTCTTTGTATAAATATGGAAGCCCTATGAATCTTACAACTGGATAGCCTCATTGTTGAATCCGTGATTCTTAAAGTATGATGTTTTCCAATAACTAGACGGAGGCTGTAAATTAACAATCAACAGGTGTTTACTGGAGGAGGGTAGTCTAAAGACTAACAGTACAGAGGCATGCTCAAGGCTTATATACAGGTGTGGTCACTGCCGGTACTACAGTATACAGGAACTGTAAAAGTAGTTCTCTCTTAAAGGTACATACACTACAATCCCTCCCCTTTTAGATTAACAGTACCCATAACATTCAATTAACAGTTAACACTTTAACATGCACATTAAACTGAAATAGTCCATTTATAGATTCAGTCTGTGGGGCGGCTTCCTGATCCTTTCTGGATAGCGCCTTTCCTGAGGATCTTGTTCTTGGTGCGGAGGCGATTCCAGCCCCCTTTCATCGGTTAGTTCATTAGGTTCTGCTGCTACTGTTTCTGAGGTAGATGCTACCGGTATGTCGGGTTCATCCCCAGGTACGCGAGACATGGGGTTGACTCGTTCCTGTGACGCTAGGATCTGGTTGACGTGGCATCTCACAATGTTCTCCCCGACATCCACTGTGTACATTAATGGCCCCTGCCGTGTGCATATCGTTCCGGGTTGCCATTTCTCTGTTCGGTAGTCGCGGGCCAAGACTGGTTGTCCTACATTGAAGCTCCTTGTCGGCTTTTCATTGATGTGCTGGAATTGCTTATCCTCAACATTTCTTCGCACATTTGGTCTGAGCAAATCCAGACGAGATCTCAACCTTCGGTTAAAGAACATCATGGCCGGGGTCTGGTTGGTAACTGCATGTGTCGCATTTCTGTAGGAAAACAGGAAATTGTCCACCTTATGCTGCAGTGGAATTTCATCATCGCACATGGCCCTTATCGCCTTTTTAAAGGTTTGTATGAACCTCTCAGCCAATCCATTTGTGGCTGGATGATATGGGACGGATGTGTAATGCCTTACGCCATTCCTTCTCAGAAATTTCCGAAACTCTTCGGACACAAACTGTGGTCCGTTATCAGAGCAAATCTGCTCTAGCAAGCCGTTCCTGGCAAATATGGTCCGTAGGACTGCAATCATTTTCTCTGCAGTGTTTGAGGACATTTTGATCACCTCAGGCCATTTCGAGTGCGCATCCACTGCTATTTAGAACATTGAGTCCATGAATGGACCAGCAAAATCAATATGCACCCGTTGCCATGGAGAGGAGGGCCACTCCCATGGGTGTAGAGGGGCATGTGGTGGTGCATTTTGGACCTTCTGGCATCCTGAGCAGCTCTTTGTTAGGTCCTCGATTTGTTGATCGATCCCCGGCCACCACACATAAGCCCTAGCAAGGCTTTTCATTTTCACCCTCCCAGATGGCCTTCGTGAAGCTCATTGAGCACTCTCTCCCTTAACTTGGGTGGAATTACCACTCGGGATCCACACATCACTGTCCCCTGGCATACTGACAGCTGTTCTCTTCTGGATGAGAATGCTGGCAACAGTGAGTCGCCATGTGTTGGCCATCCCTTCACCGTCAAATCATATACCCGAGACAGTGTCGGATCATTGCGGGTCTCCTTCTCTATATCGGCGTTAGTTACTGGCAATCGTTCAATTATCGACGAATAAAATATTTCGATAGGGTCCACTGCTGCTGCTTCCTCCACAGTAGGCAGTGGCAGGCGTGATAGCCCATCAGCGTTTCCATGCTGTTTCGTGCCCTTATACTCTATTTCATATTGGTTCGCCCCTAGAAAAAGGGACCATCTTTGTAGCCATTGTGCAGTCATCACCGGAACGCCCTTCTTTGGATTAAAGATGGAGACAAGTGGTTGGTGGTCAGTCAGCAAGGTGAACTTCTGCCCATGCAGATAGTGGTTGAATTTTATTACTCCCCATACTAGGCTGAGGGCCTCCCTGTCGACCTGGGCGTAGTTGCACTCGGCTGAGGTTAGTGACCGAGACGCAAAGGCTACTGGCCTCTCCAACCCGTCTGGGAATATGTGCGACAGCACCGCTCCAATACCATAGGGTGATGCATCACATGCCAACCGAATTGGCAACCACAGAAACCCCACAGTGCAGATAGAGGCCATTTCGGCCCATCGAGCCTGCACCGACACATATCCCACCCGATCCCCGTAACCCCTACACCAACACATATCCCACCCTATCCCCGTAACCCCACGTATTTAATCCCCCTAACACTAAGGGTCAATTTATCATAGCCAATCATCCTAACCCGCACATCTTTGGACGTTTACGTTCGTCATTCCGCTTCCATGGTACCCCCGTTTGCAGTAGGGTGTTCAGTGGGTGTAATACTGCAGACAAATTTGGTAGTGCTGGGTTGAAATGGGCCAACACCTCTTTTGATGTGATCAATTCTTTGCACTTCTGGAATGCTCGTTTACATTCGTCATTCCACTTCCATGGTACCTCCGTTTGCAGTAGGGTGTTCAGTGGGTGTAATACTGTTGACAAATTTGGTAAGAACTTATGGTAGTAGTTGACCAGCCCGAGGAACGACCTCAGTTGTGACACATTTTCCGGTGCTGGAGCCTTGACTACTGCCTCAATCTTTTCAGGGGACTTATGTCACCACTCTTCATCAATAACGTGGCCACAATACGAGATCTGCTTCTGGAAAAACTCGCACTTGTGGCGATTAGCTCGTAGCCCATATTCCTTTAATCTAGTGAGCACCTTCTCCAGGTTGGCGAGGTGATCACTGTCATTTTCGCCCGTGACCAGGATGTCGTCCAAATAACACTGGGTCCCTGGAATCCCTTGCAGGACTTGATCCATTGCCCTTTGCCAAATAGCCGGAGCCGATGCTACCCCGAACACCAGCCGGATGTATTGGTAGAGACCTTTATGAGTGTTGATCGTGAGGTATTGTTTTGAGGCTTCTTCTACCTCCATTTGCAAGTATGCCTGGGCCAGATCAATTTTGCTAAAGCGTTTACCTCCAGATAGCGAGGCGAAAATATCCTCAATCTGTGGAAGTGGATATTGTACCGTGTGAAGGACTGGGTTCACTGTCACCTTAAAATCCCCACAGATGCGAACCTTCTTTGGTTCCCCAGGCCTATTACTCAACGACCTCTTCATTACAGGAATGATGGGTGTAGCCCACTCGCTCCAGTCTACTTTGGACAGTACTCCTGAACGTTCCAACCCTTCCAGCTCTGCTTCGACGGCTGGTCGGATCGCATAAGGCACCGGTCTGGCCTTAAAAACTTTGGGCTTGCATTTTCCTCCATTTTAATCGTCGCTGTTATGCCTTTTAGTGTTCTGAATCCCTCCTTGAACACTTCTTGTGCGTCAGTTAGCATTTTTGACAGTCGTCCAGGTGTGACATCGTCACCCTTTTTGGCCTCAACCTTCAGTACCTGTATGGAATGCCAATCTAATTGTATCTTCCGGATCCATTCACGTCCTAGTAGTGGTGGTCCTCCATCTGGCAATACATATAGGTCCATTTTGGGTATTTCCTGGCCTTTGTATATCACGTTCACCCTTATTTTTCCTTTGGGGTAGACTTTTTGCCCCGTGTACGTCTTCAAGACAATCTCTGTAGCTTTCAAGGGTATATATGAAAATAGCCGCTTGTAGTCCCTTTGGTTTATGACTGTTAGGGCTGATCCTGTGTCCAATTCCATTTTCACTTGGACTCCGTCTATCTTGAGCGTGACCCAGATAGTCTGGTGATCCTCTATTTTGATTACCTTATGTAGTTTCAGACAACCCAGCTCCTTGCTTCCGGAGTCTGTATCACTTTTCTGTTCGTCTGAACTACTGTCCATCAACTTATGTACCTTTTTGTACTTCTCCTGTGGAGATTTCTTGCTGCTGGTTTTCTTCCCTGACCTGCAGACTCTTGCTATGTGTCCTGCTTTTCCACACTGTCTGCACACTTGGTCCTTGAACCAACAATCCTTCTGGTCGTGTGTTGTTCTGCCGCAGTGATAACACTTCCCTGCTCCATATGACATTTCATTGGTGCCATATTCTTGCGGTCTCCGTTGTATCTCTGCAGCACCCCATGCGGCTGCTTTGTGTGATACTGCCATGCTGAAAGCCTTGTCCAGCGTTAGATCCTTTTCTGAAAGAAACCGTTTCTGTGTTCCTTCACTTTGAAGCCCACACACAAACTTGTCCCTTAACGTATCTGCTAGTCCCAATCCAAACTGGCAGTGTTTCGATAGCTTACGCAGTTCCGTTAATTACTCAGCATTACTTTCGTCTTTATGCTGGTTCCTTTTGTGAAACTTAAATCTTTCTGCTATCAGCAGCGGTGTGGGGTTTAAGTGGTCCTGTAGGATTTCCACTATGCTTTCGAAATTCTTATCCACTGGCTTCTCTGGGGTTATTAGGTTTCGCAGTAAGCCATAAGTTTTTGCACCCATGGTATTCAACAAAACCAGTGCTTTCCTAGCATCTGGCACTTCATTCGCCTTGCAGTGCACCTCAATGCGTTCCACATATGTCGTCCAATCTTCGACTTCATTGTCGAACGCAGTGATACTGCCACTCTTCGGCATCCCTGGGTGTGATTAAACTGTCTAAAATGGCATCTCCCGTGCTCTCCCTTCTTCTCCGCTGGCACAAAATGGCATCTCCCGCGCTTTCCTTTCTTCCCGCACTCGCCCTTCTTCTCAGCTGCGGCTTCTAAAATGGCGTCTCCCGCGCTCTCCCTTCTTCTCCGCGGCTCAATGGCATCTTCCGTGCTTCCTTTCTTTCCCCCGCGGACGCAGTTCAGCCCTTGAGCCCTGGCTGTGCTCTGCGCGTTCTCCTGTGCGCCTTTCTCGTTGCCGCCGCTCGGTCCTGAACCTGGCTGCTGCTTTACCCTCTCTCTCTTTTTGTTTTCCATCAACGCCGCTCGGTTTTCAACCCCCGGCTGCGCCCTGTGCGCTTCACCCTCTCTCTTACCCCGTCGACGCTGCTCGGCCTTTTCTGTGCCATTGGTCGGCTCCAGCCGCCGCTGTCCGGGAAGGGTCTGCGCTGTACCTGTTGCCAGTCTGTTGCTGGATCGTCGTGGCTGGAGAACCAAGCCCAGCTCTCAACAGCCTCCCCTGCGATGTTCACTCTCTGCCGGATGACTGGGCGGTTGCTCGTGGTCGACGCCCGTGCTTCTGGCCTCGACTTTCTTCCACCGTCCTCCTGGAGCGAATCCTTGAAAGGAAATGCAGAGTTGCAGGTAGATTCGAATCGACCTCGTTGCCACTGTTGAATCCGTGATTCTTAAAGTATGATGTTTTCCAATAACTAGACGGAGGCTGTAAATTAACAATCAACAGGTGTTTACTGGAGGAGGTAGTCTAAAGACTGACAGTACAGAGGCATGCTCAAGGCTTATATTCAATTCAATTCAATTCAATTCAAATCACTTTATTGGCATGACAAGTTACATCTTATGTTGCCAAAGCATCAAAAAACATTCATGTTTGTACACAAAAATACAGATCTATCCATACAGTGTATAAACAGATATATCCCTGAGTGTATAAATATACTTTCATATAATTTATATATACTCTTTTCTTATATTTAGTGGTTGTCCCTCTGTTTATGGCAAGCTGTAACATAGTGTACCGCTAGTGTTACACAATTTCTCTCTTCCCCTAGTAGGTATGGGAGTTTTTGGTCGTCATTCAAATTTCTGAATTCCGGGCATATTTTTGTGAATTTTGGGTAGAAATTCTCCCTTATGCCCTGATATTTTCTACAAGCTGTGAGGAAGTGCATCTCTGTCTCCACCACTCCCTGACTGCAGTGAGAGCATATCCTGTCCTCTCTTGGTAGCCGGGTCTGCCTGTGTCTACCTTTTTCGATCGCCAGGCTATGTTCACTAAGTCTGTACATTGTCAAGGTTTTTCTCAGTTTGTTATCCTTTACCATGGTCAGGTAATCAGCCATGTTGTATTGTCTGTTTAGGGCCAAGTAGCAATTGAGTTTGCTTTGGGTTTTTGTTGTTTCTGCCCAATATGACAGATATTTTTCCTTTTGCTTAGTGACGATTGTGTTGGGTCGAATTCTTTGTGTTACGCTGTCACTGTCCTGGGGCTGGTTATTGTTAGTAGTGTTAGTAGTTACTTCACTGAGTCCCAGGACTAGTTGACTGAGGGTATTCTTCTTTATGGTCCTCTCTTGGCATTTCAGGGCTTCGTAATGATAGCATTGGGGGTTGCTCATTTCTAGGTGTTTCCAAAATTTGGTGGTTCTTTTTTGGATAGTGATTATTAATGGATATTGGCCTAGTTCTGCCCTGCATGCATTGTTTACGGTTTTCCTTTGAGTCCGGAGGATACTTTTACAGAATTCTGCATGTAGGATCTCAATTGGGTGTTTGTCCCATTTTGCAAATTCTTGTTGTGTTAGCGGTCCCCACACCTCACTGCCATAGAGTGCAATTGGTTCAATTACTGATTTGAAAATTTTGAGCCAAATGCTAATTGGGATTTCTATTTGGATTGATTTTTTAATGGCATAGAAAGCCCTTCTTGCTTTCTCTTTCAGTTCATTCACAGCCAGTTTGAAATTTCCCGTAGAACTGATTTTTAAGCCCAAGTATGTGTAGTTAGTGGTTTGTTCAATTTTGGTTGTTCCTAGTGTGAAATTTATTTTGGGTCCCTGATGTCTGGATCTTTGCTGGAACACAAGGACTTTGGTTTTTTGGGGATTTATTGTCAGGGCCCAAGTCTGGCAGTACGACTCCAGCAGATCCAGGTTCTGCTGTAGACCCTCCTTAGTTGGTGACAGCAGAACCAGGTCGTCTGCATAGAGGAGGAATTTAACCTTGGATTCATATAGGGTGAGGCCGGGTGCTGTAGCTTGTTCAAGTAGTTTTGCCAATTCATTTATGTAAATATTAAAGAGTGTCGGTGAGATTGGCAAGCCCTGCGTCACCCCCCGCCCCTGTGGGAAGTATTTTGTTTGTTTGTCTCCAATTTTAACTGCACATTTGTTGTTTGTATACATTGATTTAATTACATCATATGTTTTTCCCCCTACCCCGCTTTCGATAAGTTTCAGGAATAAACCGTCATGCCAGATGGAATCGAAAGCCTTCTGGAAATCTATAAAGCATGCGTAGATTTTGCTTTTGTTTTGATGAACGTGTTTGTCAATTAGGGTCTGTAGGGTGAAGATATGATCTGATGTTCTATAGTTTGGCAGGAATCCAATTTGGCTTTTACTCAAGACATTGTGCTCCTCAAGGAAGTTTATAAGTCTTTTGTTTATGATACTACATATATGATACTACATATATATACAGGTGTGGTCACTGCCGGTACTACAGTATACAGGAGCTGTAAAAGTAGTTCTCTCTTAAAGGTACATACACTACACTCATTATCCTTTACTATTCTGTTACTTACAGATGATGAAGTGAGGTCTCAGCAAAGGGCTCCCTCCAGGTTAGACTGGCAACAGCCCAGCAATTGGAGGGCACAGCATGTGAGGGAAGTTATCCAACCGTCACACTTGGAAGGATATCCATAGGAAGATGTTAGACCTTGTTACATTTCTGGATCTTTTCTAACCTCCTGCTTACCTTAGATTATTTTGGCTGTCATATCTTAGATCACTCTGATGTGTGGATCCCAACTCCCATACCTTCAAGCATATCGATCCTTCCCTTGAGATGTAGGCAAGCATTCGGTGATATACTTGGGAAATGTAGAACTGTTAATTATCTACTGGATGTATTTCATGCTTTCATGCTATCTCACTCTAAAAAAGAAAGAAAGAAAGAAAGAACTATTTGCGTTTATATAGCACCTCTCCAGACCTTAGGACGTTCCAAAGCGCTTTACAACCAATGAAGCACTTTTGAAGTGTCGTCACTGTTGGAATGCAGGAAACACGGCAGCCAATTTGCACACAGCAAGATCCCATAAACAGCAATGAAATAAATGACAAGATCATCTGTTTTAGGAGTTGGTTAAGCAATAAATGTTGGCCAGGGCACCGGAAGAAATCTAGTATTCCCAAACGATAGAATATCACATCAGACCTCATTTTAAGTTTAAAATATCAAGCAATGTATTTTATAAATGATGAAAAAACACATAAGAAACAGTCATATATAATTATAAATGTTATAAATTTACAGTAGACAACAGTCCACCTAACTCCTTGAATGGATATGATTTTCCACTCTGCGATGGCCCACCTGCGATCTCTGCTCAAAAGCTCATTGACCTGAAACATTAACTTTGTTTCTCTCTCCACAGATGCAGCCTGACCTGCTGAGTATTTCTAGCATTTTCTGTTTTTATTTCATATTTCCAGCATCCGCAGAATTTTGCTTTTGTGATTTCTGCCCATTCATTTTAATGGGTGGATAATCATGGGCTGTTGAGCACAAAAGTGGTAAATCCAGGCCACTCTGTTTTAAAAGTTATTTAAAAAGGATTGCGTTGTAGGAATAGGTGTATTCCTAACAAATAACGGAGCTTGACTCGGAAGAACAACAAACAGGATTTTAATGTTGAATTAGATGAAGTACAGCAAACAACGTAGAACGATGCAGGAGAGTCGTGGAACAGGTCTTTCCCCAGTGGGGACACCACGAGGACTGACTCGGCAGTCCCGTGGATTGCGTGATGATGTCATCGCGTTTTCCCGCGCTTGGGCAGTCACGTGGATGGCGCGATGACGTCATTGCATTCTCCCGGCACCCGGCACTGCAGCCGGCCGTTGCGGCCAAAGTCGCGGGAGCGGGAGGCCGAGCAGAGCCACCGATTGCCACAGGGGCGGGAGGCCGAGCTAGGCCGGCGATTGTCACGGGAGCGGGAGGCCGAGCTGGGCCGGCTCGCGTTTAGGTGAGTCACGTGATGCGTGACGTGACGTCATCGCGTTAGCCCGCGTTTGAGTGAGCCACATGATGCGCAACGTGATGTCATTGCGTTAGGTCATGTTCTTAAAGGGGCAATGCCCCATACATGCAAACTGTATATAAACATAGTTAAAGTTAAAGGGAATTATGTATAATGAGTAAGGGACACTCGGTGGTACCGCTACATGCGCCCCCCCAGAATTCGCATTAATGAACGACAAAAGGTGAGGTAGTCTGACGAGCCTGTCCGAACGACTCCTGCAGTCTCGAGACGAAGACTGTTGGGTGGCTGGTGGTCAGGCGGACGATCGTAACTGGTGTGCTGCAACGACGATGGGTGGTCGGTGCTCTTGGCGGTCGTGCTGTCTGGATTTGGTGGGCGAGGTCAAAAGGTGCTGGTCGTGAGCGGATCCTTGCGTTCGTCGTGGTGAATAATACGTATCCAGCCGTGCGAAGGGCCGCGGCGTCATGGCGAATAAAACGTATTCAGCCATGCGAAGGACCGTGGAGACGCATGACCTCTGCAGCCCGTGGTTCGAAGTGGGCGCCGGGGCGAAACAGCAGGCCGCGTCATAGTGACAGGCAGGTTGGGCAGACGCGGACCATGGCTCTGTTGTTGTTGGAAAAAGTCCCCAGTCTGACGGAATCTGCAGGAACGTCAAACGGGCGATCCAGGAGGACTTGGCGGGCGAGGTCGGTGAACTCGCCGACAGGTGAGCGAACTCTTCGGCAGTCTGGAACGCATGGAACGGTGCATGCCGTAGTGCTACGACGGTAACACAAAAGTGAGTGAACCATTGCTGCGTTGATCAGTGATCGGTGATGACAGCAACTTTTGCGTGGTCGATCGCAGCCGCGGGATGCCCGTTGGACCCGTCCTCGATGTTAGCAGCGTCAGTAATGTTTGTGTTTGTTGAGGGGAACACTGTAGAGAGGGCGGCAATGCTTCTAGTTGTTGGTTTAGGGGAAAAACTGCCAGGAGGGCGGCAACGCTTCTAGTTATTGTTGATTGAGATGGAAAACTGCTGGGAGAGCGGCAACGCTTCGCTTTCGCGCTGAAAAGCGTGGTAGAAAACACAACCAGCAGGCTGACGGGCTGGTGCGTCGTTGGTGGGGAATGAGTCTTCGTGTTTCACGAGGAATGGGTCCTCGTGGTTTGCGAGGGATGGGTCCTCGTGGTTCGCGAGGGATGGGTCCTCGTGGTTCGCGAGGGATGGGTCCTCGTGGTTCATGCGGAGCAAGTCCTCGTGGAGCCTCCGAACTGACTAGACCTATATTCGATGTTCTCCTGTAATTATCCGTTAAACTCTGTTATTTTTCATTAAACCTCGTTTATTTGATCGCCTGAGTGGACCTCAGTCTTTTGATCAGAACTAGACATTCCTACATTGGCCATTCACAGAGACGGGGTTCAGGCTGTGCGCGTCGTACGTGAAAATCGTTCACAGAGACGGGGTCACCAATGTAGGTTTTGATGACTTCCCATCCTCATGTCGTTGGGTCACCAATGTAGGAATAGGTGTATTCCTAACAAATAACGGAGCTTGACTCGGAAGAACAACAAACAGGATTTTAATGTTGAATTAGGTGAAGTACAGCAAACAACGTAGAACGATGCAGGAGAGTCGTGGAACAGGTCTTTCCCCAGTGGGGACGCCACGAGGACTGACTCGGCAGTCCCGTGGATTGCGTGATGGCGTCATCGCGTTTTTCCGCGCTTGGGCAGTCACGTGGATGGCGCGATGACGTCATCGCGTTCTCCCGGCACTCGGCACTGCAGCCGGCCATTGCGGCCGAAGTCGCGGGAGCGGGAGGCCGAGTTGAGCCGGCGATTGCCGCAGGGGCGGGAGGCCGAGCTGGGCCGGCTCGCGTTTGGGTGAGTCACGTGATGCGCAACGTGACGTCATTGGGTTAGGCCGCGTTCTTAAAGGGGCAAGGCCCCGTACATGCAAACTGTATATAGACATAGTTAAAGTTAAAGGGAATTATGTATAATGAGTAAGGGACACTCGGTGGTACCGCTACAGCGTCAGTTCTTAGATTTTTGCGCAAGGAGTTCTGTTTCTTTGCTTACTAGTCCATGATTTTTCTGTCCATTCATTTTAAAATGAGTTACTGGGACTTCCCGCCCTTTGGACACCTGACCACTCAAATTCAAAAAGGAACTGTCAATCAAACACAAACTGAACCACATTGTTTACATTTGAATGATCTCATCACCAACATAGACTTAAAGAATACTGCAATGGTGTGCAATGAGGATGAGTGTGAAAGTGACAGATCGGTAGCTCAATTTGTGGCAGGTAGCAGCTGAGTTCATTACTTGCTCTACAATATGTAAAGTTGAAATTGATCTTGCTATCTACTGGAATTGCAACACTAGCAAAGTAATGAATGAAGATTGTTCAGAAGCATTCAAGTAGGGCAAGAAATAAAAATTGAAGTACTGCATTTATATAGCGCCTTTCACAACCTCAGGAAGTTCCAAAGCACTTTACAGCCAATGAAGTACACTGTTGTAATGTAGGAAACGCTGCAGCCAATTTTCACACAGCAAGCACTCACAAACAGCAATATGATCATGGCCAGATAATCTGTTTTAGTGATGTTGATTAAGGGATAAACATTGGCCAGGACACTGGGGAGAACTCCCCCACTCTTCGTTGAAATAGTGCCATGGGATCTTTTACTTCCACCTGAGAGAGCAGGCAGGGTCTCGGTTTAATGTCTCACCCAAAGGGCAGCACCTCCGACAGTGCAGCTCTCCCTCAGTACTGCACTGGAGTGTCAGCCTAGATTTTGTGCTCAAGTCTTTTCGAGTGGGAGTTGAACTCAGAACCATTACTGATTCAGGTAAGTGAGTGTGCTACCAACTGAACCAAGGCTGACACCTAGTGTTGTGTATGTACCTTTAAGAGAATAACTGGTCTCAGACTGCAGTACCGGTAGTGACCACCCCAGTATAAAAGGCGCTAGAGAGCCTCGGTTGTTTAGTTTCGTTATGGACTTCCACCAGTAAACATCTGTTTGTTTTCACTCCTGCTGGTCCGTGTATCAATCATTCACGGACTTAACACTGGCGACGAGTAAGAAACGTACTTACCTGCAACTCGGCAGCAGCTCCGACGACGTTGTTGAAGGTCGGAGCCAGAAGAAAGAGAAAAAAAAATAGAGTCCATTGGAACTCGAGAGACGGGCGTCGGCCGTCAATCACCAGGTTCAAGGCTTTGCAGGAGCGACTTTCCAGAGCCGGGCTGGGTTCCTTGGTCCGTGGTTTCCCAGCTAATCGGGCTGGTGGCAGGTAGTGCTCTGATCCTTCCTGGGCTGCAGCGGGCTGAAGCTCGATCGGGTGGCCTTTCAACGGGGCCGGGCAGCGAGTCGGGAAGCAAAGAGAGAGAGAGAGGGTGGAGCACACAGGGCGCGGCCGGTGTTTCGAAGCTGGGCAGCGTTCGGACCTCAGAAGAGGGAGGGAAGTGTCCCAGAGGGTCCGCTCCACGACGGGAAAATAATAAAAGAAAAAGAATACGCACAAGAAACCGTGGAAAGCAGCGCTAACAACAGCGGGGAAGAAGACAAAGCGCGGGAGGCACCATTTTGTTAAATCGGAGAAGAAGGCAAAGCGCGGGAGGCGCCATTTTAGATTTGCAAGATGCCAAAGTCTGGCTGTATCACTGCTTTTGATAATACATTGGAGGACTGGACCACGTATGTGGAAAGAGTCGAGGTATATTTCGAGGCAAATGAAATAGCGGAGGGGAAAAAGGCATCAATATTGCTAAACTTAATGGGCGCTAGAACGTACGGCCTATTGCAGGATCTGATTACTCCAGCCAAACAGAAGGCGAAGAGTTTTAACGAAATTGTTGCTGTTCTACAGGAGCACTTAAACCCTGCACCGCTGTTGATAGCAGAAAGATTTGAATTCCACAGGAGAACTCAGCACAAAGATGAGAGCAATGCTGAGTATCTTACGGAACTACGCAAGCTATCAAAGCACTGCCAGTTCGGAGCAGGACTGGCAGATACCCTACGGGACAAATTTGTCTGTGGACTCCTGAGTGAAGGAACACAGAAGAAGTTACTTGCAGAAAAAGAGCTGACGCTAGATAAGGCTTTCAGCATGGCAGTATCGTATGAAGCAGCAGCCAGGGGAGCTGCAGAAATTCAACAAAAACCACAGGAATACGGCACCCACGAAATGACACGGGGATTTGCAAAATGTTATCGCTGCGGCAGAACTAACCATGGCCAGAAGGACTGCTGGTCCAAAGACAAAATATGCAGACAATGCGGGAAGATTGGACACATTGCACGAGTTTGTAGGTCTGGGAAGAAGACCAGCGACAACAAAAAGGCTACGAAGGAACCGTACAAGAAAGTACAAAAGATGACGGACAGTAGTTCCGAAGACCAGATGAGCGATAGTGAATCCGGAAACAGAAGACTAAGCTGTCTCAAACTTCACAATGTAATCGCAAAAGAGGATCACCGAACCATTTGGGTCACTCTCACGATAGCAGGGTCCCAAGTTAAAATGGAATTGGATACAGGATCAGCGCTAACCGTCATGAATCGACGAGACTACGAGCGGCTATTTGCACACATACCCTTGAGAGAGACATCCATCATCTTGACGACGTATACGGGGCAAAAAGTATACCCCAGAGGAAAAATAAGGGTGACTGTCGAATACAATGGCAAGAAAATACGGAAATTGTATCTCTACATACTGCCAAATGGTGGACCACCATTATTGGGACGGGAATGGATCAGGAAGATAAACTTAGATTGGCATTCCATTCATGCAATGACGGTGGACGGTAAAAAAGATGAAGAGGTCACTCCTGGACGATTGTCAACAATCTTAGCTAACGCCAAAGAGGTATTTCAACAAGAACTGGGCACGCTTAAAGGCGTAACCGCCTCGTTAAAAATAGAAGAGAATGCAGTTCCCAAGTTTTTCAAAGCGAGACCGGTACCATATGCAATTCGCCCAGCCGTCGAGGCAGAGCTGGAGAATCTGGAGAAGGTGGGCGTGTTGTCTAAGGTCGACTGGAGCGAGTGGGCGACACCCATCGTTCCTGTCATGAAGAAAACATTAAGCAATAAGTCCGGAGAGCCAAGGAAGATTCGCATCTGTGGGGATTTCAAGGTGACGGTGAACCCTGTCCTTCACAAAGTACAATATCCTCTTCCAAGGATAGAAGACATCTTCGCCTCACTGTCTGGAGGGAAGCGTTTTACAAAAATTGACCGAGCACAAGCATATTTGCAGATGGAGGTTCAAGAGTCCTCTAGGAAGTATCTCACGATAAACACTCACAAAGGTCTTTACCAGTATCATCGACTGGTATTCGGAGTAGCATCGGCTCCGGCGATATGGCAAAGAGCGATGGAACAAGTCCTGCAAGGGATTCCGGGGACTCAGTGTTACTTGGACGACATCCTTGTAACAGGTGAAGATGACAGTGAACACCTTAACAACCTAGAACAGGTGCTCACTAGACTACGGGAACATGGGCTGCGAGCCAACCGCCCCAAGTGCGAATTTTTTAAGAAACAGATATCGTATTGTGGCCACGTGATTGATGACGAGGGGTTACATAAGTCCCCTGACAAAATTGAAGCGGTTGTTAAGGCCCCAGCGCCTGAAAATGTGTCGCAACTGAGGTCATTCCTCGGGTTGGTGAATTACTATCATAAGTTTTTGCCGAATTTGTCGACAATTCTGCACCCACTGAACGCCCTGCTACGAACGGGGGTAGCATGGAAATGGAGCGATGATTGTAAACGTGCTTTTCAGAAGAGTAAGGACTTAACCACTTCGAAGGAAGTATTGGCTCACTACAACCCAGCACTGCCAATCAGGCTGGCGTGTGATGCGTCTCCCTACGGCATTGGGGCGGTACTGTCACATAAATTCCTTGATGGTTTGGAGAGGCCGATAGCTTTTGCGTCACGCTCGTTAACTTCTGCCGAGCGTAACTACGCCCAGATTGACAGAGAGGCCCTCAGCCTAGTGTGGGGGGTGAAGAAGTTCAATCACTATGTGCACGGTCAAAAATTTACTCTACTAATCGATCATCAACCTCTTGTCTCCATTTTCAACCCTCAGAAGGGCGTACCGATAATGACAGCCCAACGGCTGCAGAGATGGTCCCTTTTCCTAGGGGCACACCAATATGACATCGAGTACAAAGGAACTAAACAGCATGGAAATGCTGATGGATTGTCACATCTACCGTTGCCGACGGTGGAAGAAGAAGACCTTGCAGTGGATCCAATGGAGTTATTCCACTCGACCATAGTCGAATGTCTCCCTGTGACGAATGCAAACATAGAAAAGGAAACACGGAATGACCCGACACTATCACGGGTCTATGATTTAACGGTGAAGGGATGGCCAGCATTTGGCGAGCCACTGCTGCCAGCATTCTCGCCGAGAAGAGAACAGCTGTCAGTGTGCAGAGGAACCTTGATGTGTGGATCCAGAGTAGTAATTCCACCTAAGTTGACGGATAGAGTGCTCAATGAGCTTCATGAGGGTCATCTGGGTGGGGTAAAAATGAAGAGCTTAGCCAGAGCGTTTGTGTGGTGGCCGGGAATCGATAGAGAAATCGAAGAGATGACCAAGAGCTGTGCAGGATGCCAGAAGGTCCAAAACGCCCCACCATAAGCTCCTCTGCATCCATGGGAGTGGCCCTCATCTCCATGGCAAAGGGTGCACATTGATTTTGCTGGTCCCTTCATGGACTCGATGTTTTTAATTGCGGTGGATGCACATTCAAAGTGGCCAGAGGTAATAAAAATGTCCTCAACCACCACGGAAAAAACTATCACTGTTTTACGAACCATATTCACCAGGAATGGGCTGCCTGAACAGATTTGCTCCGACAATGGACCACAGTTTGTGTCTGAAGAGTTCCGGAGGTTCTTAAAGAACAATGGTGTTAAGCATTACACATCTGCCCCATATCATCCAGCCACTAATGGATTGGCTGAGAGGTTTGTCCAAACATTCAAGAAGGCTATCAAGGCAATGTGTAATGAAGATATACCCCTACAACACAAGGTGGACAACTTCTTGTTTGCCTACCGGAATGCGACACATGCGGTTACCAACCAAACTCCAGCCATGATGTTCTTCAATCGAAGACTACGATGCCGCTTGGATTTGGTTAAGCCAAACGTCCGAAGAGATGTGGAGAACAGGCAGTTTCAGGATATGAATGAAAGGCCGACCAGGAGTTTTAAGATAGGTCAACCAGTTTTGGCCCGGGACTACCGCACTGAGAAATGGCAGCCAGGAACAATTTGTACACGACAAGGACCTCTCATGTATACCGTGGACATTGGGGAGAGCACTGTAAGATGCCATGCTGACCAGATTCTAGAGTCACTGGAAAACGTCAACGCCACACCACGATCTGATACACCTGGTAATGAAATCGACGTTCCAATTGCAGCTACCGCAGAACCGGTAATATTGGAAGCAGATGAACCAAACAACGACATTGATTCCGACTCAACATTGCCAGAAGAACCTGTTACCCCAAAGAGGCGTTATCCAGACAGAATCAGGAAGCCTCCTCAAAGACTGAACTTATAATTGCTTAAACTTAACCACTGTATCTAGTAACAGTAATTGTGATTGTAATTCGTTATCATTTAGTTGTTAAGTGAATGTTATGTACTGTTTATCTAAAAGGGGAGGAATTGTTGTGTATGTACCTTTAAGAGAATAACTGGTCTCAGGCTGCAGTACCGGCAGTGACCACCCCTGTATAAAAGGCGCTAGAGAGCCTCGGTTGTTTAGTTTCGTTATGGACTTCCACCAGTAAACATCTGTTTGTTTTCACTCCTGCTGGTCCGTGTATCAATCATTCACGGACTTAACACCTAGGAAGATGCAAGTCTTCCAGGACACCTAGGAAGTTGCACGTCAGAGAGATTGATGAATGTTTACAATGTGCACAATTGATGATCCAGTGCATTTAGTCAGCTATTAGAAATGTTAAATTCAATAGCCTAGAAATGGCTGTTTGAGCACTATTAAAGGGTACAGAAAGCAATTGGAAGGCAAGAGGGTTGGAGTATAAGAGAAAAGAAGTCTTGCTGCAATTATATACGGCTTTGGTGAGACCACACCTGGAGTATTGTGTACAGTTTTAGTCTCCTTACCTAAGGAAGGATATACTTGCCTTAGAGGCGATACAACAAAGGTTCACCAGACTGATTCCTGGGATGGGGGGTTTGCCCTATGAGGAGAGATTGAGTAGACTGGGCCTATATTCCCTAGAGTTTAGAAGAATGAGAGGTGATCTCATTGAAACATACAAAATTCTTACAGGGCTTGACAGGGTAGATGCAGGGAGGATGTTTTCCCTGGCTGGGGAGTCTAGAACCAGGGGTCACAGTCACAGAATAAGAGGTCGGCCATTTAGGACTGAGATGAGGAGAAATTTCTTCACTCAGAGGGTGGTGAAACCTTGGAATTCCCTACCCCAGAGGGCTGTGGTTGCTCAGTCGTCGAATATATTCAAGGCAGAGATTGATAGACTTTTGGACACTAAGGGAATCAAGGGATATGGGGATAGTGCGGGAAAGTGGAGATGAGGTAGAAGATCAGCCATGATCTCATTGAATGGCGGAACAGGCTCAAGGGGCTGTATGGCCTACTCCTGCTCCTATTTTTTATCTTCTTAACTGAGTGTTGGGTAAAATTTTGAAGCAGTAGTACACAATGCCAATTAACCCTCCTTTGTACTGTTTTCTGGAGCTTGCACATTGATTATCTAATAGAGTGGCAGATTCAATTATACTGATGAGCACCTGTTAGCTCCACAAACTATCCTTTTAACCTGAAAATAGCACAGGGAGAGCCCAGGGCAGCAGCTTACTCAAAACACCTGCCTCAACAATGGGAGCTTCTAGACAGAGGGAAGTAGGGTTCGCTGATCAGCATTGGATGCTCTCCTAGAAGGAGTGAGAAAGAGGCAGGATAGAAATGATAAGATAGATGGCCATTCCTCCCCCTCATCCCCCCGCCACCCCCCCGCCCCCAGACCCAGAACCACCCTGTGCAACAGATATTGGAGTAAGGATCAACGCTGTGTCCCGACATACAGGATCTGGAATTATCTATGAAAGAATCTATCAGATCTAAAGCAATCTGCTAATGCAAGCAAACAATGCAGTTATGCATGACAAGCACTTACCATAAGCAGGCATGCAAGGAAAGTCTGCCCTAACAGACTTGAATTCCTTGACTGATGAACCGTGCTAACCAATGCAGTACTTCCATGAGAAAACTGGGGCAATGACTGCTTCGTATGAATGGAGGTAGTTCTGCATGCGAAAGATACAATGAGTAAATGCACATGCCAACCTCTCTGGGCAGCCTTAATTCTTAAAGGGAGATCAGACAAAGGATCCATGTAGGTCAGCCTAGCAGGGTGGTGCCTGCTCAACATGGAACAGGCAGCATAGAGGGTAAGAAGTCTGATTTCCTCACACCTATGGAGGCAAGTTTCACTCTGTAAGTCTGTGCTAGTACAGCCAAGCAGGGATCACAGTGAGACAATGCTAAGGTTGAAAAATGTCACAGATGGGGATGCAAAGAATAAACTACTTGTCTGAAACAGCCAGAGATACAGATTACCAGTGCAAGGCATAAAACTGCTGAGTGTGTAATGATACCAAATAAAGGAAATCTTGCACCATTCTGATGTCCATTCAAGTTGAGTGAGTTGCCAAAAGAAGGCTTGTATGATTTTTAAAATTAATTCACAGGATGTGGGCGTCGCTGGCAAGGCCAGCATTTATTGCCCATCCCTAATTGCCCTTGAGAAGGTGATGGTGAGCCACCTTCTTGAATAGCTACAGTCCTTGTGGTGAAGATACTCCCACAGTGCTGTTAGGGAGGGAATTCCAGGATTTTGATCCAGCAACGATGAAGGAACGCGATATATGTCCAAGTCAGGATGGTGTGTGACTTGGAGGGGAACTTGGAGGTGGTGGTGTTCCCATGCACCTGCTGCTCTTGTCCTTCTAGGTGGAAGAGGTCGCGGGTTTGGGAGGTGCTCTCGAAGAAACCTTGGCGAGTTGCTGCAGTGCAACTTGTAGATGGCACACACTGCAGCCACGGTGCGCCAGTGGTGGAGGGAGCGAATGTTTAAGGTGGTGGATGGGGTGCCAATCAAGCGGGCTGCTTTGTCCTGAATGGTGTCGAGCTTCTTGAGTGTTGTTGGAGCTGCACTCATCCAGGCAAGTGGAGAGTATTCCATCACACTCCTTACTTGTGCCTTGTAGATGGTGGAAAGGCTTTGGGGAGTCAGGAGGTGAGACACTCGCCGCAGAATACCCAGCCTCTGACCTGCTCTCGTTGCCACAGTATTTATGTGGCTGGTCAAATTGAGTTTCTAAATATTCATAAATATTTAGGACTGAGCTAAGGAGAAATTTGTTCATTCAGAGGGTTGTGAATCATTGGAATTCTGTACCCCAGAGGGCTGTGGATGCTCAGTCATTAAGCATATTCAAGACAGAGATCGATAGATTTTTAGATACTAAGGGAATCAAGGGATATGGGGATAGGGCTCGAAAGTTGAGTTGAGGTCGAAGATCAGCCATGATCTTACTGAATGACGGAGCAGGCTCCAGGGGCCGGCATGGCCTACTCCTGCTCCTATTTCCTCTGTTCTTATGTTCTTGTGAATGGGAACCGGAAGCCAGAAATCAGGGACATTTTCTGTGATTAAATGTTTTACTAATCATGGAATATTTGTGGCACAATTTTATTTTAAATTTAAAGTACAAAGTCTAACATCGATGATCACTAAATGTGCATTAGTGCTAAACATTAAACGTATCTTTGCTGACATTATTTTGGTAGAAAATGTAGATTCGTGTAGCTCTGCCAGTATTTTCATCTTGTACAAATGAAAATAAATCACATTCCTTTTTCCAAAAATGTAAGAAATGCTTTATATGGTATACCACAACTTTGATACATTACTACTATTAGAAACCTAATGAGAGTCCACACAGGAAAGCCGTGCCAACATTATTAGACGGTGTTTCAAGGATTATGTCATTTTAAATGGCCTCGAGGAGATTTTCTCGCGGTTCTGATATCGTGTGCAAAAAAAAAGTCTGAACTGGATCAGTACCTCACATGGAGGCACTAATGATGTGGATCAAAGTGACGTTTTACAAAATTACTGGCAGATTTCGCAGAGATTCGGTGGTTTAATATATATAAAGCTCCCTGGGTAAGGAAGGGACTAGACAGGAAGTGGGGTGTGGATGGAAAGATATTTTATATTTGGCAGAAGCATGCATCCCATAGTAGCAGCAAATGGTGCATGTTTATGAATCAAACCTTATTATAGACTGCCATTTTATTGCACTTAATGACTGCATCGGATGTTGGCCATCTGGCAGCCTCCAAAGCGCACTCAAACCAGAATGATTAAAATTACTATCTTCCGTAGAAATTCATAACACGGAGTGGAAATTTGTCACTTGTATACTTTTAGTTTAGTTAAATCCTGATGAGTGTCAGCCATAGCTCTGTGGGCAGCACTCTGTCAGTAGGTTGTGGATTCAGGTCCCACTCCAGAGACTGGAGCACTAAATCTAGGCTGATGCTTCAATGCAGTACTGAGGGAGTGCTGCACTGTCCAAGCTGCCATCTTTCAGATGAGGCGTTAAACCGAGGCCCCGTCTGCCCCCTTAGGTGGATGTAAAAGATCCTTTGGCACTATTTCGAATAAGAGCGGGGGAGTTCTCCCCGGTGCCCTGGCCAATATTTATCCCTCAACCAACATCACGAAAACAGATTATCTGGTCATTATCATACTGCTGTTTGTGAGAGTTTACTGTGCGCAATTTTGGCTGCCGCATTTCCTACATTACAACAGTGACTACAGTCCAAAAATACTTAATTGGCTGTAGAGTACTTTGGGACAACCTGAGGTTGTGAAAGGCGCTATAGAAATGCAAGTCTTTTTTTCTTAAAATCTGGTGAATGGATTTCAAGTTTGATATGTTGAGCTAGGTTTAGGACCTCCATAAAATGGGAAGGATTGGGATGGTAAACTGGAATTATACATGACGGGAATTATGTTTGGCTAAGGCACAAGCATATTCAGCTTTTTTATTGTACCTTAAAAAAGGATTGCCCACAAGCCACACTGCTGCTTCTCATGTCCGTGTCACGATGTCCTTTCTCAATCTGCTGACACTGCTTTCTGCTTGCTTCTCTTACTAACTTCTTAATTGGTACCTCTTCCCGTCTTTCTGAATTTTTCCTTGACCTGCTAAAGTGTCAAAAGCAAGAGTCATTAATATTTAAAACCAAGTATGTACATTTTAATCAGTGCAAATATTTTTGTTTATTCATTGGCCTAAAAATTCGGTTGCTTTGTGCCTCCTGTTAGCGCCCTAAGAGGGTGCTAATGGGGCGCAAAGCAACTAGTGCCTGGGCGCGGCACCGCGCACGCCTCCCGCAAAATTCAGCGGGAGGTTAGCGGCGGCGCTAACCAGTAGCACCCCACAGTGCTGCACCACCGGCGATGACATCATCAGCGTGCGCAGCACCCCGCTTGCGACGTGCCGCGATATTGACTCGCAGCGCCCCAAGAGGGATGCAGGGTGCTTCCAGTAGCGCCCCGCTTCCCTCTTGGGGCGCAACCACTCAACTTCCGGCGCAGGGGTGCTAATTTTTCCGGGGCGCTAAAAGTAGCACCTCGGCGAAGTTAGCGGGGCACTACTCAATTTTTAGCCCAAATTATCTTTAGAAAAACTTAAGGGGCCAAAGATCTAATGACTTAACTGCTGGGATGCACCTATTGCTGTTTAATTGGCCAATCTTTCCCTGAGTGGTATCTCAATGGCAGGTGCCTGGACTACTATGGGTGCCTGCCTGGAAAACATGGTATAGCCACGCCGCTCTGGGAGGTGGAGGGGAGGGATGGTGTTGGGAAGATCAGCAAAAAAGAATTCTATTCGTGGCCAATCAGTCCCCTTTGTAAAGGGATGGAATCAAATGTTAAACATTTTTTTTTAGGTTGTGGCTGTAGTGTATGTACCTTTAAGGGGAGAACTACTTTTTACAGCTCCTGTATACTGTAGTACCGGCAGTGACCACACCTGTATAGAAACCCTGAGTAGGGATCTGTACTGTTAGTTTTAGAGTAACCCTCATCCAGTAAACACCGTTGATTGTTCCTCTGCAGTCTCTGTCTATTTATTGAAGGACCTCTGCAGAAGAAGGCCGATTCCAGGGGCACGGGCGTCGACCATCCGGCGGAGACTCCAGCGAAACGGGCTGGCAGCAGGTACGGCGCAGACCCATCCCGGACGGCGGCGGCTGGAGTCGACCGACGGCACAGGGGAAGGCCGAGCAGTGTCGACAGTGTAAGAGAGAGGGTAGAGCACACGGGGCACAGCCGGGGTTCAGGACCGAGCGGCGTCAACGAGAGAGGTGCGCAGGAAAACGCGCAGAGCGTGGCCGGTGTTCAAGGGCTGAGCAGCGTCCGTGGGGGAAGAAAGGAAAGCGCAGGAGACGCCATTTTTGAGCCGCAGCGGAGAAGAAGGGAGAGCGCGGGAGATGCCATTTTTGAGCCGCAGCGGAGAAGAAAGGAAAGCGCGGGAGACGCCATTTTGAGCCAGCGGAGAAGAAGGGAGAGCGCGGGAGACGCCATTTTGAGCCGGTCTAACCGCACCAAAAAAAAAAAAAAAAATGCCGAAGAGTGGCAGTATCACTGCATTCGACAATGAAGTCAAAGATTGGACGACATATGTCGAACGCATTGAAGTATACTGCAAGGCGAATGAAGTGCCAGATGACAAGAAAGTGCTGGTATTGTTGAATTCAATGGGTGCAAAAACGTATGGCTTACTGCGAAACCTAGTAACCCCTTAGAAACCAGCGGAAAAGAATTTTGAAAACATAGTGTCAATACTACGGGGCCACTTAAACCCCACACCGCTGCTGATAGCAGAAAGATTTAAGTTTCACAAAAGGAACCAGCATAAAGATGAAAGTAATGCTGAGTATTTAACGGAACTGCGCAAGCTATCGAAACACTGCCAGTTTGGAACAGGACTAGCAGATACTTTAAGGGATAAGTTCGTGTGTGGGCTTCAACGTGAAGGAACCCAGAAATGGCTTCTATCAGAAAAGGATCTTACGCTGGACAAGGCTTTCAGCATGGCAGTATCACACGAAGCAGCAGCACGGGGCGCGGCTGAGATACAACGGAGACCACAAGAATATGGCACAAATGAAATGGCATACGGAACAGTGAAGTGCTATCGCTGCGGCAGAACAACACACGACTGTAATGATCAATAACATGTCATTCTATAGTGGACACTAGGTGGAGCCGTAGAGCTGTGTAGAGCTCTATATAGCTGTATGTATAAGGCTACACTACCCAGCTGTATGTATATTAAGACTACATTACCCATGAGGCACTAGGCTACCCACAAGGCAGCAGTCAAGATGGAAGCCTCTACAGATACTGTACCTAGTCCACATGTGCTCAATAAAAGTGTCTAGCAAAAGCTAGCTGTGTTCATAATAAGAATGTCTATTTATTAATGAACATAAGATGGTACCAAGATGGTGAAGATCTGCTGAAAATTGTGAAAAGCGACATGGAGAATTTGAAGCCACCAGAGCATTTGAAACTCACAGGAAACATCGACTACAATTGGCAGACTCTTAAACAACAATTCGAACTCTACATTGCAGCCATCGGATTCGGTACGAAGCCAGACGCAAGAAAAATAGCGTTGCTGCTTATGGTTGCAGGCCCACAGATGATAGAGGTATTTAATACATTTGTATTTAATCCAGAGGAGAACAGAGAAAAATTAGAAGATGTGCTAAAAAAATTTGATGCACATTGCTCTCCCAAAAATAATGAGACCTATGAAAGATACATCTTCTGTTCTCGGACACAGCAGCAAAATGAGTCTTTTGATAGCTTTATAACTGATCTGAAACTGAAAGCACAGACATGTAATTTATCTGAGCTCAAAGCATCCATGATTCGTGACCAGATTGTGTTTGGTATTCATGATAAAAAAAGTCAGGGAACTTCTGTTGAGAGAAACCGAACTAAATTTGGAAAATGCAGTGAAAATATGCCAAGCCAGCGAGCTAGCTCGAAAGCACGTGAAGACTTTCAGTGAAATCAATAATGATGCGATTGTAATGAGTGATAATGCTGCTGTCGGTGCTGTGTCCTACAAGGGGAAGAAACGTGGGCAGAACAGAAATGAAAAGCAATCGGAGGATGACATTTTTAATTGTAAACGCTGTGGTTACAAACACCAGTTAAGACAATGCCCAGTGTTTGGAAAAATGTGCACAAAGTGTAATGGAAAGAATCACTTTGCCAAACAATGCTTTTCAAAAGTAAAAACTAAGAAAGGGCAATGAGTTAATGTAATTGAGGACACTGATTTAAGTGAGGCATTTTTTGTAGGAATGCTGTCATGTGACAATATCAAAAAGGATACAGAAAATGTGCAGCCCTCAGAAATGGACAATGCTGAACATAAAGTTAATGCAGTAAAAGAGGACAAATGGATGATCCCACTGCAGGTAAATGGAGCATTTGTTACCTTGAAACTAGACACTGGGGCAAAAGCAAACTTAATCAGTATGAGTGACATTAACAATATGAAAGAAAAGCCCAAAATACAAAAAAAGTCAGTACTACTGAAGAACTATAATGGACAGAAAATAGATAGCTTAGGTGTATGCAGACTTAAAGTGACAGTCAAAGACAAAGTGCATCACCTCATGTTTTCTGTTGTGGCTGAAAGACTTGATTCACTATTAGGTGACAAAGCTTGTGAGGACTTAGAACTGGTCAAGAGAGTCTACTGTATAAACTGTGCCATAAGCAGACCAGATGACTCGGTGGATTCTGTAGTGAATAATTTCCAGGATGTGTTCAAAGGATTTGGAGTTCTACCATTCACTTACAAGATCCAGCTAAAGGAGGATGCTCAGCCAGTGGTACATGCTCCACGAAGAGTTCCAGCACCCCTGCGTGACCGGCTCAAGAATGAACTGGACAGAATGACCACACTAGGAGTCATCAGGAAAGTCGAAGAGCCAACAGACTGGGTTAACTCCATGGTATGTGTAAAGAAAAAGAACAATGATCTAAGAATATGCATGGATCCAAAGGACTTAAATGCAAACATAAAACGTGAACACTACCAGATTCCCAAGCGAGACGAAATCACCAGTGAAATGTCAGGTGCCAGATACTTTACAATGCTCGATGCCTCACAAGGATTTTGGCAACTAAAACTGGATAAGAGAGCACCAAATACTGTACCTTCAACACACCATTTGGCAGGTATTGTTTCCTCAGAATGCCTTACGGGATAATATCTGCATCTGAAATCTTTCATAGAGCGATGGAACACGTAATTGAAGGTCTGGAAGGAGTTCGGGTCTATGTTGATGACATCATCATCTGGGGCTCCACACTGAAAGAACACAATGAGAGACCGACTAAAGTGCTACAGAGCATACGCCGGAATGGACTGAAGCTCAACAAAGCCAAGTGTCAGTTTGGCGTCCAGGAAGTCACTTTCCTAGGAGATAATCTATCTGGTAAAGGAATAGAGCCAGATATGGAAAAAGTAAACGCCATACTCAAAATACCCCGACCCACTGACAAAAAGGAGTGCTACGCATCATGGGGATGATAAACTTCATTGGAAAGTTCATTCCTAACTTGTCAGCCAAGACAACCTGTCTGTGAGACCTGCTATGTAAAACAAATGAGTTCGCATGGACAGAAAGACATGAACAAGAGTGGATAAACCTCAAAACAGTGCTGACAACCACACCTGTACTCACCTTCTTTGACCCAACAAAAAGAATCAAAGTGTCAACAGATGCATCAAAAGATGGCCTAGGTGCGGTCTTGCTACAAGCAGAGGGCAAAGATTGGAAGCCTGTTGCCTATGCCTCCAGGTCTATGACTGATACTGAGTGTCGATACGCCCAGATTGAAAAGGAATGTCTAGGCTTGGTAGTTGGACTAGAAAAGTTTCATGGCTACACATATGGACTTCCCACCTTCACAGTTGAGACAGACCACAGCCCTCTGGTTGCCATCATTAAAAAAAACCTGAATGAGATGTCTCCAAGGATTCAACGACTCATGATGAAGCTGCAAAGATATGACTTTGAACTGATCTACACACCAGGCAAATACATAGTGTTAGCAGATGCAGTATCCCGAGCACCCACAATGAGTCATGTGAGCTCTACTGAAGAAGACGTGGATGTTCATGTGAGTATGGTCACTGCTGCGCTGCCCGTGTCAGACACAAAATCAAAGCAAATAGCAGAAGAAACAGTAAAAGATACAGTATTACAAACAGTAATAGAGAACATTCATCATGGTTGGCCAAAAGGTTCCTGTCCAAAATATTTTCACATAAGGTCAGAATTGAGTGTCGCAAGTGGACTATTACTAAAACAGAACAGAATAGTCATTCCACAGGCTCTACGTCAAGACATGCTCAAAAGGATTCATGAGGGACACCTTGGAATTGAAAAATGCAAAAGGAGGGCAAGAGACACTGTTTATTGGCCTGGCATAAATAAGGACATTGAGAACATGATAGGCAAATGTGAGACATGTCAGAAACACCAAAACAAACAAACAAAGGAACCAATGATAGTAGCTGACTTACCAACAGCACCATGGCAAAAGGTTGGTATGGACCTCTTTCATTTAAATGGTAAAGAACATCTAATAGTGATTGACTACTATTCTAACTATCCTGAGATGGCGCTGCTCTCAAGCACATCAGCAAGCAGTGTCATAATGCATGTGAAATCCATCTTCGCCAGACATGGAATTCCCAGGATTGCCGTTAGCGACAATGGTCCGTGCTTCAACTGTAAGGAGTGGCAACAGTTTGCAGCACATTATGACTTTCAGCACATCACATCCAGTCCTTTGTATGCTCAGTCAAATGGTAAGGCAGAGAAAGGTGTTCAAGTTCTCAAGCAGCTACTGAAGAAAGCGACAGAAAGCAAGTCTGATCCTTATCTCGCCCTGCCGAGCTACCGAGCCTGACCTTTAGACTGTGGTTCTTCACCTGCTGAACTACTAATGGGTCACAAGTTGTGCACCACGCTACCCTGCTGTGCAAAAGAACAGCAAAGTGAGGAACTGAGACAGAGACTTCAACTGTTAAAGCTGAAACAGAAATCATACTATGACAAGTCATCCAAAACTCTAAAACCATTGACAAGGGATGATGTTGTCAGGATTGAGGATCCAGATGCATGGAACAGGAAAGCTACAGTTCTTGAGGAAGTAGGACCAAGGTCATACACTGTTAGAACTGAGGAAGGACAGATTCTCAGGAGGAACCGCCGTTCCCTCCTAAAAACACAAGAGACTATTCAAGAGCAGATTGATGACAATGCCGCAACTGCATCTTGTCATTCACCACCAGAACAATCTCATGAAGACACATCAGACTTACCCGTGTTGAGAAGATCCACACGTGAAGTAAAAAAGCCTGATAGACTTAATCTTTGAGTACAATGTAAAGCTTTGAAAATGTGTTGACTGTTTTGAAAATGTTTATGTTTATAGAGCACTAACAAAAGTGTTACTGATATTATCTTTATTGTTTTCTTGAAAGTTGATTGATATTGATTTTGTTAAACCTCAAAGAAAGGGGGATGTAATGATCAATAACATGTCATTCTATAGTGGACACCAGTTGGAGCCGTAGAGCTGTGTAGAGCTGTATACAGCTGTATGATAAGACTACACTACCCAGCTGTATGTATATTAAAACTACATTACCCATGAGGCACTAGGCTACCCACAAGGCAGCAGTCAAGATGGAAGCCTCTACAGATACTGTACCTAGTCCACATGTGCTCAATAAAAGTGTCTAGCAAAAGCTAGCTGTGTTCATAATAAGAATGTCTATTTATTAATGAAATACGAACGACCATAACGATTGCTGGTTTAAGGACCAAGTGTGCAGGCAGTGTGGAAAAGTAGGACACATAGCAAGAGTCTGCAGGTCGGAAAAGAAAACCAGCAGCAAGAAATCTCCACAGGAGAAGTACAAGAAGGTACATAAGGTGACAGACAGTAGTTCAGATGAACAGAAAAGGGATACAGACTCCGGAAGCAAGGAGCTGGGTTGTCTGAAACTACATAATGTGATCAAAACGGAAGATCACCAAACTATCTGGGTCACGCTCAAGATAGCCGGAGTCCAAGTGAAAATGGAATTGGACACAGGATCAGCCCTAACAGTCATAAACCGAAGGGACTACAAGTGGCTATTTTCACATATACCCTTGAGAGATACAGAGATCGCCTTGAAGATGTACACGGGTCAAAAAGTCTACCCCAAAGGAAAAATAAGGGTGAACGTTATATATAACAGCAAGGAAACACCAAAAATGGACCTATATGTATTGCCAGAGGGAGGACCACCACGACTAGGACGTGAATGGATCCGGAAGATACAGCTAGATTGGCATTCCATACAAGCACTGACTGTAGATGCCAAAAAGGATGACGACGTCACACCTGGAAGACTGTCAAATATGCTAACTGACGCACAAGAAGTGTTCAAGGAGGAACTCGGAACACTAAAAGGCATAACAGCGATGATCAAAATAGAGGAAAATGCAAGCCCAAAGTTTTTTACGGCCACACCGGTGCCTTATGCGATCCGACCAGCCGTCGAAGCAGAGCTGGAAGGTTTGGAACGTTCAGGAGTACTGTTCAAAGTGGACTGGAGCGAGTGGGCTACACCCATCATTCCTGTAATGAAGAGGTCATTGAGTAATACGCCTGGGGAACCAAAGAAGGTTCGCATCTGTGGGGACTTTAAGGTGACAGTGAATCCAATCCTTCACAAGCTACAATATCCACTTCCGCGGATTGAAGATATTTTCGCCTCGCTATCTGGAGGGAAACGCTTCACTAAGATTGATCTGGCCCAGGCGTACCTGCAAATGGAGGTAGAAGAAGCCTCGAAACAGTACCTCACGATCAACACTCATAAAGGTCTCTACCAATACAACCGGCTGGTGTTCAGGGTAGCATCAGCTCCGGCTATTTGGCAAAGGGCAATGGATCAAGTCCTGCAAGGGATTCCAGGGACCCAGTGTTATTTGGATGGCATCCTGGTCACGGGCGAAAATGACAGTGATCACCTCGCCAACCTGGAGCAGGTGCTCACTAGATTGAAGGAATATGGGCTCCGACCTAATCGCCACAACTGCGAGTTTTTGCAGAAGCAGATCTCGTATTGTGGCCATGTTATTGATGAAGAGGGGTTACATAAGTCCCCTGAAAAGATTGAGGCAGCAGTCAAGGCTCCAGCACCGAAAAATGTGTCACAACTGAGGTCGTTCCTCGGGCTGGTGAACTACTACCATAAGTTCTTGGCAAATTTGTCTACCGTACTACACCCACTGAACACCCTACTGCAAACGGGGGTACCATGGAAGTGGAATGATGAATGTAAACGAGCTTTCCAGAAGAGCAAAGAATTGATCACATCAAAAGAGGTGTTGGCTCATTTCAACCCAGCACTACCAATTAGGTTGGCGTGTGATGCATCACCCTATGGCATTGGAGCGGTGCTGTTGCACAAATACTCGGACGGCTCAGAGAGGCCAATAGCCTTTGCGTCACAATCACTAACCTCAGCCGAGCGTAACTACGCCCAGATTGACAGGGAGGCCCTCAGCCTCGTGTGGGGAGTGAAAAAGTTCAACCACTATCTGCACGGGCAGAAGTTCACCTTGCTGACTGACCACCAACCACTTGTCTCCATCTTTAATCCAAAGAAGGGCGTTCCGGTGATGGCTGCGCAACGGCTACAAAGATGGTCCCTTTTTCTAGGGGCTAACCAATATGAAATAGAGTATAAGGGCACGAAACAGTATGGAAACGCTGATGGGCTATCACGCCTGCCACTGCCTACTGCGGAGGAAGCACCAGCAGTGGACCCTGTCGAAATATTTCATTCGACTATAATTGAACGCTTGCCTGTAACTAACTCTGATATAGAGAAGGAGACCCGAAATGACCCGACACTGTCTCGGGTATATGACTTGACGGTGAAGGGATGGCCAACACATGGCGACTCACTGTTGCCAGCATTCTCATCCAGAAGAGAACAGCTGTCAGTATGCCAGGGGACCTTGATGTGTGGATCCCGAGTGGTAATTCCACCCAAGTTAAGGGAGAGAGTGCTCAATGAGCTTCACGAAGGCCATCTGGGAGGGGTGAAAATGAAAAGCCTTGCTAGGGCTTATGTGTGGTGGCCGGGGATCGATCAGCAAATCGAGGACCTGACAAAGAGCTGCTCAGGATGCCAGAAGGTCCAAAATGCACCACCACATGCCCCTCTACACCCATGGGAGTGGCCCTCCTCTCCATGGCAATGGGTGCATATTGATTTTGCTGGTCCATTCATGGACTCAATGTTCTTAATAGCAGTGGATGCGCACTCGAAATGGCCTGAGGTGATCAAAATGTCCTCCACCACCACGGAGAAAACTATTGCAGTCCGACGGACCATATTTGCCAGGAACGGCTTGCCAGAGCAGATTTGTTCTGATAACGGACCACAGTTTGTGCCCGAGGAGTTTCGAAGATTTATGAAGAGGAATGGGGTAAAGCATTACACATCCGCCCCGTATCATCCAGCCACAAATGGATTGGCTGAGAGGTTCGTACAAACCTTTAAGAAAGTAGTAAGCGCCATGTGCGATGACGACATTCCACTGCAGCACAAGGTGGACAATTTCCTGTTAGCCTACAGAAATGCGACACATGCAGTCACCAACCAGACCCCGGCCATGATGTTCTTTAACCGAAGGTTGAGATCTCGTCTGGATTTGCTCAGACCAAATGTACGAAGAGATGTTGAGAATAAACAATTCCAGCACACCAATGAGAAGCCGACAAGGAGCTTCAATGTAGGGCAACCAGTCTTGGCCCACGACTACCGAACAGAGAAATGGCAACCAGGAACGATATGCACACGGCAGGGGCCACTAATGTACACAGTGGATGTTGGGGAGAACATTGTGAGATGCCATGTTGACCAGATCCTAGAGTCACAGGAACGTGTCAACCCCATGTCTCGCCCATACGTACCTGGTGATGAACCCGACATACCGGTAGCATGTACTCCAGAAACAGTAGCATCGGAAGCTGATGAACCAACCGACGACAGGGGGCCAGAATCACCTCCGTACCAAGAGCAAGACACTCAGGACAGGCACTATCCAGAAAGGATCAGGAAGCCGCCCCAAAGACTGAATATATAAATGGACTATTTTCAGTTAATGTTGCATGTTAAAAGTGTTAATTGTTAAATGAATGTTATGGTACTGTTAATCTAAAAGGGGAGGAATTGTAGTGTATGTACCTTTAAGGGGAGAACTACTTTTTACAGCTCCTGTATACTGTAGTATCGGCAGTGACCACACCTGTATATAAACCCTGAGTAGGGATCTGTATTGTTAGTTTTAGAATAACCCTCATCCAGTAAACACCATTGATTGTTCCTCTGCAGTCTCTGTCTATTTATTGAAGGACACCATACATCAAGATTCACGGATTTAACAGTGGCCAAAACCTGAGGCCTGGATCCCTGTGTGGGCCACACTTCCACCACTCCAGCAAACGGTACACTTCATTCATCTTGGCACACCAGCAAGCAGCCTCCTGCCAGGCTGTGACCAAGAAACCGCCGAGTCTGGAAATTCCTTCCCTCTACAATGCCCCCATGACGTCAGGGCTACATGTTGGGTGGACGGAGGTCCCACCACCAATGGGACTCCCAGAAACGTAGCACTGAGGTCACCACCTGGTGTATCCTGGAGCCAGCTTAATTCGTGGACTTTACGCCATACTCCCAACAGTCTTCTGCCGGGAGTCTACTGGTAGGCCCTGTGCAAATTCGAGGCCAGTTTATTTAGCCCTGTTACATGTTCCAGAAAAATCTCAAAACGCTTCACATATGTAATGTACTTTGATGAACAGCAATTGTTGGTAGGAAAATATAGCAGCCATTTTGCACATTGCTCGGCCCCACAAACAGCTAAACTGCTGCTGTAGATTGAAATGGTAAAATATCACCAAAGCACCCTCTGTTCATCTTTGAATAGTGCCATGGGGACTTTTCACATCCAACTGAACCACCAGAACAAGGAGATAGGACCTTGGTAGTCTCGATTTTCCCTACCCTACATAAAATTGAGCTCAGCCAAAACTCTCCTGCAAGTATCCTAACTCGCAGTAAGTCCAGCTCACCCATCATCCCTGTGCTCACTGACCAACATTGGCTCCCGGTCCGGCAACGCGTGCATTTTAAAATTTTCATCCTTGTTTTCAAATCCTTCTTTGGCCTCCCTACCTCTGTATCCTCGTCCAGCCCTACAACCCGCCTAGATATCTGCGCTCCTCCAATTCTGGTCTCTTGCGAATCCCCGATTTTAATGGCTCCACCATTGGCGGCCGTGCCTTCAGCTGCCTAGGCCCTAAGCTCCTGAAATCCCTGCCTAAACCTCTCCGCCTTTCTACCTCTCTCTTCTCCTTTAAGATGTTCATTAAAACCTAGCTCTTTGACCAACTTTTGGTCATCTGTCCTAATATCTCCTTTTGTGGCTCAATCTCAAATTGTTTGTTAACGCTCCTGTGAAGCACCTTGGGATTTTTCACTACATTACTGGTGCTATATAAATGCAAGTTGTTGTTGTTAAGTGCTTACTGAATATCTCTAGAAAGCACAGTGGGGGAAAAATTCGGTATTGCCCCATTTGGGGCGCCATTATCGGCCGTGCGCAAAGTTCAGCGCCTGGCGCTAATTATTGCCTCCGACAGCAAACTTGGCTTTTATTGCCCCTGGAGGTGATTGGAGCGCTAAATCAGGCGCCTCACACCTGTCTTAAGGCGCAAACGCCGAGGAGTGAGGCGCTACCTCAGAGTGCTGGTGAAGCAAGGAAAGGCAAATCAAAATAAACCTGCAAAGTGCTGCTCAATACCCAAAACTACTTCACACAGCATTGAATCGCCCCAGAAGTCTCTCTCTCTCTCTCAGACTGCGCGGTGCAAAAATGTCACCGACATAAAAAGGTCGCCTTTAAATAGCGCTCCCCTAGTCCCTTTCTGACAGCATAACGCTCCCCTCACCCTGTCGTTGCTAGCGGCGGGCAGTAAAGCAGGAGGCGCCACTCAATATCTGGTCCGGGGCGCTAACGGGGCGTTGCGCACTCGAATTATGTCACAATCTGCCGGCGCAGGAGATCATGGCGGAAGTGTTTAGCGCCACCGCAAAATGTCTAGTTAATTTCGCGAGCGCCACAAACATCGCCGCGCCCGGCTGCTAGTTGCTTTGTGCCCTATTAGCGCCCTCTTAAGGCGCTAATGGGAGGCGCAAACAACTGAATTTTTTCCCCAGTGTTTCTAACAATGCTGAAGAGTCCATGATTATAAATGATGATGATGATGATGAATCGCGTCACAATAATTAGGCACTAATAAGCTGAAGTCATTAACTTATTCAAAAGAAATGCAACTAGCTGCTTCTCCGTGTATGAACCCTAATAAGCATTATTTTTACAGCCATTATAATTTCTACTTTATTTATGCTGGAATAAACGACACAGAGGTAAAAATGGAGTTGTACTGACATCTAACGCAAGGCTCGCCTTTACCTGGATTCAGCAGTCCTCGCCTGTAAAACCCGACCAGCCACTGTTAAATTTAAAATGGTGGTTAAATCTGAGGCATGCCAGCATCATTATACAGTAATATTTAATTGGGTGACCTGTCTCCTGGGAGTGGGTTGGATGCCCGCCCCCCATCCTGCCCCCATTAATACCAGAAGTGGGCGGGTTGGAGGTCGGTTATGGTCGGGATTCAGATTTTTAACACTTTAACTTCCCACCCGACCTCTATCCACCCATCTTTTGGGTTAAAATTCCCCCCTATGTGTCACCTGCACTAGTGTGTCAATGTGGCTAGAAGAGAATGGAAGAGAAACTATGAAAAGACCAGCTAGCACTTTTACTCAATAGAGCAATGCTTTCATCTTCATGGGCCAATAGTGAAAAACATGGATTACATGTTCAGGTTCACCATCATCAGCATTAATGTTCATGTTGTCTCTTCATCAGGATTACTAACACTGTGCTTTTTTTGAATGCATTCCTGGGATGTGGGTGTCACTGGCAAGGCCGGTTGTGCAAGGAGTGAATGTTTATGAAGGTGGTGGGGTGCCAATCAAGCGTGCTGCTTTATCCTGGATGGTGTTGAGCTTCTTGAGTGTTGTTGGAGCTGCACTCATCCAGGCAAGTGGAGAGTATTCCAACACACTCCTGACTTGTGCCTTGTAGATGGTGGAAAGGCTTTGGGGAGTCAGGAGGTGAGACACTCTCCACAGAATACCAAGCCTCTGACCTGCTCTTGTAGCCACAGTATTTATGTGGCCGGTCCAGTTATGTTTCTGGTCAATGGTGACCCCCCAAGCCATTGATGGTGGGGGATACGGCGATGGTATTGCTGTTGAATGTCAAGGGGCAGTGGTTAGACTCTCTCTTGTTGGAGATAGTCATTGCCTGGCACTTGTGTGGCGCAAATGTTACTTGCCACTTATCAGCTCAAGCCTGAATGTTATGGAGTGCAGTCTTGCTGCATCCAGACATGGACTGCTTCATTATCTGAGGAGTTGTGAATGGAACTGAATACTGTGCAATCATCGGCAAACATCCCCACGTCTGACCTTATGATAGGAAGGTCATTCATGAAGCAGCTGAAAATGGTTGGGCCCAGGACACTGACGTGAGGAACTCCTGCAGCGATGTCTTGGGGCTGTGATGATTGGCCTCCAACAACCACAACCATCTTCCTTTGTGCTAGGTATGACTCCAGCCAGTGGAGGGTTTTCACCCTGATTCCCATTGACTTCAGTTTTACTAGGGCTCCTTGATGCCACACTCGGTCAAATGCTGCCTTGGTGTCAAAGCCAGTCACTCTCATCTCACCTCTGGAATTCAGCTCTTTTGTCCATGTTTGGACCAAGGCTGTAATGATGTCAGGAGCAAAGTGGTCCTGGTGGAACCCAAACTGAGCATCAGTGAGCAGGTTATTGGTGAGTATGTGACGCTTGATAGCACTGTTGACAACACTTTGCATCACTTTTCTGATGATTGAGACTAGACTGATGGGGGCTGTAATTGGCTGGATTGGATTTGTCCTGCTTTTTGCGGACAGGACATACCTGGGCAGCTTTCCACAATGTCGGGTAAATGCCAGTGTTGTAGCTTTACTGGAACAGCTTGGCTAGAGGCGTGGCTAGTTCTAGAGCACAAGTCTTCAGCACGACAGCCGGGATGTTGTCGGGGCCCATATATAGCCTTTGCTGTATCCAGTGCGCTCAGCCGTTTCTTGATATCAGGTGGAGTAAATCGAATTGGCTGAAGAGTGGCTTCTGTAATGATGGGGACCTCAGGAGGAGGCCAAGGTGGATCATCCACTTGGCACTTCTGGCTGAAGATGGTTGCAAACGCTTCAGCCTTGTCTTTTGCACTCACGTGCTGGGCCATTCCATCATTGAGGATGGGGATGTTCATGGAGCCTCCTCCTCCATTAGTTGTTTAATTGTCCACCACCATTCACGCCTGGATGTGGCAGCACTGCAGAGCTTTGATCTAATTTGTTGGTTGTGGAATCGCTTAGCTCAGTCTATGGCATGCTGCTTCTGCTGTTTAGCATGCATGTAGGCCTGTGTTGGAGCATCTCCAGGTTGGTACCTCATTTTTAGATATGCCTGGTGCTGCTCCTGGCATGCTCTTCTACACTCCTCATAGAACCAGGGTTGGTCTCCTGGCTTGATGGTAATGATAGAGTGAGGGATATGCCGGGCCATGAGGTTACAGATTGTGGTGGAATATAATTCTGCTGCTGCTGATGGCCCACAGTACCTCATGTATGGCCAGTTTTGAGCTGCTAGATCTGTTCTGAATCTATCCCATTTAGCACGGTGGTAGTGCCACACAACACGATGGAGGGTGTCCTCAGTGTGAAGATGGGTCTTCATCTCTGCAAGGACTGTGCAGTGTTCACTGCTACCAATACTGTCATGGATAGATGCATCTGCGACAGGTAAATTGGTGAGGACGAGGTCAAGTAGGTTTTTCTCTCGTAATGGTTCTCTCACCACCTGTCGCAGGCCCAGACTGGCAGCTATATCCTTCAGGGCTCAGCCAGCTCAGTCAGTAGTGGTGCTACCGAGCCACTCTTGGTGATGGACATTAAAGTCCCCCCCACCCAGAGTACATTCTGTGCCCTTGCTACCCTCAGTGCTTCTTCCAAGTGGTGTTCAACATGGCGGAGTACTGATTCATCAGCTGAGGGAGGGCGGCAGGTGGTAATCAGCAGGAAGTTTCCTTGTCCATGCTTGACCTGAAGCCATGAGACTTCATGGGGTCCAGAGTCAATGTTGAGGACTCCCAGGGCAACTCCTTTCTGACTGTATACCACTGTGCCACCACCCCTGGTGGGTCTGTCCTGCCGGTGGGACAGGACATACTCGGGGATGGTGATGAAGGAGTCTGGGCCGTTGGCTGAAAGGTATGATTCTGTGAGTATGACTATGTCAGGCTGTTGCTTGACTACTCTGTGGGACAACAAAACTCTCAATTTTGGCACAAGTCCCCAGATGTTAGTGAGGAGGACTTTGCAGGGTCGGCTGGGCTGGGTGTCCCTTTGTCGTGTCCGAAACTAGTGCTGAGGTCGATGCCGGGTGGTCCGTTGGTTTTATTCTTATTATTGTTTTCTGTAGCGGTTTGGTACACATATAGGCCAGACCAGACCAGGTAAGGATGGCAGATTTCATTCCCTAAAGGACACTAGAGAACCAGATGGGTTTTTATGGCAATCCGGTAGTTTCATGGTCACCATTACTGAGACTAGCATTTTATTCCAGATTTATTTAATTAACTTGAACTCATGTCTCCGGATCATTAGTCCAGACCTCTGGATTACTAATCCAGTAACATAACCACTACTCTCCATACTCCCTTTACTAGAGTAACAGGACCTAATTGTCCTGGTAAACCAAGTCTTATTAATATGTTTGTTGCCTGGCTAGCTGCTTATTTGAATACTAGTTTCCACTGATACTTGCGTTTGGCTTGTACTTCACCCAGAAGTCCTGAATATTCTTATCAGTATCCAGAGTGAGATCATGTCAATGGCCCAGAAATTCGGGTCGGAAGCTTCCCGCAGGTGCAAGCCTCCGACCTGCACTTACCTTGCACGCCAACCGTTGAGCTGTGAGCCCCCGTGGAATTGCGATCCTGGGCCTCCTCCAACTGCCGGCGCGCCGTGCTTGCGTATCCCAGGGGCGCAGTTAGCTCAATGCATCCCCCGGGATCACGTGGGCCATGGAGAGCCAATGGTAGCAGGGAATGCTTCATTCATAAGTTTGACAGGAAGGGCTGTCAAACCTATAAATACCGTAAGCCCCAAAACATCACTAAAACCTCAAATAATTTTTTTTAAAACATAACATTTTTAAAATAAACTATAAATTACATGAAATAACTATTGTAAACAATAATTTTAATTTTTGAAAAAGTTAATTACATTTTCTAACGGGGCTAAAAATAAACTTACCTTTCTTTAAAGTATTTAAAAATAATAAACCTGTGGAAAAAATGTTTTAATTTTAATTAATTCACCACTTACCTTGTTAAAAGCAGGCCTTGCGACTGCTTTTTACATGTCTAACTTCTGGAGACTTACCTTCCGAGAGAAACCTGGAAAAAAAACGTAAGTTCAATGCGCACGCGCTGCCTCTCTGGCGCACGCGTTCCACCTCTGAACCCCTTCTTTCAGGGGAACGGAAGTGCCGGTTTCCCGCACATGTGCAGTGCATGCATGAAACCGGCACTTCCATTGGGCTTACGGGTGAGTACCCCATGCGTATTCACCCATGGAGACCCGAATTTCTGGGCCAATAGTTTTAGTTATAAAATCTGACAACTGGGAACCACAGTCTACTGCTAGCAGGGAGGATGTTCACTAGTTTTTCCAATAAATCTAAAGGCCTGTACTCAGAAGTTTGGCTCAGAATGCTTTGACTTATGCTAAAAATTAGAACATAAGAACATAAGGAATAGGAACATGAGTAGACCATACGGCCCCTTGAGCCTGCTCTGCCATTCAGTAAGATCTTGGCTGATCATTTACCTCAACTCCACTTTCCCGGCCTATATCCCTTGATTCCCTTAATATTCAAAAATCTATCGATCTCAGTCTTGAATACACTCAATGACTGAGCATCCACGGCCTTCTGGGGTAGAGAATTCCAAAGATTCACAACCCTCTGAGTGAACAAATTTCTCCTTATCTCAGTCCTAAATGGCCGACCCCTTCTCCTGAGACTATGCCCCTGAGCTCTAGACTCTCCAGCCTGGGGAAACATTCTCTCAGCATCTACCCTGTCAAGCCCCCTAAGCACATTTACATCCATGCTTGATAACTGGGCAACCGGCCGAATGGTTTCTGTTAGCTCTAAGGAGTGTAATTTCCCAACAATACTTGATAAATTAAAGTGAGATGAATTCAAGAAATAACTCTTTACTATTCCTAAAATTAACTTGTTTTTGGAAAGCCCTCCCCTGCAGTATTAATTATGGGATAGCTCAACTTAAAATGACAACACAGCTGGATGAATTAGTGATGTACAATCCCTCTGCAGAACAACCCTTACATGTGACATATTTTTGACATGCATTTCAAAGAGAAATGTGAGTTTATGCCTAGAAATGTGAGCAGCATCATTTTTAATTTGAGCGCACACAAGGAAGTTTGGTTTGGGTCCAAATCATCCCCACAGACACTGTTCAAGTCCATCTAGATTTCCGGCTCTGATCTATGCTCATCCACAATACAGGGTGAGCTGACAGCTGCATTGTAAGTAATAAAAGAGAGTGCATAAATTCCCAATGAATGTCCTCATCTCCGGTTCGGACTCAGACAATTAGAGAACATGAATTGAAATCTGGTAAAACAGTCTGTAGATCTGACTCTTGTTGACTAGGGCTGACTGGCTTTTCAAATGGTGCCATTCAGCTAGAGAAGACTATAATTACTGATTCTCTGTATTGTAGATGTCTGCCTCATTGTGTCACACTCTTTCTCTCGCGTGTCCACACAATGTTGTTTTTAATTCCGATTTTGTTTCTCTCTAATGCCATATCTATCACTATAATTTGTCCCGATTCCACACAAATGTATAAAAATATATCTATGGATACACTTGCACTTACATATTTAAATGCACAAACACATACCCGCACACACACACACACACCAGCAGACACTATTCTGGACTGTTGGCACCCTTTTAAAGAGGGTGGATTAAAACATCAATAGAGGGCACAGACCTCCATTGTTCACATGTTTCAATGTGCATAGCATTGAATATTTAATGCAATGTTACAACTAGGGCTGTTGTGCTGCCTACATTCATTATGGGATGGTAGAGTGGACAGGATGGCAGACGTTGCTCTAAGGAAACTGTCCTTGGCAACTGAGGCTTTATTTGTTACTAAAGCGTGAGTTTTTAATGAGACATCCTTGCGTTTGTAAATTGCATCAATAGCCACACAACCGAGGCAACCTCATATCTGAATAACTTGACTGAAGGTAACGCATCTGCACTTAGTACTGGGGAAGTAGATTATTATTGTACCCTTTTGTACCATAACCTGCTGAGCATCATAGAATTCCACAGCCCCAAGCCATTGCCTATACATTTACCTAGAGCTGGTGCACCTCTGTCGGTAAGTAGAGAGTCATTTGCATTTAATGTACAAGCTCAACCAAGTCCTACTTAGTCTAGGTATGAGCCGGCCTATTGTTACCTCAACAAATGTAAGGACATCCAAAATTGACGGGCAGGAAAAGACCAGCTGGTCCATCAAGCCTGCCCCACATCATGATGGCCGGAGCATCATGACTAAACACTTCTTCCCTCCCCCACCCAACCCATCCTCCCCCTCCCCCTGCCCCCACAGCCATGTAATCTCCTGGGAGAGGCACAAAATAAACAGAGAAAAAAACCCTGGGCCAATAAAGGAAAAAATACTGTGGAAAATTCCTCTACGACCCCCTCAGGCAATCGATACCAGTCCAGGAGAGCACATGGATCAAGTATTAGAATGTGAATAGCCTTGACCATGGAGCTTTTAAGGCCTACTTTGTAATATTTTTGCAACCCTCTTTCTCACTTCCTCATTTTCCTCAGTAAAATAAATATTCCTTTTTCATTTGATTTATTTATCTTCAGTGTTAGCCCATCTACTGGATGTCTAGGTCCATTTTTCCCTGGAAACTGTAGGAACAGGAAGGAGCACTGCTCTCTTACTTGTGATAGAAAAGGATATAAAACGGACAAGTCCTGAATCAGTACTACTGCTTCTCTGTTTGTTTGTTAGGTGCCACCTACAATAAGGAAGCACAAGTTGAAAGTGTCTCAATTCAGCATCGATACTGATTGGAATAACCCATCTTTTCTCCATTTTTTTTAAGTATAGCAATAACCATTTTTACCTTTCTATGATTGATATTGGCCTCATTGTCACTGTTTTACTCTCTTTTCAAATCAATAATTTTAAATGCTTATGGTTTTGTACCAGCTTATTTTTCTAAGATTTTATATTACAACAACAATAACAACTTGCATTAATTTATAGCACCTTTAATGTTGCAAAACATCCCAAGGCACTTAACAAGAGCGTTATGAATGAAAACATTTTTGACATCAAGCCACAGAAGGAGATATCAGGACAGA
Organism: Somniosus microcephalus; assembly: GCF_052327205.1. Taxonomy (NCBI): domain Eukaryota; kingdom Metazoa; phylum Chordata; class Chondrichthyes; order Squaliformes; family Somniosidae; genus Somniosus; species Somniosus microcephalus. The sequence continues at coordinate 139,357,713 of NC_140989.1, read as the reverse complement.
TGATCAAAAGCTTGGTCAAAGAGCTAGGTTTTAAGGAGCATCTTAAAGGAGGAGAGAGAGGTAGAGAGGTGGAGAAGTTTAGGAAGAGAATTCTAGAGCTTAGGGCCCAGGCAGCTGAAGACACGGCCACCAATGGTTGAGCAATTAAAATCAGGGATGCGCAAGAGACCAGAATTGGAGGAGCACAGAGATCTCGAAGGCTTGTGTTGCTGGAGGAGGTTACAGAGATGGAGAGAAGTGAGGCCATGGAGGGATTTGAAAGCAAGGATGAGAATTTTAAAATTGAAGCTTTGTCAGACCAGGTGCCAGTGTCAGCCAGCAAACAGAAGGGTGATGGATGAACAAGATTTGGTGCGAATTAGATACGAGCAAGTCTAGAGGTAACAAAGGCATGGATGAGGGTTTCAGCAACAGATAAGCTGAGGCAGGGGCAGAGCCAGGCGATGTTATGGAGGTGAAAGCAGGCAGTCTTGGTGATGGAGCGGATACATGGTCGGAAGCTCATTTCGGGGTCAGACACAACACCAAGATTGCGAACGGTCTGGCTCAGTTTCAGACAGTTGCCAGGGTGAGGAATGGAAACGGTGGTCAGGGAACGGAGTTTGCAGCGGCGAACAAAGACAATGGCTTCAGTCTTCCCAATATTTAGTTGGAGGAAATTTCTGCTCATCCAACATTGAATGTTGGACAAGCAGTGTGACAAATCAGAGACCGTGGAGGGGTTAAGAGAGGTGGTGGTAAGATAGAGTTGAGTGTCGTCAGTGTTCTTGTGCAACCTGATTAACAATTACAATGAAAAACTGATTCAAAGGGATTCAGGGCTGTGAGATCTCATAATGCAGAATAGTGGATGGGTTTGCAGTGAACAGATTGAGTGAAATTACCTTACTTATACTTTTGGATCTCAATGGGGAATTTCCAAGATATAATAGGTTTTTTTTGTTGCATATGTTTATTACATATGCAAACCAAGGCAAAGCATAGTTCTATAATATCTATATAGCTGCCCAGCGCTGGAACACCACAGCTTTGATTGATAGGCTGCAAAGGAAACCCAACTCTTCCTTCTGGATTCAGAACAGTCCACAGTCATGGGGACTAACAGATTGGCTGACAATGGCTTACTCCATGGCAGAGTGCACTTCTGCAACATTGAAGAGATGGAGCATAACTGAGCTGTCATTCCCTTAAGATAAACGACAGCGTGCCTTTGTTATCTCTAGACCTGACCATTCCAATGCTCTCCTGGCCAGCCTCCCATCTTCCATCCTCTATGTACTTGAGCTCATCCAAAACTCTGCTGCCCTTATCTGAACTCGCACCAAGTTCAGTTCACCCATCATCATGGTGTTCACTGATCTACATTGGCTCTCAGTCCAGCAACATCTCAATTTTAAAATTCTTGTCCTTGTTTCCAAATCCCTCCATGGCTTCACCCCTCCCTATCTCTGTAATCTCCTCCAGCCCTACAACCCTCTGAGATATCTGCGTTCCTCCAATTCTGGCCTCTTGAGCATCCCCGATTTTAACCACCATTGGTGGCTGTGCCTTCAGCTGCCAAGGCCCCTATGTTCTGGAATTCCCTCCCTAAACCTCTCTACATCTCTGTCTCCCTCTCCTCCTTTCAGACACTCCTTAAACCCTACCTCTTTGACCAAGCTTTTTGTCCTCTGCCCTAATGTTCTTTTATGTGGCTCAGTTTGAAACTTTGTTTGATAATCGCTCCTGTGAAGCACCTTGGGAAGTTTGACTATGTTAAGGGTGCTATATAAATGCAAGTTGTTGTTATTGTCGCTGTTGCTAAATTTGATGCTTCATTTGGATTAGTTGGATGCTTATAGATTCATACCCAAGGTAGATCCCTTTTGTGAATTTTTATAACCATCAGGAGTCCGTTATTTCTTTTCACTTTATCTGAGCCAACTTTCCAGAGGTGAAGGACAATAGCAGAGACGACTGCCTTGGAACTATATTGCCTAATTCCCAAGGGCCTCAAAAGGCGCCATACTTTGAGAGTGACCAGACCAGTTACTAACTTTAGCTGAGCTATAGCCATTCCAGATTTGAAACCTTGCAGTTATATAAAATCACTCCATCAGGGCTGTTGACAGCTATGCATTACACTTACTTCCCAAAGCAAAAAAATAGAAAGTTGTTGGGAAATATAGTTCACATTAAACAATGAGTTGATTGTTTCAGCAAATAACAAAACACAATTAGCTGAGGGTGGTAAGGTGAATGCATGAATAGAGAAATTCTGATTCATTGCGTGTCCCACACTGAAAAGTCTCCCGTACTATAGAAAATGCATGCCAATCTCAACAACGGCAGCAAGTGAAAGGGGAGGTCCCCTTAGAGACAAATATGGGAACTTTAATCACATTTCTTACTTTATTCCTTTGAAGTAGATTTGGCTTGGCTCACAGAGGCTACAGGACCCACTTGAGGAGACCGTTAACAGCAAGTAATTATTTAAAGGGAGTGTCATTTGCTGCACATCACACATTCTTAAGGTTGACTCCTAAGATTTAGCAGTATTTCTTTCAATGTATTTTAGAAAAATCAGATAATATTTTCTCCCCAATTAATCTTGAGGAAACATATTTATGTGAACACCCATGAGAGCACTATTGGATAAGGTCTGGCCTGGATAACAAAATGCTTCAAAACTGGGCCCAAAGGTCTAATAATAAAACGAAACAATAAACACATAGAAATGTGAGGAAGAATTTACACCCTCTAAATACATTTGGTCTGATGAATGATGTGATGTCGTCTCTACAGCTTGGGAAATTTACACGCGATTGAAGTTGTATTAAGCCAAATGAAATATGCTTCCTGAACATGGTTTTTGACAGGCTTCATGACCTTAGAACACAAAAAGAAGTATTATATGATTAATCCGGGGTCATTATCCCATCAGAATGACTCTGACACTGTATTGTATTTTGTAAGCCTGGAATTTGGTCTCGACATACATTATTGATGTATCCAACACTCTGGATCGTGTAAAAGCACCCGTTCTTCTGTTTAACCCTTCAAAGACCATGTATCATTTGCAGCACAACACGCACAAAGGCTCAGATTCTTCTAGTTTGCCCAGGTAAGCCTAGAAATTGCAGTTAGCCTTAAGTTATGTGCTGGCAGCAATTACCCAATAGTGATTAGCAATGTCGTGAATGTGGTATCTCTTACTGCCCAAGTCCCAACACTGAAGAAGCTACTGTAGGGAGGAAATGAACTGCCAGCATTAATGCACTCCAATCATGTAGAGCAACAATTTTACAAAGCAGATCAAGGAGGGCTTGCCCAAAATCTCTGGACTAATAATCTGGGGAACGTAAAGTCAAATCTCACCAAGGCAGTTTGAGAATTTGAATTCAGTTTAAAAGATCTGGATAAAAAATAGTCGATATCAGTAGAAATGCTGCCATGAAACTATTGGATTGTTGCCAGCACATGTATGATGGGCTGAAAGGCCTCCTTCTGTGCTTTACAATTCTATGATTTGTGGCAGCAAATTTGCTGACACTGCCGATATCCCCAGAGCTAGGTTAGAGGGATGCAACTCATGAAATTTGAGGGCAATGCTAACTTTGATGACCACTGACAGTTCCATATGGATGTTACGGGTTGTGCAGAGATCTATCTCGAAGGAGATGGCACATCCATTCCTATTAATTATCAGCTTCCTTAGACATCATAACCAGATAGCTGTGCCTGAAATGGGAGACTAGGTGGGCAATGGAGGAGTGAGACTTGACAATATGCTACATCTATCACCTGACATTATGGGTAGTGCTTTCCTGCTCTTGTTGGATCTCCTCTGTCAAGCCTTTAACTAGTGGAGAGCTGATCGCAATCCTTGCAGGGTCCATATATTCAGAATGCGGAAAGAATATTTGAATCTGCTCAATTTAAAACAAAGACTCCAGCTTTCTCAGTGCACCCTCTCTAATGAGGTCTGTTTCTTTAAGTGAGATGAGTGCATTGCACCAGCAATGCTGTACTCATGGATTACTAGTCTAGTAACATAACCACTGCACTACCATACCCATGGGAGCAATGTACTAAGGATGTCACAGATGTATTATTCAAAAGTGACTGTGACTTTAGCATTGATCAACTGCAGCAATGTAACAGGGCAACATGATTCTGCAACATAACCAGTTTACATTTTACTGAGTGGTACTAAAAGAAAAATGTTGTGCCATTTTGTAGCAATCCACAGATTGCAAATCACCATTGTGTTTTCTACAGTTCCCTGCATTTTGAAAAATGGAAACTTTGTCAAGCTTTATTCACCATAAATGCTCAGACCTCTTTGCAGACATTAATGTTTGCATCAATGAAACAATTCGCTCTCTGTGAACACACAGTCTGCTTTATGCCTCTCCATTTTAGCACCGCAGTGTTCATTTGAATGTTAATTTGCATAAATCAAGTTGCCTCACCTCACTTGTTTGAGTGGTAAGTAAAAAGTATTTCAATTAACTTCCTGTTGGATGAATTCACTTACTGCCAGTGCTAAACTAAGAAGCAATGGACTGAAATATGCACTGCTAACAGCTTGCCACTAAGTGAATGCACTCAATGTTAAATAACTGACTAAATTGCCTTTATATCCAACACTTTAAATATAGCTTTCACAATCTCCTAAATAATGGGAGAATCTAATTTGCCTAACTAGTTATCAATAAGTTGGAGGTCTGTGGTATTTTACTGTTGCTAATGAAAGTTAAACCGTTCAAAAGTAAAGGCAATGAAATGATTAAAGTTCTCCACAAGTTCACATATTTCCCACTGCTGGCTTGGACCTGCGCTGAGTCTCAACAATATTAAAGCCACATGACTGCATAGTTGTCACTCACATCCTGATTAGATTTATTTTCCCAGTACAGATCTCAATGTAGCTGCTGTACACCACCGTGCTGACTGCCAGCTTGACTTGCCCACTGCTAGCCATATGCTTCCAAGCAACCAATGCAAGCAGGCAGGTCAACAGGATTCTGCATTAGGAGAAGGCTAAACCTTATCTACCATTTGCCTCATCTGCGAAGCATAACTACATTTCCATCTCCGTAACATCGCCCGACTCCTCCCCTGCCTCAGCTCATCTGCTGCTGAAACCCTCATCCATGCCTTTGTTACTTCTAGACTTGACTATTCCAACCCACTCCTGGCCGGCCTCCCATTTTCCACCTGCCGTATCCTTGAGATCATCCAAAACTCGGCTGCCCATATCCTAACTCACACCAAGTCCCGGTCACCAATCATTCCTGTGCTCGCTGACCTACATTGGCTCCTGGTTAAGAACGTCTTGATTTTAAAATTCTCATCCTTGTTTTCAAATTCCTCCATGGCTTCACCCACTCCCTATACTCCAGCCCCTTCCTCACCCCCTCCTCCAGCCCTACAACCCTCCAAGATCTCTGTGCTCCTCCAATTCTGGCCTCTTCTGCATCTCCAATTTTAATCGCTTCACCATTGGCGGCCATGTCTTCAGCTGCCTGGGCCCTAAGCTCTGGAATTCCCTCCCTAAAACTCTCTGCCTCTCTATCTCTCTTTCCTCTTTTAAGATGCTCCTTAAAACCTACCTCCACCTGTCCTAATGTCTCCTTATGTGGCTCGGTGTCAAACTTTTGTTTGATAACGCTCTTGTGAAGCGTCTTGGGATGTTTTACTACGTTAAAGGTGTTATGCAAATGCAAGTTGTTGTTGTTGAGGGGGGTGATGGGAGGAGGAGCATGGGACCCCACAGAGCACCGTAATCTGCCTGAGTGACTGTGCTATCTTTGGGTACTCTTGTACCACATTTGCCAGTTGATGCGAAGCCTATGAATGGAATAAAGCTGTGGGTGTACGATACATGTTTTTTTCAAAGGGAAACCTGCTGCGAGTGCCCCAGATACGTACCTGACAAGCCAAAGACACTGGACTTGCACCATTCAGATTTTGCAACTCTTTTGATCACCATAGATCATGTTAGGAGTTGCTGGGGCTGCTCACATTATTGAGGAATTCCTTTTGCTGCAAATTTAGGAAGAGACTGAGAGAAAATTAAATGCATCAGCACAGCTCCAGGCCTGGTTGACATCCCATAGCTGGTTTCAACTAATGTGGTAAACTGCTTCTCATTTATAACCACCAAATATCTAACGAGTTGCCTTTCTAGCTCAGTAACCAGACGTCCCTATTATTTTCTTTAGTGATGAATAATTTGGCTATATGGATCCCATTGAATAACTTCAGCACAAAGCTACGATATCAACAATTCTCCTTGTGGCCTACAAAGCCTATTATATGGTCTTGTTTGCTGTGTTGTGGTACTAATAATTTCAGCTGTCTGAGGTATTATATCCTCCTTAAAAAGGTGTTTGGCTGTTACACCAGAGCTAATCACAGCGGTCATCGTAAGTGAGACAACAGCAACATTCAACGACCTACAGAATGCCTTTCTTTACAAATCCATCACAATGTTCATTAGATCGCCATTAGCGATTCCCAGACTCATCCAAACAATAACAGGTCCAACTGCCCTGTTAATAAGTTACCCTTCTTTCTGTAAGGGCATTAGCTTCATCTTCTTAGGCTAGTTGGATGGCCCAGAAATTCGGGTCTCCACGGGTGAGTACGCACGGGGTACTCGCCCGTGGGCCCGATGGAAGTGCCGGTTTCCTGCATGCACTGCGCATGCGCGGGAAACCGGCACTTCCGTTCCTCTGAACAAAGAGGTTCAGAGGTCGAATGCGTGCGCGGGAGGGGCTGCGCATGCGCATCAAACTTCGTTTTTTTTTTACAGGTTTCTCCGGGAACGTAAGCCTGCAGAAGTTAGAAATATAAAAAGCAGGCGTGAGGCCTGCTTTTTATAAGGTAAGTGGTGAATTAATTAAAATTAAAACATTTTTTCCACAGGTTTATTATTTTTAAATACTTTAAAGCAAGGTAAGTTTATTTAAAGCCCCGTTAGAATATAAAATTATTTTTTTCAAAATTTTAAATTATTGTTTAAAATAGTTATTTAATGTAATTTATAGTTTATTTAAAAAATGTGATTTAAAAAAAAACATTATTTGAAGGTTTAGTGCTATTTTGGGGCTGTAGTATTTATAAGTCTTGACAGCACTTCCTGTCTGACTTATGAATGGAGCATTCCCTGCTCCGATTGGCTGCCCATGGCCCACGTGATCCCAAGGGACGCATCGAACTAACTGCGCCCCTGGGATACGCAAGCACTGCGCGCCGGCAGCTGGACCAGGCCCCGGATCGGAATTCCACAGGGCCCTACAGCTCAACGGCCGGCGCGCAAGGTAAGTGCAGATCGGGGGCTTGCACCTGCAGGAAGCCCCCGGCCCGAATTTCTGGGCCCCTCCTCAATGCATCAACCATTTTGAGTGGTGCCTAGCAATAAACAATTACACAGAGAGGTTGCATCACAATCACAAGTAGTAAGGAAGAACAATGAACCAAATCATGAACCTACAGGCTGAAGGAATCTGAGTTACTTTAATAAATACCCAAATCTGGTTTAATTCAGGTACACTTGGATATTGCAGGGTACTTTTTTTCGTAAATACACTTCCCTGAGGTTTGGTGCCCAAACCTGGACGTAGTTCTCTAGATGGTGTATAACCAAGGCTCTAACCAACTGAAGCATCACTTCATCACTTTGGTATTCCAAACCCCTTGAGATAAAGGCCAATATGCCATGGGTCTTTTTAAATTTATTTTTGTACCTGCGCACAAGCTTTTAGTGATTTGTGTGCATGGACACCCAAATCCCATTGCTCCTCCACAGCTTCTAGTCACTCACAATTAAAAAACTTCCTTTATGGCAATTGATTTCTCTGAGATCAATTTGACATTAAGAGATGGCGTACTTATAGCCATTGGCGGGATTTCAGGGAGAGCCTCAAAATGTAACATCACAATTGGGGTCGGTGGGCAGAAGAAACACCTGCAAACGTTCTGTTGGAATTTATCGGACTGGCCAGAAAGGGGCAACAGAAACAGGTACCACCCCAAATTCCTCTTTTTGCCTTTGAATACCATTGCTATTGTTAATATTCTTACTTGAAGGCCTTGACCTCTATTAAGGGCCTGGGCATGGAGCTGAAATGTTTCCCCAGAACTATCACCTTGTTAGCTGAAGGGAGTTACCAACTTCACCTGTATTTGCTGTTCCAAGGTTATCGAGGTATGAGCACATGCAGTGTGCTACTTGGCCCCGATTTTAACTCCAGGTGGAATCCCCGCTCAGGCCTGAGTTAAAATTACAGTCGGGTCTCAATTATGTCATCGGGCCGCAACATCCATATGTAAAGAAGGACCCTGTTGGCTCCGAGCCCGTGTCCTTGCTGCCTGCTCAGAAGAGCAGGTTAAAATTGCAGATGTTGCGATCATGGCGACTTTTGGACAGGTAAGAGCCAGGGCGATTTTAACTGCCCACCCGTCAGGTTACTGCTGAGCGAGTCAGGTTAAAATCGCCACGTCAGTTAGGTTCTGTCAGTACTACTGGTAGGATCTTTCTTCTCAGCCCGTATGAATTATATTAATTTGTTTTTTGAAATAAATTGAAGGAGAACAAATATCAAAAGCTCTTATTAGGCAAAATGTTTATAAAAATTAATGTTGCATGTTTCTTTTTAACTTTAAACAGGAAGGCTGCCAGTGTGAGAGAGAAAGGCAGATTGGCAAAGTGTTGATTGCACACTTGCACTTTTCTTTGCTTTGGAATTGAAATGTAGACAGTTATTGTTCACCGAAATATTATTTTTCTCAATGGAAGACTCAATGGGCCTAAAATTCCAAAAATCTTGCTGCAACAGCGGAAGTGCGGCAGAACGTGACTCATGGGGGATTATGCCATGTCATCTTAACATTAACATTAATATAATCAAGGCCGGCGGCCCGTGCCCTGCCTGTGCCTGTGTCTGTGTCTGTGCCTGTGTCTGTGCCTGTGTCTGTGCCTGTGTCTGTGCCCATGTCTGTGCCCGTGCCCAGCCTGTGACTGTGAATGTGTCTGTGTCTGTGTCTGTGTCTGTGCCTGTGCCTGTGCCCGTGTCCATGCCCGTGCCCATGTCTGTGCCCGTGCCCATGTCCGTGCCTGTGTCTGTGTCTGTGCCTGTGCCTGTGCCTGTGCCCGTGTCCGTGCCTGTGCCTCTGTCTGTGCCTGTGTCTATGTCTGTGCCTGTGCCTGTGTCTGTGCCTCTGTCTCTGTCTGTGCCTGTGCCTGTGTCTGTGCCTCTGTATCTGTCTGTGCCTGTGTCTGTGCCTGTGCCTGTGACTGTGTCTGTGCCTGTGTCTGTGTCTGTGCCTCTGTCTGTGCCTGCGTCTATGTCTGTAAATGTGCCTGTGTCTGTGTCTGTGCATGTGTCTGTGCCTGTGTCTGTCTGTGCCTGTGCCTGTGTCTGTGCCTGTGTCTGTGTCTGTGCCTGTGTCTGTGTCTGTCTGTGTCTCTGTCTGTGCCTGTGTGTGTCTGTGCATGTGTCTGTGCCTGTGCCGGTGCCTGTGTCTGTGTGTGTCTGTGCCTGTGCCTGTGTCTGTGCCTGTGTCTGTTCCTGTGTCTGTGCCTGTGCCTGTGTCTGTGCCTGTGCCTGTGTCTGTCTGTGTCTCTGTCTGTGCCTGTGTGTGTCTGTGCATGTGTCTGTGTCTGTGCATGTGTCTGTGTCTGTGCCTGTGCCGGTGCCTGTGTCTGTGCCTGTGTCTGTGCCTGTGTCTGTGCCTGTGCCTGTGTCTGTTCCTGTGTCTGTGTCTGTGCCTGTGCCTGTGTCTGTGTCTGTTCCTGTGCCTGTGTCTGTTCATGCATCTGTGCCTGTGCCTGTGTCTGTGCCTGTGTCTGTCTGTTCCTGTGCCTGTGCCAGTGTCTGTGTCTGTTCCTGTGTCTCTGTCTGTGTCTGTTCATGTGTCTGTGTGTGTGTCTGGGTCTGTTCCTGTGTCTGTGTGTGTGTGTGTGTGTCTGTATCTGTGCCTGTGCCTGTGCCTGTGTCTGTGTCTGTGCCTGTGTGTGCCTGTGCCTGTGCCTGTGTCTGTGTTATGCCTGTGCCTGTGTCTCTGCCTGTGCCTGTGCCTGTGCCTGTGACTGTGTCTGTGCCTGTGTCTGTGTCTGTGCCTCTGTCTGTGCCTGCGTCTATGTCTGTAAATGTGCCTGTGTCTGTGTCTGTGCATGTGTCTGTGCCTGTGTCTGTCTGTGCCTGTGCCTGTGTCTGTGCCTGTGTCTGTGTCTGTGCCTGTGTCTGTCTGTGTCTCTGTCTGTGCCTGTGTGTGTCTGTGCATGTGTCTGTGCCTGTGCCGGTGCCTGTGTCTGTGTGTGTCTGTGCCTGTGCCTGTGCCTGTGCCTGTGTCTGTGCCTGTGTCTGTTCCTGTGTCTGTGCCTGTGCCTGTGTCTGTGCCTGTGCCTGTGTCTGTCTGTGTCTCTGTCTGTGCCTGTGTGTGTCTGTGCATGTGTCTGTGTCTGTGCATGTGTCTGTGTCTGTGCCTGTGCCGGTGCCTGTGTCTGTGCCTGTGTCTGTGCCTGTGCCTGTGTCTGTGTCTGTGCCTGTGCCTGTGTCTGTGTCTGTTCCTGTGCCTGTGTCTGTTCATGCATCTGTGCCTGTGCCTGTGTCTGTGCCTGTGTCTGTCTGTTCCTGTGCCTGTGCCAGTGTCTGTGTCTGTTCCTGTGTCTCTGTCTGTGTCTGTTCATGTGTCTGTGTGTGTGTCTGGGTCTGTTCCTGTGTCTGTGTGTGTGTGTGTGTGTCTGTATCTGTGCCTGTGCCTGTGCCTGTGTCTGTGTCTGTGCCTGTGTGTGCCTGTGCCTGTGCCTGTGTCTGTGTTATGCCTGTGCCTGTGCCTGTGTCTCTGCCTGTGCCTGTGCCTGTGTCTGTGCCTGTGCCTCTGCTTGTGCCTGTGCCTGTGTCTGTGTCTGTGCCTCTGCATGTGCCTGTGCCTGTGCTTGTGCCTGTGCCTGTGTCTGTGTCTGTGCCTGTGCATGTGTCTGTGTCTGTGCCTGTGCCTGTGCTTGTGCCTGTGTCTGTGTCCATGTCTGTGTCTGTGCCTGTGCCTGTGCATGTGCCTCTGCCTGTGTCTGTGTCTGTGTCTGTGTCTGTGCCTGTGCCTGTGACTGTGACTGTGTCTGTGTCTGTGCCTGTGTCTGTGCCTGTGTCTGTGTCTGTGTCTGTGCCTGTGTCTGTGCCTGTGCCTGTGCCTGTGCATGTGTCTGTGCTTGTGCCTGTGCTTGTGTCTGTGCCTGTGCCTGTGTCTCTGCCTGTGTCTGTGTCTGTGCATGTGCCTGTGCCTGTGCCTGTGCCTGTGACTGCGTCTGTGTCTGTGTCTGTGCCTGTGCCTGTGCCTGTGTCTGTGTCTGTGCCTGTGTGCCTGTGCCTGTGTCTGTGCCTGTGCCTGTGTCTGCGTCTGTGACTGTGTCTGTTCCTGTGTCTGTGTCTGTGTCTGTGTCTGTGCCTGTGCCTGTGTCTGTGTCTGTTCCTGTTTCTGTGTCTGTTCATGTGTCTGTTCCTGTGTCTGTGGCTGTTCCTGTGTCTGTGGCTGTTCCTGTGTCTGTGTCTGTTCATGTGTCTGTGCCTGTGCCTGTGTCTGTGCCTGTGTCTGCCTGTTCCTGTGTCTGTGTCTCTTCCTGTGTCTGTTCATGTGTCTGTGTGTGTGTGTGGGTCTGTTCCTGTGTCTGTGTATGTGTGTGTGTCTGTGTCTGTGTCTGTGCCTGTGCCTGTGTCTGTGTCTGTGCCTGTGTGTGCCTGTGCCTGTGTCTGTGTTGTGCCTGTGCCTGTGTCTGTGCCTGTGTCTGTGCCTGTGTCTGTGTCTGTGCCTGTGTCTGTGCCTGTGCCTGTGCTTGTGCCTGTGCCTGTGCCTGTGTCTGTGCATGTGCCTGTGCCTGTGCTTGTGCCTGTGTCTGTGTCTGTGCCTGTGCCTGTGCATGTGTCTATGCCTGTGCCTGTGCTTGTGCCTGTGTCTGTGTCCGTGCCTGTGCCTGTGCATGTGTCTGTGTCTGTGCCTGTGCCTGTGTCTGTGTCTGTGCCTGTGTCTGTGTCTGTGCCTGTGTCTGTGCCTGTGTCTATGTCTGTGCCTGTGTCTGTTCCTGTGTCTGTGTCTGTGCCTGTGCCTCTGCCTGTGTCTGTGTCTGTTCCTGTGTCTGTGCCTGTGCCTGTGCCTGTGTCTGTGTCTGTTCCTGTCTGTGTCTGTGTGTGTGTCTGTGTCTGTTCCTGTGTCTGTGTGTGTGTGTGTGTGTGTGTGTCTGTGCCTGTGTCTGTGTTGTGCCTGTGCCTGTGTCTGTGTCTCTACCTGTGTCTGTGCCTGTGCCTGTGCCTGTGTCTGTGCCTGTGTCTGTGCCTGTGTCTGTGCCTGTGCCTGTGCTTGTGCCTGTGCCTGTGTCTGAGTCTGTGCCTGTGCATGTGTCTGTGCCTGTGCTTGTGCCTGTGTCTGTGCCTGTGCATGTGTCTGTGTCTGTGCCTGTGCCTGTGCATGTGTCTGTGCCTGTGCCTGTGCTTGTGTCTGTGCCTGTGCCTGTGTCTCTGCCTGTGTCTGTGCCTGTGTCTGTGCCTGTGTCTGTGACTGTGTCTGTGCCTTTGCCTGTGTCTGTGTCTGTTTCTGTGCCTGTGCCTGTGTCTGTGTCTGTGCCTGTTCCTGTGTCTCTGCCTGTGCCTGTGTCTGTGCCTGTGCCCATGCCTGTGTCTGTGTCTGTGCCTGTGTCTGTTCCTGTGTCTGTGCCTGTGTCTGTGCCTGTGACTGTCCTGTGCCTGTGACTGTGTCTGTGTCTGTGTCTGTGTCTGTGCCTGTGCCTGTGACTGTGCCTGTGTCTGTGCCTGTGTCTGTGTCTGTGCCTGTGTCTGTGCCTGTGCCTGTGTCTGTGTCTGTGCCTGTGCCTGTGTCTGTGCCTGTGCCTGTGTCTGTTCCTGTGCCTGTGAGTGTGCCTGTGTCTGTTCCTGTGCCTGTGCCTGTGTCTGTGTCCGTGCCTGTGTCTGTGTCTGTGTCTGTGTCTGTGCCTGTGTCTGTGCCTGTGCCTGTGTCTGTTCCTGTGCCTGTGTCTGTGCCTGTGAGTGTGCCTGTGTCTGTTCCTGTGCCTGTGCCTGTTCCTATGTCTGTTCCTGTGCCTCTGCCTGTGCCTGTGCCTGTTCCTGTTCCTCTGCCTGTGTCTGTGCCTGTGCCTGTGTCTGTGCCTGTGCCTTTGTCTGTGCCTGTGTCTGTTCCTGTGTCTGTGCTTGTGTCTGTGTCTGTGCCTGTGTCTGTGCCTGTGTCTGTGCTTGTGTCTGTGCCTGTGCCTGTGTCTGTGCCTGTGTCTGTACCTGTGCCTGTGCCTGTGCCTGTGTCTGTTCCTGTGCCTGTGTCTGTACCTGTGTCTGTGTCTGTGTCTGTGCCTGTGCCTGTGTCTGTACCTGTGTCTGTGTTTGTGCCTGTGCCTGTGTCTGTGTCTGTGCCTGTGCCTGTGCTTGTTTCGGTGTCTGTGCCTGTGTCAGGGCAACCCTCAGTGCTGAAGAAATAAAAGAAAGTTTTTATGCCTTCAGCTCGTAAGGAACCAAAATACTTTTTTATAAGGTAACTGAAAGGGTACAACTGTCAGGAAAGATTGAACAGGCTGGAACACTTTTCTCTAGAAAAGTGAAGACTGAGCGGTGACCTTATAGAGGTCTTTAAAATTATGAAGGGGTTTGATAGGGTAGACGTAGAGAAGATGTTTCCACTTGTGGGGGAATCCAAAATTAGGGGCCGTGAATATAAGACAGTCACTAATAAATCCAATAGAGAATTCAGGAGAACCTTCTTTACTTAGAGAGTGGAGAAAGTGTAGAACTCACTACCACATAGGGTGGTTGAGGCAATTAACATAGATGCATTTAAGGGGAAGGTAGATAAGTACATGAAGGAGAAAGGAACAGAAGGATATGTTGTTAGATTAAGATGAACTAAGGTGGGAGGAGGTTTGTGTGGAGCATAAACACTGGCATAGACCTGTTGGGCCGAATGCCCTGTTTCTGTGCTGTAAAATTCTACGTACAGTAATTGATCCACTCTGGGGTCTTTCCAAGAGCCATAAGGGAACCTATGCCAGCTCTTAGCTGGCGAGACTGCTATTAAGCCTTGCAAGGGTATAATGGGTGGAATTCCCAAGGTAGCTCGGGAACTCCCCGGGACACACCCCTTGATATGGGGGCAAGGAGGCAGATGATTTGCTTGCTTCCCCCTTACTGGACAGAATTTAGGACAGAAGTTAAATGGCGAGGAATCCTGGGTAACTAGATTCAGAATCAAATTCTGCCCCCTCCCGCCCTCCCCCCAAGTGGGTGATGGGCCCCCTCCCGCCCTTCCTGCAGCCCCCCCCACCACCACAGCGGGCGATGTGCCTGCACTTCGCCCTCCCCCCTTCCCAGCGGGCGATGTGCCCCCTCCCACCCCTCCCAGCGGGCGATGTGCCACCCTCCCCCCCCCTCCCAGCGGGCAATGTGCCCCCTCACCCCCTCCCAGCGGGCGATGTGCCCCCTCCCCCCCCCCCCCAGCGGGCGATGTGCCCCCTCCCCACCTCCCAGCGGGTGATGTGCCCACTCCCAGCGGGCGATGTGCCCCCTCCCGCCCCCCCCAGCGGGCGATGTGCCCCCTCCCGCCCCCCCCAGCAGGCGATGTGCCCTCTCCCGCCCCTCCCAGTGGGCGATGTGCCCCCTCCCGCCCCTCCCAGCGGGCGATGTGCCCCCTCCCGCCCCTCCCAGCGGGCGATGTGCCCCCTCCCGCCCCCCCCAGCAGGCGATGTGCCCTCTCCCGCCCCTCCCAGTGGGCGATGTGCCCCCTCCCGCCCCTCCCAGCGGGCGATGTGCCCCCTCCTGCCCCTCCCAGTGGGCGATGTGCCCCCTCCCGCCCCCCCAGCGGGCGATGTGCCCTCTCCCGCCCCTCCCAGCGGGCGATGTGCCCCCTCCCGCCCCTCCCAGCGGGCGATGTGCCCCCTCCCGCCCCTCCCAGCGGGTGATGTGCCCCCTCCTGCCCCCCCAGTGGGCGATGTGCCCTCTCCCGCCCCTCCCAGCGGGCGATGTGCCCCCTCCCGCCCCTCCCAGCGGGTGATGTGCCCCCTCCCCGCCCCCCCCAGCGGGCGATGTGCCCCCTCCCGCCCCCCCCAGCGGGCAATGTGCCCCCTCCCCCCCCACCCCCCCCCCCCAGCGGGCAATGTGCCTGTTCGTCACCCTTTCCAGCCCCGGGTTTTCAGGCCCAGTGTGTTTCCTTGTGCGGGTATTTTTAACATCGGAAAGAGATTACATGAGACAAGGAGAAATACGGTCAAAGACGCAGAGAGAGAAATAAGATGATTAAGACCATCTGTGTTTGAATTGTTTATACTTAGAACTTTGAACCTAATCTGCTGAGCTATTTATTCAACTAGAGTTAATAAAGGAAAATAAAATTTCATACTAAAATTATCAACCCCAGCTAACTCCAGGAACTTCTCCTGCGCCCCCACACCTCCCCCCAGAGGGTACAGTGATATATGGTTATGGTACTGGACTAAAAACCCAAGTCGTGGAATTGAATTCAATAATTCTGGTGTTTTGCCAACTAGCGCCAGAAATATTACTATGAAAGGTGACGTATAAACCCAACTAATTCACTTATGGGAACTTGCCAACTCTACCTGGCCTGTTCTGCACGTGACTCCAGTCCCACGCTCTGTGGTTGTCCCTTAATGCCCTCAGAGTAATAACGGCTGTGTTGCCACATTCCATGAAAAAATAATGAACAAAAAGTCCAGGAAACCCTGGCCCCATGTTCCTAAACCCCACAAGTCCTCCTCTGTGTTGCCTCCCATCTTATTGTGTGTCCTGTGCTTGAAAAAAGGCAAGAGATAAAATTGAAAAACATCAGGCAAGACAGTTCAGCCAGATTCTCCTGGGCTTGTCCTCCAATCATAGCTATAAGATGCCCTCCATCCCTCCTCAGTTCTGCTAGCCCCTCCCCCCTCAATGGTCTGGGTTCCTGGGAGCCTCTACCTCAGTGCTCCTAGACTCCGAGACCCTTTGCCCCAGTGTTTCCAGACCCCAATCTCAGTGCAAATTGCCTGACCGTAGGAAATTTGACAGAGTCAGACCCTTGAATCACTGGCTGGTCACAATTCCCACCCTGCCATAGTTCACAGTTTTTTGGGCTATTTAATTAGGTAGCTTCACCAACTATTTCATAATACCAAACTCCAACATCTCCTCCTCTCTACTGCTACCAAACCGAAAATCTCCCCTTCCGCAGTGGTCCCAACCCCAACATCCCCTTCACCTGTACTGTGAAACCCCAAGACCATCCCTTTCCATAATCCCACTGTGTTCTCTGACTCACTGTTAACAAAACCACAGGAGAGCCACCAGTAATATATTAAAAAGTATGCATCAGGGCACACTTATTTGTCACACTTCCTGTATCACAGCTCAAGCATCACACTTTCCCACATGTAAATTTCTTGCAGTTGATTGGCTCTAATTTCACATTTGTAAAACAAGCATCAAGGGGGGCAATTTTAACCCTACTCGCTCAGCAGAAACCTAGCGGATGGGCAGTTACAACCGCCCTGAATTTTACCTGTCCAAAATCCACCATGATCACTGTAGTGTATGTACCTTTAAGAGAGAACTACTTTTACAGCTCCTGTATACTGTAGTACAGGCAGTGACCACACCTGTATATAAGCCTTGAGCAGGCATCTGTACTGTTTTTAGACTACCCTCATCCAGTAAACACCTGTTGATTGTTGATCTGCAGTCTCCGTCTATTTATTGAAGAACACCATACCTTAAGATTCACGGATTCAACAGTGGCGACGAGGTCGATTCGAATCTACCTGCAACTCTGCATTTCCTCCCAAGGATTCGCTCCGGGAGGACAGTGGAAGAAAGTCGAGACCAGAAGCACGGGCGTCGACCACGAGCAACCGCCCAGTCATCCGGCAGAGAGTGAACATCGCAGGGGAGACTGTTGAGAGCTGGGCTTGGTTCTCCAGCCACGACGATCCAGCAACAGGCTGGCAACAGGTACAGTGCAGACCCTTCCCGGACAGCGGCGGCTGGAGCCGACCGACGGCACAGAAAAGGCCGAGCAGCGTCGACGGGGTAAGAGAGAGGGTGAAGCGCACAGGGCACAGCCGGGGGTTGAAGACCGAGTGGCGTCGACAGAAAACAAAAAGAGAGAGAGGGTAAAGCACAGCCGGGGTTCAGGACCAAGTGGCGCACAGGAGAACGCGCAGAGCACAGCCAGGGCTCAAGGGTTGCGCAGCGTCCGCGGGTAAGAAAGGAAGCACGGGAGACGCCATTTGAGCCACGGAGAAGAAGGGAGAGCGCGGGAGATGCCATTTTTGAAGCCGCAGCGGAGAAGAAGGGCGAGCGCGGGAAGAAAGGAAAGCGCGGGAGATGCCATTTTGAGCCAGCGGAGAAGAAGGGAGAGCGCAGGAGACACCATTTTAGCCAGTCTAACCACACCCAGGGATGCCGAATAGTGGCTGTCTCACAGCGTTCGACAATGA
The DNA here is from genome assembly GCF_052327205.1 of Somniosus microcephalus. NCBI lineage: Eukaryota > Metazoa > Chordata > Chondrichthyes > Squaliformes > Somniosidae > Somniosus > Somniosus microcephalus. The sequence continues at coordinate 139,340,243 of NC_140989.1, read as the reverse complement.
AGTCGAAGATTGGGCGACATATGTGGAATGCATTGAGGTGTACTGCAAGGCGAATGAAGTGCCAGATGCCAGGAAAGCACTGGTTTTGTTGAATTCCATGGGTGCAAAAACGTATGGCTTACTGCGAAACCTAGTAACCCCAGAGAAGCCAGTGGATAAGGATTTCGAAAGCATAGTGGAAATCCTACAGGACCACTTAAACCCCACACCGCTGCTGATAGCAGAAAGATTTAAGTTCCACAAAAGGAACCAGCATAAAGACGAAAGTAATGCTGAGTATTTAACGGAACTGTGCAAGCTATCGAAACACTGCCAGTTTGGAATGGGACTAGCAGATACGTTAAGGGACAAGTTTGTGTGTGGGCTTCAAAGTGAAGGATCCCAGAAACGGCTTCTACCAGAAAAGGATCTTACGCTGGACAAGGCTTTCAACATGGCAGTATCACACGAAGCAGCCGCATGGGGCGCTGCAGAGACACAACGGAGACCGCAAGAATATGGCACCAATTGAATGTCATATGGAGCAGGGAAGTGTTATCGCTGCGGCAGAACAACACACGACCAGAAGGATTGTTGGGTCAAGGACCAAGTGTGCAGACAGTGTGGAAAAGCAGGACACATAGCAAGAGTCTGCAGGTCAGGGAAAAAAACCAGCAGCAAGAAATCTCCACAGGAGAAGTACAAAAAGGTACATAAGGTGACGGACAGTAGTTCAGACGAACAGAAAAGTGATACAGGCTCCGGAAGCAAGGAGCTGGGTTGTCTGAAACTACATAATGTAATCAAAATGGAGGATCACCAGACTATCTGGGTCACGCTCAAGATAGACGGAGTCCAAGTGAAAATGGAATTGGACACAGGATCAGCCCTAACAGTCATAAACCGAAGGGACTACAAGCGGCTATTCTCACATATACCCTTGAAAGCTACAGAGATTGTCTTGAAGACATACACGGGGCAAAAAGTCTACCCCAAAGGAAAAATAAGGGTGAACGTGATATACAACGGCCAGGAAATACCAAAAATGGACCTATATGTATTGCCAGATGGAGGACCACCACTACAAGGATGTGAATGGATCCGGAAGATACAATTAGATTGGCATTCCATACAGGCACTGAAGGTTGAGGCCAAAAAGGATGGTGACGTCACACCTGGACGACTGTCAAAAATGCTAACTGACGCACAAGAAGTGTTCCAGGAGGGACTCAGAACACTAAAAGGCATAACAGCAACGATTAAAATAGAGGAAAATGCAAGCCCAAAGTTTTTTAAGGCCAGACCGGTGCCTTATGCGATCCGCCGAGCCATCGAAGCAGAGCTGGAAGGTTTGGAACATTCAGGAGTACTGTCCAAAGTGGACTGGAGTGAGTGGGCTACACGCATCGTTCCTGTAATGAAGAGATCATTGAGTAATTCGCCTGGGGAACCAAAGAAGGTTCGCATCTGTGGGGACTTTAAGGTGACAGTGAACCCAGTCCTTCACACGGTACAATATCCGCTTCTGCGGATTGAAGATATTTTCGCCTCGCTATCTGGAGGAAAGCGCTTCACTAAGTTTGATCTGGCCCAGGCGTACCTGCAAATGGAGGTAGAAGAAGCCTCGAAACAATACCTCACGATCAACACTCACAAAGGTCTCTACCAATACAACCGGCTGGTGTTCGGGGTAGCATCGGCTCCGGCTATTTGGCAAAGGGCGATGGATCAAGTCCTGCAAGGGATTCCAGGGACCCAGTGTTATTTGGACGACATCCTGGTCATGGGCGAAAATGACAGGGATCACCTCGCCAACCTGGAGAAGGTGCTCACTAGATTGAAGGAATATGTGCTACGAGCTAATCGCCACAAGTGCGAGTTTTTCCAGACACAGATCTCGTATTGTGGCCACGTTATTGATGAAGAGGGGTTACATAAGTCCCCTGAAAAGATTGAGGCAGTAGTCAAGGCTCCAGCACCGGAAAATGTGTCACAACTGAGGTCGTTCCTCGGGCTGGTGAACTACTACCATAAGTTCTTACCAAATTTGTCTACAGTATTACACCCACTGAACACCCTACTGCAAACGGGGGTACCATGGAAGTGGAATGACAAATGTAAACGAGCTTTCCAGAAGTGCAAAGAATTGATCACATCAAAAGAGGTGTTGGCCCATTTCAACCCAGCACTACCAATTCGGTTGGCGTGTGATGCATCACCCTATGGTATTGGAGCGGTGCTGTCGCACAAATTCCCAGACGGGTTGGAGAGGCCGGTAGCCTTTGCAGCTCGGTCACTAACCTCAGCCGAGCGCAACTACGCCCAGATTGACAGGGAGGCCCTCAGCCTAGTATGGGGAGTAAAAAAATTCAACCACTATCTGCATGGGCAGAAGTTCACCTTGCTGACTGACCACCAACCACTTGTCTCCATCTTTAACCCAAAGAAGGGCATTCCGGTGATGACTGCACAATGGCTACAAAGATGGTCCCTTTTTCTAGGGGCAAACCAATATGAAATAGAGTATAAGGGCACGAAACAGCATGGAAACGCTGATGTGCTATCACACCTGCCACTGCCTACTGCGGAGGAAGCACCAGCAGTGGACCCTGTCAAAATATTTTATTCGTCGATAATTGAACGCTTGCCAGTAACTAACGCGGATATAGAGAAGGAGACACGAAACGATCCGACACTGTCTCGGGTATATGAGTTGACGGTGAAGGGATGGCCAACACATGGCAACTCACTGTTGCCAGCATTCTCATCCAGAAGAGAACAGCTGTCAGTATGCCAGGGAACAGTGATGTGTGGATCCCGAGTGGTAATTCCACCCAAGTTAAGGGAGAGAGTGCTCAATGAGCTTCACGAAGGCCATCTGGGAGGGGTGAAAATGAAAAGCCTTGCTAGGGCTTATGTGTGGTGGCCGGGGATCGGTCAACAAATCGAGGACCTAACAAAGAGTTGCTCAGGATGCCAGAAGGTCCAAAATGCACCACCACATGCCCCTCTACACCCATGGGAGTGGCCCTCCTCTCCATGGCAACGGGTGCATATTGATTTTGCTGGTCCATTCATGGACTCAATGTTCTTAATAGCAGTGGATGCGCACTCGAAATGGCCTGAGGTGATCAAAATATCCTCCACCACTACGGAGAAAACGATTGCAGTCCTACGGACCATATTTGCCAGGAACAGCTTGCCAGAGCAGATTTGCTCTGATAACGGAGCACAATTTGTGTCCGAAGAGTTTCGGAAATTTATGAGAAGGAATGGGGTAAGGCATTATACATCCGCCCCGTATCATCCAGCCACAAATGGATTGGCTGAGAGGTTCGTACAAACCTTTAAAAAGGCAGTAAGGGCCATGTGCGATGATGACATTCCACTACAACATAAGGTGGACAATTTCCTGTTAGCCTACAGAAATGCGACACATGCAGTTACCAATCAGACCCCGGCCATGATGTTCTTTAACCGAAGGTTGAGATTTCGTCTAGATTTGCTCAGACCAAATGTGCGAAGAAATGTTGAGGATAAGCAATTCCAGCACATCAATGAGAAGCCGACAAGGAGCTTCAATGTAGGACAACCAGTTTTGGCCCGCGACTACCGAACAGAGAAATGGCAACCCGGAACGATATGCACACGGCAGGGGCCACTAATGTACACAGTGGATGTCGGGGAGAACATTGTGAGACGCCATGTTGACCAGATCCTAGCATCACAGGAACGAGTCAACCCCATGTCTCGCGTACCTGGGGATAAACCCGACATACCGGTAGCATCTACCCCAGAAACAGTAGCAGCGGAAACTGATGAACTAACCGACGACAGGGGGCCAGAATCGCCTCCGCACCAAGAACAAGACACTCAGGAAAGGCGTTATCCAGAAAGGATCAGGAAGCCGCCCCAAAGACTAAATCTATAAATGGACTATTTCAATTAATGTGCATGTTAAAGTGTTAACTGTTATTTGAATGTTATGGTACTGTTAATCTAAAAGGGGAGGAATTGTAGTGTATGTACCTTTAAGAGAGAACTACTTTTACAGCTCCTGTATACTGTAGTACCGGCAGTGACCACACCTGTATATAAGCCTTGAGCAGGCATCTGTACTGTTAGCTTTTAGACTACCCTCATCCAGTAAACACCTGTTGATTGTTGATCTGCAGTCTCTGTCTATTTATTGAAGAACACCATACCTTAAGATTCATGGATTCAACAATCACAACAACTGCAATTTTAACCTGCTCTCCTGAGCAGGCAGCAAGGACACTTGCCCGGAGCTGACAGGGTCCTTCTTTACTTATGCATGTTATGGCCCGATGACATCATTGAGACCCGATTGTAATTTTAACTCAGGCTTGAGTGGGGAATCCATCTGGAGTTAAAATTGGAGCCCTTGATGAGCTCTGAAGAAAATTTGTCAATAATAAAAACACAGGCACTGAACCAAATCGCTTAAAAAGCATCAAAACCAATTTTCACCTGAACAAATTAGAACTCAATAACTATGAGAAGTGACAAAAATTAGCCGATATAAGGAGCAGAAATGGAACCTATCAAATTGATTAAGAAAAGATTTTTTACAAAGATCTTTATTCTTCCATTTTTCTCACAGACTCAAATCCCTGGAGGTCAAAATAACAATTCGAACTGAATAGTAATGTTTAAATAATTACATATTTCACAGTAATGAAGAAACTTGCCTATAGATTGTCCTCTTGTGTTTTTGAATATCTGCATGGAGGGCTCAGTCTCTCTCAAAAGCCTAGGCTTGAAGTTGATTTTCTTCCCAGAGTTTTCGTTCTGCTAGCTGTAGAGCAGTACCATCGAGACTTGTGCCTACAATTCCTACACAGTCTTCTTCTTAGGCAGTCCCTCAGAACCGAGAATGACTTGCTTCCACACTAAAAATGAGTTCTCAGGTGACTGATGAGTCCAATGCCAGACCTACAGTCTCTGTCACAGGTGGGGCAAACGGTGGTTGAAGGGGTGGGTGGGCGGGGTGCGTGGGTTGACATGCGCTCCTTCCGCTGTTTGCGCTTGGCTTCCGCTTACTCCCGGCAAAGAGATTCGAGGTGTTCGGCGCCTTCCCGGATGCTTCTCCTCCACTTTGTGCAGTCTTGGGCCAGGGATTCCCAGGTGTCGGTGGGGATGTTGCACTTTTTCAAGGAGGCTTTGAGGGTGTCCTTGAAGCGTTTCCTCTGCCCACCTGGGGCTCTCTTGCCGTGTCGGAGCTCCGAGTAGAGCGCTTGTTTTGGGAGTCTTGTATCGGGCATGCGGACAATGTGACCCATCCATCGGAGCTGATCGAGCTTGGGCAAAGCTTCGATGCTGGGGATGTTGGCCTGAGCGAGGACACTGACATTGGTGCGCCTATCCTGCCAATGGATTTGCAGGATCTTGCGGAGGCAGCGTTGGTGGTACCTCTCCAGTGTTTTGAGGTGTCTGCTGTACATGGTCCACGTCTCTGAGGCATACAGGAGGGCGGATATCACTACTGCTCAAACTTAGCACCAAGCTCATGGTCCTACACTGTACGAGCATGTGCAGTGTGGGGAATATCTCAACATACATTATCACGATTCTCTCAATGCAACAGAAAGTTCATCCTTCTTCAGTCTCGAACACTATTTATGAGTTTGTTTATTTTTCCAAATGATTTCATTAACACACTGGCAGAGGTAATGTTTCAGAGGAATACTGTAATGAAGCACTTAGATTATCATGTAGTTTTTTTCACTTCTGAGAGAGAGGAGGTAAGAGAGAGATTACTTACCATGGCTACAATATCCTGCATATAATGGAATGCCCAGAATTGCATGCATTACTGCAAATGTGGTAAAACCAATATCTTGTACAAATTCAACAAAATGACCTTGCTTTTGCATTCAACGCCCATAAACAAGCTTGTGTGGCTTTTTTTACCTGATGTCCTGTCTTTTGAAGATCAATGTATCTGCACCCTTAGATCTTTCTGTTCCCTCACACTGTGCCTGCACACTGTTTAAAATCAGTTCATTTAGAAAGAAAGACATGCATTTATATTGAGGGTATACTTTATTTCTTTTTCTTAAAGTATACCGCTTCACATATCTCTGCTTTGAACTGTATCTGCCACTTATCTGCCCACCCCACAAACCTGTCTATGTACTCTGGTGATCTCCTGCATTCTTCCTCATAGTTTGACATACTCCCTAATTTGGCATAATTAGCAAACTTCATTATCCTTCTTTTGTCTATACCCAAGTCATTAATCTAAATGGAAAATGAAAGAGATTCTAGCACCAATCACACTAGCACAACCACATTTCGACACTTTCTCCATTTTTCTCGCTAAAATCCCCCCTTCTCCCTCAAACCATGAACCTCTCTGTCCGTGATGGATTGCAGACCTGTTTGCAAGGTCTCCATCTGCACGGCTGAGGTCTTACAACTTGCTGGGTGAGAGATTACAGACACAAACCCATGTCTTTCCACTGCGTGGCAGAGTTTTCTCCATTGGCTGTAGCATCTGCTAATACGCGCTTTGCCAGGTTACAGTACGCATTCCCACACTTACATGGCTTTATTGAGTACACAAGCCGATAAAGTCAGTGTCACCTATTTTGTAATGCCACAGTGTTTAGGTTTGAACCCATTATTAAACTGTCCCAAAACATGCAAACCAGTGACCTTATCTTAAACCAGTGTTAGTACACAAAGGACAAATCAGCAACTGAATTTTAACAAGCAGGTTCGCTCATGCTGAAAATATGCTGTTTCCATCACTTTGGGTCTTTAGTCTGCAGTGTGCAAAACCCCCTAGCTTCATAATGGAGTCGTGAAATGTTTTTGTACAAATTAACACAATAAAATGAAATGTTTGGGTTTTATATTCTAATGTATGCTTCTGAATCATTGTGTGCATAGTATATAAGTGTGAGGGGGAGAAAGTTATTGATCTGACTAATTTAAAATTTATTGATTTGGCCTACAGGCAAAATGTGATTCACTATGAGGAGACAAATTCAGTTCATGTTTCTTGCACAATCAATGCTTTATCTTATATATAGCCCTCCATCATAATAGCATCATGTGAACTGGAGGCAAAGGGGGAGAAATTTATTATCGCCCTGTTTGGGGGCGGTAACCTTTTAAAACTGGGAAACTTAGCGTTAGGCGCTAATGATTCCCAGCTTTCACGAAATTGGGTTTAGCGCTCCAGGAAGGAAGTGGAGCGCTAAATCAAGCACTGCACTTCCTTCCTGGAGTGCAATAGGCAGCAGGCGGGGCAGTAGGCATGCAGCGCTGCACAATGGGCCGTGCAACACTGCCGCGTTCCGAGTCTCCTTCCCTCCCTTAAAGGGAAGGGCCATCGCTGGATGCTCTGCATTGAGACCAGTTAGCTGGTCCCCGATGGCGGCTGCGATTCGGCTCGATCAGCCCCATGCACTCCAGCAGAATGCCGGGCTGATCGATCGCAGCCCAGGAGAAGGAAAGCAAATTGATCCAAACCATTTCAGAAATTTAGGTACTTACCTTGGCATCCTCCCCTTTAACCTTCGGTCCTGAAGCACCCGGCCTCCCGATCAACGTCTCCTGCAGCTGTCAATGTCATCGCCCAATGATGCTGCGGGGGCAGAACCGAAGTTCGGGTCCTGGATGCTACCAGGGCGATGCGCACGGTGATGACGTCACGATCTCCATGCGAAGGACATTGGGGCGCAACACCATACCGCCGCCACAAACCTCCCGCCGAAGATAGCAGGAACCGATCTTCTCACCGGGCCCTGTCGTTCAGTGCTTAGCGCCCCACCAGCGCCCCCTGGAGGCGCTAACAGGAGGCGCTAAGGTGCCCAATTTCTCCCCCTATATATAGACTATGTATGAAGAAAGCACAAAGCTGGATTACTAACTATCTCAGATGTGTATCCTCAGACTGAATGCAATGCTTATACAGTGACGTATACTCATTTTAGGATAACCCTACCCGTTCTGTAGATATTCTGTTAAAAGCGTTTCCATTAAAAATGAAAGCTACTGGCTTCTGTCTACACTAACTTCAATTGTATGTTGACTATGGCTTGATCTGTAATGACTGTAGATTAAATAACACTTGGTCATCCTCTAAATTATATCCTTCAAGGCTTGTTTAAATCCATTAAGTTCAAACTAAAATAGCAGCACAAAACACATTTTTACATGAAATGCACCAACCATTATGTAAGGGGTATTTTAACAGCCCCCCCGACCTTTTTATCATTACACATTCAATATTCGCCTCCTTCATTCTCACTGACCACTCACTATGCTTATATTATATATATATTACAGCCTACAATTTGCAAACCGCTTATTTCTTAAATCTTTAGATTAGTTTCTTAACGCCTGTCCAGCCTTCAGCAACTGCAGTTAGAACAGGTGACACTGCTGCTAACCTGACCTGCATTCCTGATCTAAGTTACAACTGACACAAGCCATTTAAAATAAAGCCCTTACAGTCACCAGACATCTTCATCCCATCAGTCTGAGCTGGATTTAAACCCACATCCCAAAGATGGCAGGCACTTGTCCAACTTGCTGCGCCAATCTGTCCCCAATGCTCAGTTTACTTTGTGTGTGATTGAATTAGGAGGCTCTATCTTATCTATAATACATCAAAAGTCTTGTGTCTAACATGCACATCCCATTTGCCACACTACTGGTGTCATGATAATGTCACATCTGGCTGTAATGGTTTTGTCATGTGTGGGGTAACGTCTGAGGTAAATTTTAACTTTTAGGTATGTATACTTGTGATGAAATAACTCTGTGTTCTGGTATTTGTATTGTTATTGTTGTTGTTGTTGTACTTGTAATGTCTGGAATGTTCCACCGGGGGGAACCACTAATGCTCCTCCCTGGCCCCGCCCCTCTTCTGGTATGTTCTACCAAGGGCTCGGTCGATGATGAACTCTGTTAACTCTGCCATGATTCTTACTTAATAAAAGCCTTCAGTCTTAAGCTTTAACTTCATGGGTTCGGGCAGTTATTTGGCACATCAATTTTATTAAGTAACAACTTTTGGAAGATGGATCGATTTTCGAAACCAGAGCGTCTGGATATCGATTCGCATTCGGCAGACGCTTCGAAGAAATTTACGCATTGGCTGCGATGTTTTGAACACTTCATCGCATCGTTCGATTCGACGGTTAACAAGTTGGGTCTTCTAACCAACTTGGTAAGTCATCAAACTTACTCTATAATTGAAGATATTACTACATATGAAGAGGCCCTCACAGCTCTTAAAGCCCAGTACCTTAAGTCGGTTAACGAAGTATACGCCAGGTATCTCCTGTCTACTCGCAGGCAATTACCCGAGGAATCTCTGGACGATTTCCTGCAGGACCTTAAGGCTTTGGCTAAGGGTTGCAACTACAAGGCTGTCTCTGCCATAGTGTATCAGGAAGAAGCCATCCGCGATTCTTTCATATCTGGCCTCCGATCTAATTATATTAGACAGAGACTCCTCGAGAACGACTCGTTAGTTTTAAAAATGGTCGTCGCTGCTGCTCGATCGTTAGATGTAGCCCAGAAGAATTCAGAAGTGTATGCATCAGCCCATGCATCTCTCTCAGCCTCGTGTGTTCCGAGTATGGAGGCATCCATAACACCAATGGAGCCCCCACTTAATCCTATTGTTGCGGCTATGCCCCATGGGTCTAAGTGTTATTTTTGTGGCCAATCTAAACACCCCAGGCAAAGTTGCCCAGCCAGAGAGGCTACCTGTTTTAAATGTAAGAAACGGGGACATTTTAGTAAAGTGTGTGTAATGAAACCTGTTTGTCTTGCCTGTAATTGTTCTTGCCTGTATTCGTTTTGCACTCATGTATATTACCCTCCCCCACACGGTGTATAGTTTCACTTCCTCTTTCCTGACTCATTCCTGCGAGCCAGTCAGTGTGTTGAGATGTTAGCTCTGATCTTAGTGATTAAAAGCCAACTTGTTAAAGTTTATAACTTCTAGTTTTGTGGTTATTGAAGGCACATCAGTGTGTAAGGGTAATCCTGTACCCGATGTCTTCTCTGCTGCCGCCTATCGTTTTACTCTAGCCTCGGCTACGGTTGACCAGACCATACTGTGTTCCTTGTCAAAATCTATGATGGACATTAAGATTAATGGTCGTCCTACTGGGTGTTTGATAGACTGTGGCAGTACTGAAAGTTTTATACACCCCAACCTTGTTAACTCCTGTTCATTGAAGGTATATCCTACTCGAAGTGAAATTGTGATGGCGTCCAAATCCCTTACTTCGGAGGTAACTGGATATTGTAAAGTCACATTGACCGTTAAGGATACGGAGTATAAGGACTTTAAACTCCTCATATTACCTCAGTTGTGTGTGAACTTAATATTAGGCTTGGACTTCCAGTGTCAGCATGAGAGCGTTACCCTTAAGTATGGTGGATCTCAGCCTCCGCTCACAGTCTGCGGCCTTTCTACTTTAAACGTAAGTCCGCCTTCTTTGTTTGCGAACCTTGCTCCTAATTGTAGACCTATAGCGACTAAGAGTCGTCGGTACAGTTCAGAAGATAAAACATTTATAAAAGAGGAAGTGGAAAGGCTTCAACGGGAGGGAATCATCGAACACAGTGGTAGCCCGTGGCGTGCCCAGGTGGTGGTGGTTAAAACTAATGAGAAGAAAAGACTTGTGGTCGATTATAGCCAGACTATAAACTTGTATACCCAATTAGACGCCTATCCTTTGCCTCGTATTTCTGAGATGGTGAACCAGATAGCTCAGTACCGCGTGTTCTCCACCATTGATTTAAAGTCTGCCTACCATCAACTCCCCATCAAAATAGAAGACCGACCTTATACGGCCTTCGAAGCTAATGGGCGCCTGTACCAATTCCTTCGGGTGCCCTTTGGAGTGATGAATGGGGTATCCGTCTTCCAACGGGAGGTGGGTCGTATGGTGGATGAATACGCGTTGGAAGCAATATTCCCATACCTGGACAATGTTACCATCTGTGGGCGTGACCAATGGGAGCATGATCAAAATCTCGCGAAGTTCCTAGAGACTGCAAAGAGGTTAAACCTGACCTACAACGAAAACAAGTGTACCTTCAATACTACACGTTTGTGTATTCTTGGCTGCGTTGTGGAGAATGGGGTAATCGGGCCAGACCCTGAAAGATTATGCCCACTTAAGGAATTACCTTTACCTCACACTGTAAAAGCTTTAAGAAGGTGTCTGGGATTCTTCTTGTACTATGCCCAGTGGGTGGCTAGCTACTCAGATAAAGTCCGACCTCTTATTAAGTTGACATCTTTTCCGCTATTGGCGGAAGCTCAGGAGGCTTTCCTTAATATCAAACGGGACATTGAGAAGGCAGTGGTATGTGCCGTGGATGAGAAGATCCCTTTTCAAGTGGAAAGTGATGCATCTGATTTTGCGTTGGCAGCAACTCTTAACCAAGCTGGTAGACCAGTAGCTTTCTTCTCTCGTACATTGCAAGGACCAGAAGTTCGACATTCTTCAGTGGAAAAGGAGGCACAGGCGATTATCGAAGCAGTCAGGTATTGGAGACATTATCTCGCTGGCCAACATTTTACGCTCATTACTGACCAGCGATCCGTGGCCTTTATGTTCAACACTAAGCAGAGAGGCAAGATCAAAAATGATAAGATTTTAAGATGGCGAATAGAACTGTCATCATATGATTATGATATTCAGTACAGGCCTGGAGTATTTAATGAGCCATCGGATGCTTTGTCACGAGGAGTATGTGCTAGTCTAGGTACAGATAAGCTTCAAAGTCTCCACGACGCACTCTGCCACCCTGGGGTTACCAGAATGAACCACTTCATTAAGTCCCACAATCTACCCTACTCTATTGAGGAGGTCCGGACAATGACCAGAACCTGTCATGTTTGTGCTGAATGCAAACCCCGCTTCTATAAGCCGTCCGAGCCAGCTCATCTTATTAAAGCAACTCGATCATTTGAGCGTTTGAGTCTCAATTTTAAAGGTCCCCTTCCATCGAGCGACCGTAATGTCTATTTTCTTAATATTATAGACGAGTACTCTCGGTTCCCTTTTGTTATCCCCTGTCCGGATGTGACTAGTGCTGTTGTAATTAAATGCCTCTGCCAACTGTTTTCCTTGTTCGGCATGCCTAACTATATACATAGTGATAGGGGTTCTTCCTTTATGAGCGAAGAATTACGACAGTTTTTGCTATCGAAGGGGATTGCAATGAGTAGAACTACCAGCTATAACCCTCGTGGTAATGGGCAGGTCGAGAAAGAAAATGCGACAGTGTGGAAGGCTACCATACTGTCTCTGAAGTCACGAGGCCTGCCGACCTCTCGCTGGCAGGATGTCCTGCCAGACGTGCTGCATTCCATAAGGTCTCTTTTGTGTACAGCGACGAATGCCACCCCTCATGAAAGGATGTTTAGTTTTCCAAGAAAAGCTACTAATGGAGTATCGTTACCCACATGGTTGACGACCACGGGCCCTGTGTTGTTACGCAGACATGTGAGAGGCCACAAGACTGATCCACTGGTGGAGGAAGTACAACTCCTCCATGCTAATCCCCAGTATGCGTATATTCAATATCCAGATGGGCGAGAGGATACGGTCTCTATTAAAGATCTTGCACCTGCTGGAGCTCGAAAAGAGTTCGACTCTGAGAGTAAAGTTTTCAATCGTGGTATTGGACCTTCAGAGACACAAACCCTCAGTGTGGAAAATACTGATGATTCTGGGAATTCGAATGAACCGGAGTTAGTACTCCAGGAGGAGCCTCAGCAAGAGTTACGTCATTCCCAGAGGATTATCAGACCTCCTGACAGACTGAATCTATAGCAGGGGGTGAATGTGATGAAATAACTCTGTGTTCTGGTATTTGTATTGTTGTTGTTGTTGTTGTTGTACTTGTAATGTCTGGAATGTTCCACCGGGGGAACCACTAATGCTCCTCCCTGGCCCCGCCCCTCTTCTGGTATGTTCTACCAAGGGCTCGGTCGATGATGAACTCTGTTAACTCTGCCATGATTCTTACTTTATAAAAGCCTTCAGTCTTAAGCTTTAACTTCACGGATTCGGGCAGTTATTTGGCACATCAATACTTACCATTATTATACTTACCTTTCAGTCCTCCCAACACTAGGTGGTGTTGCTGCCATTTCCAAGTCCATCTCCAAGGTCCCAGGCTCCAGGTACTGCAGGTAAGTTTATAGTGATCCCTGCACGTAAGCTTTTTCTGTTTTTAATATTAATATTTTTATTTAAATCATTTTTACATTTCCAATTTAAAATGTATTTCCTTCCCTTCTGTCCAGCATCTGTCTTCTTCGTCCTGGCCTCACCGTGCCTCACCAGCTCTCTCATTGCCATCATCACTGCTGCTGCCCTGGTTTTGGTAGGCCTTGACCTTCAATAATCTGGTCTCAGGGCAGCTGACTGCATGCCCTGCTGCCCTGCCTTATCCACTGCCCAACATTCTTGGCCTGGCCAATTCTGGCCTCTTGTGCATCTCTGATTTTAATCGTTCCACCATTGGCGGCCGTGCCTTCAGCTGCCTAGATCCTAAGGTCTGGAATTCCCTCCCTAAACCTCTCCGCCTCTCTACCTCTCTCTTCTCCTTTAAGATGCTCCTTAAAGCCTAGCTCTTTGACCAAGCTTTTGGTCACCTGTCCTAATATCTCCATATGTGGCTCGGTGTCAAATTTTGTTTGATAATCACTCCTGTGAAGGGCCTCGGGACGTTATACTAGTTAAAGGCACAATATATATGTTATTGGCTCCAACCATCAGCTAGGCAGCCTACCCAGTCTCCGAGATTCCCGAGGTGGCCTTCCCTTCCCGACTCTGCACCGCCAAACCCCACTCTTCAAAGGCCTGTTTCTGGCCTTTAATTGGAATTGGTTTTGAAGTGCAGGACCTGGATTCCCTAAACTGTTTCTATGTGACTTTAGGATGGCTCCTGTTACTGAAAACATTTTCATTTCAAATAACAGTGTCTTCCCAAAGTCATGGGGTGGCTGTTTATGGAATCCAGGCCGTGTACTTGATAAACCAGTTCCTGGTTAGCAGCAGGGTTTTAAACTGCTGGAGGGAGGGTGTTGGAGTCCCTAATGGCTACCACAGAAGTTTAAGGAAGCCCCTGATATTTATACAACAAATGCTTTAAGTAACAGTATTTCCCCAAATCTGACAGAGGAAGTGGAATTGAAGGTTTGCAACCTCATTGCCTTCCAACACTCTGTTGTTCTGCACTCACCCCGCTTCCCCCCGCACATCCCAAATGCCCATGCATTGCTTACTACATTCCCGAGTGCCCATACCTTCTTGCCTGTTGCTCATCTACCAACTCCCATCTACTGCCTCTCACTCCAAGTACTGATGCCTTCTCCCTTTCCCTTTCTCTTCTACCTCCCTTTTCTACCCCTGCCCTGAAGCCTATTTCCTCCACTTGCCGCTCCCTCCTATTGCCACTGTTCCAAATGCCCAAAGTTAACTCTTTTACATACTCTCCTGCCACCCTTCCAACTCCCGCCATAAGCACCCACACCTTGCCAGCACTTGCCACTCATTCCTACCACCTACTGCCCTGAACACCCATCTCTTCCTGCCACAGTAATGCTAGGCTGCAGCAGTAATGCTACTTATAACAACCCCAGCATGCCACCTCACTTCTATCAAAGCCAGCACTATCCTCTCCCATGTTCTCCTGCCATCTGAACCCCAAACTCCCTCCACATCATTGATAGGGGTTTTGTAATGTCCCGTCACTCTTGCACTCTGTTCTCATGCAGAGTAACAGGAATGCTGAGGTGCAGTTCCATTGGAGTAGCATTGGCTGCATGGAACAGGCAGATGCTGTCGTCTCTCTCCCCCCGCCACACTCTCAACCAGTGCCCGTGTTGGTGCCAGACAACCAGCTGGGTCTGACTGTCTAGGCCACTGAGATACTGTGGTCCACAGCTGTGCCCTCTACGGCCAGATCTACTCAAGGTCGCTCACCACGGCCATTTCAGGAGACCTCAACGGAAGTTCGGTTGCCTTGCATCTCCCAAGCTGTAGCCATTGAGGATGCACTTCGTAGGAGCACTAGAATTGGTAAACAAGCGCAGAAGACCAGCACTAGAGCTTTGCACATAGGCGATTTTTAGTTCTCTTTGTTCAGTATAAGCATCTGTCAAATGAAGAGTGACGAAGTAGCTTGGTATAGTAAACATTTCCACTTTCCAAGCTGGCCAACTTTCCCTTTCTAGTGGGACAGCTCAAGATTTTTTTGTTTAAAGTTTTCAACAAGCAAAATAGGAGACATACTACAATGTTCATTACATAATAGGTGGACATTCAAGAAAGTGCTGACTTGGAGGTTGCATCTGACAAATTGTATCTTTTTAAAAATTCATTTATGGGATGTGGGCATTGCTGCCCATCCCTAATTGCCCTTGAGAAGGTGGTGGTGAGCCGCTGCAGTCCTTGTGGTGTAGGTACTCCGACAGTGCTGTTTGGGAGGGAGTTCCAGGATTTTGACCCAGTGACGATGAAGGATCGGTGATATACTTCTAAGTCAGGATGGTATGTATCTTGGAGGGGAACTTGCAAGTGGTGGTGTTCACATGCGCCTGCTACCCTTGTCCTTCTAGGTGGTAGAGGTCGCGGGTTTGGGAGGTGCTGCCGAAGGAGACTTGGCGAGTTGCCGCAGTACATCTTGTAGATGGTACACACTGCAGCCACGGTGTGCCAGTGGTGGAGGGAGTGAATGTTTAAAGTGGTAGATGGGATGCCAATCAAGCGGGCTGCTTTGTCCTGGATGATCTGCTCAATCGGGAAATGGAAGCTGAGAGTGCCAGCACTAAATAGCCAAAGAGATGTGGATAGCTGTAGAAAGAAGGGAACTGTGTTCGCTAAAACATCACGACAACAACTGGAGTTGCAGTAAAAACAAACCCTGTGAAGTGAATGATCTGCTTTGGTCTCACATTTATTCAGCTGTAGTTACAGATTCCCTTCTGCTGTCTCTTCCATGGAGTGAAATACAGGACTAAATAACACTTGTATTCCCTTGAGTATAGAAGATTAAGGGGTGATCTAATTGAGGTGTTTAAGATGATCAAATGAGTTGATGGGGTGGATAGAGAGAAGCTAATTCCTCTGGTGGGGGAGTCCAGAACTAGAGGGCATAACCTTTCCGGGGTGATGTCAGGAAGCACTTCTTCACACAAAAGGCAGTGGAAATCGGAAACTCTCTCCTCTCAAAAAGCTGTTGAGGCTGGGGTCAATTGAAAATTATCAAAACTAAGATTGATAGATATTTGTTAGGCAAGGGTATTGAGGGTTACAGAACCAAGGCGGGTAAATAGAGTTAAGATACAGATCGGCCATGATCTAATTGAATGGCGGAACAGGCTCGAGGGGCTGAATGACTTATTCCTGTTCCTATACAGCGGCCTGCAATATTTTCTATCATTTATTTATTCTAATAATCAATAGTGTTTTTTTAACTGTTTGAACTAGGCACCAACAGTCCTTGCTCTTCCATCAGCTCTGTGTACACAGACTGACTTTTCTAGATGCTTTATTTTGAATGAATGAAATTGACCTGAAATTGACAAAAGGGATTGTTTGAAAAGGCAAGGTGGAGCTTTAACAGGAATTTACTACAAATTGTTAGCACATGCATTTTATAGCAAGCTCAATACTCTGGCCCCGATTTTGAGGGGGACGCATGGGCATGGAGTGTTGGCACCGCCCACTTGACAATGCCGTCGTAATGGGCCCAAACCATCTTGATGGTCAAGCAATGCCTGTTTAAATTTGACAGGCGAAGCTGTCAGCACTAATAGGCAGCTCACTGTTTGGGAGATCAGGAAGTCTTGCAGTGTGTACACTGATTATAGACATGCAGCAGCATCTTAAAGGGGAGGGCTGGAAAGATTAAAGGGGGTGAAGGGGGACTGGATGCCAACACAGCAACTCATTTCAGCATCGGAGAAATTTTAACAGGACATCCAAGAGTAAGGAATTCAAGTTAAAGAAGCCTTAGGAATGGGTACAGTACCGTAGTGGTTATCATAGAATCATAGACTCATAGAATAGTGCAGCACCGAAGGAGGCCATTCAGCCCATCGAGTCTGCACCAGCTCTTTCGAAGAGCAATCCAGTTAGTCCCACACCCCGCTCTTTCCCCATATCCATGCAATTTTTTCTCCTTCAAGTATTTATCCAATTCCCTTTTGAAGGCTACTATTGAATCTGTATCCACCACCCTATCAGGCAGTGCATTCCAAATCCTAACCACTCGTTGTGTAAAAATGTTTTTCCTCATGTCACCTCTGGTTCTTTTGCCAATCACCTTAAATCTGTGCCCTCTGGTTATTGATTTTAATAATCAGGAAGTAGAAAGCTGGTATCAGTTACTGGGCTAGTAATCTAGAGGTCTGGACTATTAATCTAGAAAACGTGAGTTCAAATCCTCTCAGAGAATTTTGAATTAAGTTTTAAAAATCAGGAAGTAGAAAGCTGCAACCCAGTAAAAATGACCATGAAGCTGTTGGATTGTCATAAAAACCCAACTGGTTCCCTAATGTCCTTTAGGGGTGGAAATCTACAGTCCTTACCCGGTCTGGGCCTATATGTGACTCCAGTCCCACACCAACATGGTTGATCCTTAACTGCCTTCTGAAGTGGCCTGTCAAGACACTCAGTCATATCAAATTGCTACAATCAGGGCACCTAGAGATGGATAATAAATAACAAAATAAAAACAGAAAATGCTGGAAATACTCAGCAGGTCGAGCAGTATCTGTGGAGAGAGAAACAGAGTTTCGGAGTGAAGGGCAGTAGATGGGAGTTGGTAGATGAGCACCTCCCAAACCCGCGACCTCTTCCACCTAGAAGGACAAGGGCAGCAGGCGCATGGGAATACCACCACCTCCAAGTTCCCCACCAAGTCACACACCATCCTGACTTAGAAGTATATCGCTGATCCTTCATCGTCGCTGGGTCAAAATCCTGGAACTCCCTCCCTAACGGTACTGTGGAGTACCTTCACCACACGGACTGCAGCGGTTCAAGAAGACGGCTCACCACCACCTTCTCAAGGGCAATTAAGGATGGGCAATAAATGCTGTCCTTGCCAGCAACGCCCACATCCCATAAACGAATAAAATTTAAAAAAAACTTAATTCTTAGCATCACAGATCTTTAATGTTTTTAGTCTCAAACATAATGGCTAAACTGAATCACGGTAATAGGAGTCTCAGATGCGATGCAAGATGATGATCTGAACTGTTGGATATTGATCATTTGTGTTGAGATTGGCGTTTAATTACAGCTAAAAGTCTTTGGTAAGCTTACAGGCATCATAGGATCAACTGAGAACTTAAGAAAGCACTGAACAAGAAAAGACCATTCAGCCCATCAAACACACTCCTTCCACAGAGCATGTACCTATCCTGCCATGGGTTCCCACCTACCTATTTTCCTGAGGGGAAAGTACTCCCCAATCCAGCAAAACTCCAGAATATTCATCTATTCCCTCATGTAACATGCGGCTTTTTTATTAAGTAAAGGAACCTGGTTCTGATCCGCCACAGGATAATACAACTGTATCATAATTGGTAATGTGCATGGAGAGTTGAGTGTGAGCAGCAGGAAGATATAAGGACCATTTTTACAAATAACAACAGAAAATGCTGGAAAAGCTCAGCAGGTCAGGCAACATCCGTGGAGAGAAATTTGAGATGACATTTCGGGCCGAAACCCTTCTTCAAAACTGGAAAGGAAATAAAATAGATCGAAGGCAGGGCTGCGATCGAACAAAAGAAGTAAAAGAGACATTAAAAGGTATTCAAAACCAGACGAGATGGCAATAGGCCAGTGGAGACAAAAGACAGCTGAGATTAGGTGTGAAGTGTACTGGCAGGATAAGAGACAGCTGCCAGGTTTTGGGGGGGGGGGAAAGGAGGACACAAACAAAGGGGTGGAAAAAAATATAAGTAAATAAGTAATAGGGGCCGAGGTTATGATCTGAAATTGTTGAACTCGATATTGAGTCCGGAAGGCTGCAAAGTGCCTAATTGGAAGATGAGGTGCTGTTCCTCGAGTTTATGTTGAGCTTCCGTGGAACAATGCAAGAGGCCAAGGACGGTGAGGTCCGAGTGGGAATGGAGCGGTGAATTAAAATGACAGGTGACCGGAAGCTCGGGGTCACCCTTACGGACTGAACGGAGGTGTTCCGCAAAGCGGTCACCCAATCTGCGTTTGGTCCCCTCAATGTAGAGGAGAGGAGACCGCATCGTGAGCAGCGAATACAGTATACTAGATTGCGAGAAGTACAAGCAAGCCTCCACATTCAACGGATCATCCTCCACCATTTCCGCTACCTCCAAAGTGATCCCACCACCAAACGCATCTTCCCCTCCCCTCCCCTTTCAGCATTCCGTAGGGACCGCTCCCTCCGAGGCACCCTAGTCCACTCCTCTATCACCCCCAACAGCCCTTCCCCTTCACCTGGCACCTTCCCGTGCAAGCGCAGGAGATGTAACACCTGCCCCTATACCTCCCCCCTTCCCATTGTCCAGGGCCCCAAACACCCCTTCCAGGTGAAACAGCGATTTACTTGTACTTCTCGCAATCTAGTATACTGTATTCGCTGCTCACGATGCGGTCTCCTCTACATTGGGGAGACCAAACGCAGATTGGGTGACCACTTTGCGGAACACCTCCGTTCAGTCCGTAAGGGTGACCCCGAGCTTCCGGTCGCCTGTCATTTAAATTTACCGCTCCATTCCCACTCGGACCTCACCATCCTTGGCCTCTTGCATTGTTCCACGGAAGCGCAACGTAAACTCGAGGAACAGCACCTCATCTTCCGATTAGGCACTTTGCAGCCTTCCGGACTCAATATCGAGTTCAACAATTTCAGATCATAACCTCGGCCCCTATTACTTTTTTACTTATATTTTTTTCCACCCCTTTGTTTGGGTCCTCCTTTCCCACCCCGCCCCCCCAACCTGGCAGCTGTCTCTTATCCTGCCAGTACACTTCACACCTAATCTCAGCTGTCTTTTGTCTCCACTGGCCTATTACCATCTCGTCTGGTTTTGAATACCTTTTAATGGGGCAGAAATTCCTCCCCAAACGCGTGAGTACGGAAGGGGTACTCACGCGTCTGGCCGGAGGAAATGCCGGTTTTCAGCATGCACAGCGCATGCGCTGAAAACCGGCATTTCCTCTCCTCTCACCCAAGAGTTGAAGAGGCTAGCGTGTGCGCTGTAGGGGGCAGCGCGTGCGTCTTGGATTTCCTCTGTTTTGGGGGATTTGCGCATGTCTAAAGGCCTCCGGTCTTTACGCTTGTAAAAAGCACACGTAAGTATTTATTTTTACAGGTAAGTGGTGTTTTAGTGCAATTTAGAATTTTTTTTTCACAGGTTTATTATTTTAAAGAATCTACAATAAGGTAAGTTTAGTTTTAGACCCTTTTTATTAAAAATTTATTTTTTTCAAAAAAAAAATTATTGTTTAAATTATTTTTTTTAACTTATTTATACTT
The DNA here is from genome assembly GCF_052327205.1 of Somniosus microcephalus. Lineage (NCBI taxonomy): Eukaryota > Metazoa > Chordata > Chondrichthyes > Squaliformes > Somniosidae > Somniosus > Somniosus microcephalus. The sequence continues at coordinate 139,319,714 of NC_140989.1, read as the reverse complement.
AATTTAATGATTGGGATGTTTTTAAAAATTTTATTTAAAGTTTAAGTAGTGTTTTGGGGTGCAGTACTTCTCATGAGTTTGACAGTTCTTACTCTCAAACTTATGAATGAAGTTTCCCCTCCCCTGATTGGCTGAACAGTGCTCACCTGATCCCAGCCGGCACATCGCACTAACTACGCCGCTGGGTCAGGTAAGCACTGCGCGCCGACATCTGAACCTGGCTACTGAAAGGAAATGCACTGCGGGCCAGGTTTCAGATGTCGGCGCGCAGGGTGAGCGCACATCGGGGGCTTGCACGCGCGGCAAGCCCCCGACACCAAGTTCTGGGCCATTGTCTCTTTTACTTCTTTTGTTTGATCACAGCCCTGCCTTCGATCTATTTTATTTCCTTTCCAGTTTTGAAAAAGGGTTTCGACCCGAAACGTCATCTCTTAATTTCTCTCCACGGATGTTGCCTGGCCTGCTGAGTTTTTCCAGCATTTTCTGTTGTTATTTTGGATTTCCAGCATCTGCAGTATTTTGCTATCGTACCATTTTTACAAATGTTGTTCCTGGTGTGAAATCGTGCCCACTGGGAACATATATTGGGAAATCCTGGGCGCGCTCCACATGATTTTCCATCTGATAATGCTTTCTAACCTTCTAACTTGATATTACAATGCATATGGGGCTTACAAAAGCTGTAAATAAATGTCAACATGAACATGTGCATTCAAATATCCAACATTAATGGTTGGAAAAATGACGGACGTGTGCTAGAAAGTTCCCAATTTGGATTCCCAACATTTGAGACTCGCTGCTGGGAGCACTGTTTTGTAAAATTAGCCCGCTAAAGTGATCATTTCAATTCTTCCAGTGAAATCTTCCACTTGAATATCTCAATGCTGAACCAATTTAAATCACAAGTTCTATGGAAGTTGGTTACCTTGGGGGAGACTAGGGTTTTCATCAGTGGTAAACTGTAGGATCCCATGCCTTTAATAGGCTGGTCTTAAGCCAGAAGTAATATTTCAAAACTGAACTGAAATACAGTAATAGGCAGGTAGGATGCGATGCAAGATGATGATTTGGCCTTTTTGGGTATTTGGACTCTTGTGTTCAAATTAACATTATTTACAGCTAAAAATCTTTTGGTAAGTAGGGAAACATACAGTGGGAACAAATGAAAAACACATTTTGACTTGTTACATTTCTATTAACCCAATAGAAATGTATATTTTACTAAAGTTTATCCTCAATATAACAAAAGGGCAGCTGCTTTTATTTTCAGGCCATATCAGAAATAATGGATACCTGGAAATGATGAGAAGCCGGTAATTAAATTGAGGTATTTATATGATATAAAAAACCACAGGATCAAAACTCGAGTGGCTCATTAATGCCACCTACACCTTGATGTTAGATTACAGCATGAAATCACTCCTTCATCCCAATTCTTTTTTATGATATATATAGAAAAATAATTTCAATTTAGTGCAGGCCATTTTACTCAAGTTGGGTCTCTTTTACAAGAACAACCACTCCCAGCACCAAACCTCACCTTCAGTCAGCTTCACGTTATAGACACTTGACGATGTTACCAGTACGTGGCACATGTTCATTGATAAATTATTTGCAGTTTATCAACAAAATTATCCTTTCTTCTCCCTCCAAGTTTCTCCTGTCCTCTCCTCTCCTGAAAGAACTTTCTCATCCTGTGGTACAGTTCCATGAGTGAAAGGCACCCTTCAGTATCTTGCCTAATTGATCATTTTTCATATGTCAGCATAGACATTGAGCATCAACAGGCTCTCTAGCTCTAGGAGCACCACAGTGAGCCTAATCCTGTTCTCAACCGAAGTCCACATGCTCGAACTGGGTTGCAATCAGGAGCAGGAGCTCTGCTGACTTTTGCCATCCTCGGCAATTGGCCTTCAGGCTGACTGTGGCACTTGTACTGGTACCCTAACTAAGCACAGATTGATATCAAAAACCTGAGCCCTTTCCTAGTCTGATTAGGCCTTCAACATGTTAATTGCCAAATCCATGCCATCTCTCCCACGACACTCTGTTCAAATCATCCTCCATGCCTTTATCACCTCCAGACTTAACTATTCCAATGCTCTCCTGGTCAGCCTCTCATTCTCCACCCTCCATAAACTTCAACTCATCCAAAACTCTGCTGGTATCCTATCCCACAACAAGTCCCTGAGCGCCCATCACCCTGTCTTCACTGACCTACATCAGCTCCCAGCCCCCCACTGCCTCAAATTTAAAATTCCCATGCTTGTATTTGATTCCCTCCATTGCCTCACCCCTCCCCATCTCTGTAACTTCCTCCATTACTACAGACCCCTGTGAATTTTCCATTCCTCTGACTCCAGCCTCATGTGCATATCCCCTCCCTTCAACCACCATTGGCACCCATGCCTCCAGTTGCCTAGATCCCATGATCAGGACCCGACCTGCTATTTTAACCTGAGGCCTGAGCGGGGGAGCAGTGGTGTCTTCCAGGCTGGGAAAAGGAACCACTGCCGAAGAGGCCCAGCAAGGTATGTTTTAAAATGATTATTTCTTAGTTTCCTTGTGGGCCAGGAGGACCAAGAGTTCTCTGCCTCCCAGCCCCACAAAAATGCCTTGGGCTTCCATCACCCCCACCCCCTCAACCCTACCCACTTCCCCCGACTGAGATTCCCTTTCTGGAACACTACCTTGTGCCGGGGACCGTTCTCGCTCTTCTCTGGCTCTGACTTCCTGCTGCCCAATTTTGACAGCGGGTTGGCTGCTTCCCGTCAACTTTCTGTCCCTTTTGGTCAGGCAAGTGGCATGTTATTGAGGCCCGGCTGGTAAAACCAGCCTGCGGCCTGCTGCCTAGCCTGAACGGACAAGGGATCGCTTTGCTGCATTCCCAGCAGGAGTTAAAATCGAGCTGCCCATCTCCTAACTCGCACCAAGTCCCATTCACTCCGCCCCTGTGCTCGCTGACCTACATTGGCTCCCGGTCCTGCAAAGCCGCGATTTTAAAATTCTCTCCCTTGTTTTCAAATCCCTCCATGGCATCGCCCCTGCCCTATCTCTGTAACCTCCTCCAGCCCTACAACCCTCTAAGATCTCTACGCTCCTCCAATTCTGGCTTCTTGCGCATCCCTGATTTTAATCGCTCCACCATTGGCGGCCGTGCCTTCAGCTAAGCTCTGGAATTCTCTCTTTAAACCTCTCTGCCTCTCTACCTCTCTCTCCTCTTTTAAGACCTACCTCTTTGACCAAGCTTTTGGTCACCTGTACTAATGTCTCCAGATGTGGCTTGGTGTCAAATTTTGTTTGATAATCACTCCTGTGAAGCACCTTGGGATGTTTTACTTATGTTAAGGCTGCTGTATAAATGTAAGTTGTTGTTGTTGCTGTATATCTAGTTATAACTGTGTTAGGGGGATTCAATAAAAGAAATCCTGCAACTGTATCATTAATGATGTCAGCCTGATTTGGCTACAGAAGACATTACCATCCCTTGACTGAATTACACAGTGTATAACTTCTGGCCTAATGCACCATGACCATTGCTTTTCAAATTTCACCTCATGCTCACTCAGCTATCAGTTAACTATCTTCCTCTTTGGACAAGATTGTTATCTGAACTTTTGTGTCATAAAAGCTTTTTCTGAAGTAGCTCTAAGATTAGGAGGAATGCTGAAGATAAAACAGAAGCTTGGAGTGGTGGCTAAAACAGCATTTTTATTGTCAATGTGAAACAGACAACATCTTACCCAATTTCTTTCAGGTTGGATGCATTCTGGATATTGCTCTGTGTGATCATAATCCAGTCCATTTTGCAAATCTTTAGTGGATCTTTCCAAATCTAATTACACTGTAAATTTCTGGTAATTCTTCTACAAATACTACATTTAAAGATTTTTTGTTGAGTCTTAGTTACTGACAAACTGCTATGTAGAAGGCACCAAGTTGGAACATCTCTTGTCTCTCTCTGCACAGCCCTGTACCTCTTCAACCCAGTATATGTTGCCTTCCATCTTGCTGCATAATCTAAGCACTGGAGACATACAGAAGAGAGAGGAGAGGAGAGATTCACAGGAGGAAAAATACAAAAACAATGGAAAAATCAGTTGGATACAGGGAGATACACAGAGCACGATGGTAAAAGTGTGCCAGGATGAGAGAGAGAGAGAGAGAGAGAGAAAGAAAACAACAGAAAGAAAGAGAGCGAGAAAGAGAGAAAGAAAGAAAGAGAGAGAAAGAAAGGGAACAAAAGTGAGAGAGAAAGAAAGCGAGAAAGAAAAAGAAAAAGAGAGAAAGAAAGCAAGAAAAAGAGAGAGAAAGAAAGTGAGAGAGAGAGAGAAAGAGAGAAAGAGAGAAAGAAACTCAAAAATAATTCGAGATTAGGAGAGAAGCAGATACAATCACAAAAGAGATACACCTTTTTTTGTCCCTGAGCAATACTACAGAAGATCAAATATATTATAATACATCATGTCTTACCTCATCGAATGATTATGTCATTATAAAATAACATATCCTTGACTCACCATGAACAATGTCACGATAAGTTCTGTAGGTGCTACAAAATAAATAAATCTCACATGACTAGCAATTAGAAGATGAGCTGTAATGGGTACGGTAGTCTAGTAGTTATGGTACTGCACTAGCAACCCATAATTGGGGGGGTTTCAAATCCCACTGTAGCAAGTTGTGAAATTAAATTAAATCAATCTAATAATTTATGGACTAGCATTGGAAAATTACCATGAAAACTGCTGGATTGTCATAAAATGGTTCAGAGAAGGCTACCTGCCCTCTTAGGTATCTTAGCAAACCAACTGACGTAAGAAAACTACTAGGCACTTGGTCTAAGCGTTAAACAAAGCTTTAATCAACTGTTTTACAACATGGAGGTCTAGCTGTGTCCTTCACTAGATCCTGTTAAGAATGTCTGCGCAAGCTGGGCCTGTGCCCGAGTATTTATACTCTCCCTGGACAGCGCCACCCGTAGGTTGCTCAGTATTATTTCATAAGTCTTTCTTTCATGAATGACTGATTCATGTCACCAACTAGTTGTGAACAAGAGGAATTTTGGATGGATCTTTTGGCAATGACCCAGACATCATATTAGGACTCAGGCAATCTCAGCCCAATCAACCAGCAACTTCCATCTCCCCAAAATCTGGCATCACCATCACCAAGGTTGAATTTTACCCCCAATATTTTGGAACAACCAAAATCCCCAAGTCAGGAGAGTTGTCCTACATCTAGTCACGCAACTAACCTGACATAGTCATACTCACAGAGTTATATCTATCATTCATCCCCATTCCCTGGGTATGTCCTGTCCCACCAGCAGGGTAGACCCACCAGAGATAGGGGGACAGCGGTATACAGTTTGGTGGGTTTGACCCTGGGAATCCTTGACTACGTTCTCACCAACCTGTTGCAGATACACCTGTTCACAACAGCCCTGCTAATAGTAATCACCGCACAGTCCTTGTGAAGACAAAGGAGATAAAAATTCAACTATTGCGGGAGTGCAAAATGAGCAGTAGCAGATAGGTAACGGTAGGTAAAAAGTAAAATCTGACAGGGTTAATAGCAGGTGGCTGATCTGCTATCACCTGTTTTATACCCCGCCCACCCCATCAAATTTGACTTCTAACCCCTAATGTCTCATCCTCACAGTGAGACACCCTATAGTGTGCTAAGTGTACAGACAACAGACAAGATATTCCTTAGATTCCCTATGCCATTGATCACAGTGAGACAAATGATTTTCTGTTCTTTTCTTCTGGAAGTCCATGGGGTAGATTTTCAACTCACCACCCAGTGTAAAACTGATGTTGCAGATCAGTCAGCCAAAAGATGATTATGGTCGTTGGAGGCCAATCATCTCAGGCCCAGGACACCGCTGCTGAAATTCCTCAGGGCAGCCTCCTAGGCCCAACTACTTTCAGCTGCCTTCATCAATGACCTTCCCTCCATCATAAGGGCAGAAATGGGGCTGTTTGCTGATGATTGTTCAGCTCCATTCCTCAGATAATGAAGCAGTCCATGCCCACACGCAGCAAGACCTGGACAACATACAGGCTTGGGCTGATAAATGGCAAGTAACATTCACGCCACATAAGTGCCAGGGAATAACCATCTCCAGGAAGAGAGAATCTAATCCTCTCCCCTTGACATTCAATGGCATCACCATCGCCGAGGTTGACTTTTACCCCCAATATTTTGGAACAACCTAGATATGCTCCAACAAGCGAGAGAATCACCACCTCCCCTTGACATTCATTGACCAGAAACTTAACTGGACCAACCACATAAATACTGTGGCAACAAGAGCAGGTCAGAGGCTAGGTATTCTGCAGCGAGTGTCTCACCTCCTGACTCCCCAAAGCCTTTCCGCCATCTACAAGGCACAAGTAAGGAGTGTGATGGAATACTCTCCACTTGCCTGGATGAGTGCAGCTCCAACATCACTCAAGAAGCTCAACACCATCCAGGACAAAGCAGCCCGCTTGATTGGCACCCCATCTACCACCTTAAACATTCACTCCCTCCACCAATGGCGTACCGTGGCTGCAGTGTGTACCATCTACAAGATGCACTGCATCAACTCACCAAGGCTTCTTCGGCAGCACCTCCCAAATGCGCAACCTCTTCCACTCTGTAATCCGGGGGAGGGGGGTGGAATTAACACAAGTTACTCTGTAATCCAGAGGAGGGGGGCGGGAATTAACACAAGTTACTCTGTAAGCCGGGGGAGGGGGGGGAATTAACACAAGTTACTCTGTAATCCAGAGGGGGGGGGGGAAATCAGCACAAGTTACTCTGTAATCCGGGGGAGGGGGGGGAATTAACACAAGTTACTCTGTAATCCAGAGGGGGGGGGGGAAATCAGCACAAGTTACTCTGTAATCCGGGGGAGGGGGGGGAATTAACACAAGTTACTCTGTAATCCAGAGGAGGGGGGCGGGAATTAACACAAGTTACTCTGTAAACCGGGGGAGGGGGGGGAATTAACACAAGTTACTCTGTAATCCAGAGGAGGGGGGCGGGAATTAACACAAGTTACTCTGTAAACCGGGGGAGGGGGGGGAATCAGCACAAGTTACTCTGTAATCCGGGGGAGGGGGGGGAATTAATACAAGTTATTCTGTAATCCAGAGGAGGGGAGGAGGAATTAGCACAAGTTACTCTGTAATCCAGAGGAGGTGGGGGGAATTAGCACAAGTTACTCTGTAATCCAGGGGACAGGGGGAATTAACATAAATTATTCTGTAATCCGGGGGGGGGGGGGGAATTAGCACAAGTTACTCTGTAATCCCAGGGGGGGGGGTGCAATTAACACAAGTTACTCTGTAATCCAGAGGAGGTGGGGGTAATTAACACAAATTACACTGTAATCCAGAGGAGGGAGGGGTGGGATTAACACAAATCACTCTGTAATCCAGGGGACGGGGTAATTAACATAAATCACTCTGTAATCCAGAGGAGGTGGGGGAGGAATTAGCACAAGTTACTCTGTAATCCAGAGGAGGGGGGTAATTAGCACAAGTTACTCTGTAATCCAGAGGAGGGGTGGGATTAACACAAGTTACTCTGTAATCCAGAGGAGGTGGGGAGGGGGGTATTAACACAAATTACTCTGTAATCCGGGGGGGGGGGGAAAGTGCGGAGTTTCTTTTTTTGTATTCATTCACGGGATGTTGGCGTCGCTGGCAAAGCGAGCATTTATTGCCCATCCCTAATTGCCCTTGAGAAGGTGGTGATGAGTTGCCTTGTACAACTGAGTGGCTTGCTAGGCCATTTCAGAGGACAGTTAGGAGTCAACCACATTGCTGTCTGGAGTCACCTACCGGCTAAGTACGGCAGATTTCCTTCCCTAGTGAATTAGATGCATTTTTACAACATACCGATAGTTTCATGATCATCATTCCTGATACTAGCTTTTTATTCCAGATTTATTTAATTAACTGAATTTAAATTCCCCAGCTGCCATGGTGGGATTTGAACTCATGTCTCCGGATCATTAGTCCAGGCCTCTGGATTACTAGTCCAGCAACATAACCACTATGCTACTGTACCCCTAGATCTACACAGTTTGTCTGAAAGGGAAAAAAAGCAAGGAAGAGCATTAACTCCCAAGTTCTTTGCTCTTCTTTTGAGTTTCAGCACTGCGTTACATTTCACCTGCTCAGTGACTGCCAGGAAAGCTAGAGCAATGTTGCTCTAGGAGATCACGAGGCAGGTAAATGGTGGCACGCTGACCTCGCACCTTCCATCTTTGGTTCAGCCGCAGGATGAGTTCTACGAGCAGGCTTCCCCAGACAAGAGGACCAAGGCTGACAGGAACTCTGGCCCAAATTCTAGTAATGCCGCAGGTGAATCTCTACCCAAATCTCCAGAACTTGCAGCCTTTGTGTCATTTCTTTATTAATATGCCTCCATAAAAGACACACACATTATTATAGGTTGGTATTGTATGCTAAGAAGTGACAAGTCAATAAGACTGGCTAGAAGTGCAATGATTTGATTGTTACTGGCTTTCAGAGGACCGTAACGATATTAGACAGAGCCGGATGGAAGAGAGAGGTGAGGGTGGAAAAAGGGAGAGAATCGTCATGTTATCAGATGTATGTCTGAAAGATTGTGCAGTGATATCGCAGAGTCCAGGAGACACAAATAGAGAAGGCAAAGCTGTTGATAATAAGCAGGAAGGATTAGTGTTGTTGCTGACAACCTAACCTCTAGCAGTGATGTAACTGTGTCTAAATACAACCATCTCTATCAGGAACCACCTCAGGCACAAGATCAGCAGAGGTCATGGGTTAGGATACAAGGACCTCTGAGGCATTAAGCCATTCTCACACGTAATCAGGCTGACAGTTTAGTCTGTGCAGGGACCAATGTTTATTTATGCTTTGTTTTGCAACGAGCCAGCACAAAGTAATTCCTTCTATAGCCAGTATTCATATTATTCCAATCACTGTCTGGCACCGGACATGGGTAAACCAGGGTTACACAGTGCAAACTTCCTGTCACTGCTCTCACACCTCCCTCCCATCTGCCACAGTGAACTTAGGATTTTGCTATTGACCATCAATTGGCTTCAGAGTTAAAGTCGCATAGTGAAAGAAGGTAAACAAAATGAACTCTGTCACAAGGTCTGATCATCCTAGCACTGTATTTATTACAAACTCAATTATAGAAGTGCTTAACTGAGTTACTGCATATTAATTTTCCCAGGGTTTAGAGCACGTTCAGTAGTTAATTGCATTGCCTTATTTGAATTAAGTATTCCAGGGATAATAAAATATAAGCTTTGCCCCTCACAAATGAGGCTAAGTCAGATAATACATTTTATTTGGTAACATTGCCTTGGACAGGACAGATCCCGATGATAAAGTAATGTCTGGAAAGAAGACTTGCATTTATATTACACCACATCTCTCAGAAACATTTCAAAGTGCTTCACACATCATTTTGACATGCAGTGGCTGTTATCCTATAGGGATACAATGGCAGTCATTCTGCACAAAGGACAATTCCACAAATACAATGAATGATCATTGATTGAGGGAGGAATATTGACCAGGGCATTAGGGTATCTCCCTGTTCTTCTTTGCCCACCGGCCCAGAAATTTAGGGTTGCCCAGAATGGTGAGGTCCGAGACGCCCCTGATATTGGGCCTCGGATCTCATTGTAATAGAGTCGTCATGGTGCTACAACCCACCGGTGGAGAGTGGAGAGGACTGGTAGGAAATCAGCACTACCGCAGCAGCGGCCCTTGGGCTAGTGGATCTAGTAGGGCATGGGATTGGCGGCGAGACAACGCAGGGCCACGGGTAGGGATCGGGGGTCCTGGAGTAACAAGGACTGAGGGGTGGAAGGACGGGGTCAGCGGGGGGTGGGGGATCGGGAGTTGCAGGGGTCTGGGGGGGAAGGGAGATTGGGGATCTCGAGTCCGGAAGTGGGAGTCAGGAACTTCCTTTAATGTGGGGTCAGAAGGAGCATTCTTGCTCCTCCTGAGTCCACATTCAGGTAAGTTACTGCCTTTCTTTGTTTTCCCTCAGTGCGATGGTGTTAGCTGCCTCATGGCAAACCAAGTTGGGACTTCAAGCAGGCATTAGGCCCCATATTTGCTTATGTAAAGGGGCTAATGCCTGCGTCAGGCATGGGGAACGGACACCTCTTGTTTGTCCTTACCCAATATGGCGGGCAGCGCACTTACGGCTGGAAGTGTGCGTGCACTTCCTGCCAGCCATTTTGGGACCTAAGTGTCCACGCAGCGCCTGAAAAATGCGCAATGCAAATTCTAAGCCAATATCTGCAACAAATTCCCAAATAACAGATGGGACATTAATATCTCATCCAAAGGACTGCACCTCCGACGATGCTGCGATCCTTTAGTACTGCACTGGAGTGTCGGCCTAGATGTCCTTAAGCCCTGGAGTGGACTTGAATTCAGAATGTTCCGACTCACAAGTGAGAGTGCTATCAACTCAGCCACAATGATTCTCATGTTCGACACCCCACAAAAGTAGAGATCTGAAAAAATATCTTGAGACTTCCCAAGATACTTATTGGGTATAAAAGAAAACAAATCAATGCAATGATACAGATCTTTCCTGTTCTCATGGATTAATACAATTAGATTTGTTGACACAAAATGGCAGCTGCATTTACCTACCAGACAGTAATCACCGCACTTCAAAAAGTAATTGACTTTGTACAAATGTTTTGAGGTATTTCTAAGAGGTGTGGTAAGGAATTATATAAATACAAGTCTTTTTCTTTCACTTTGAGGGTCAAATGGTTTTAATCTCTTATTATATAGTTCTGTGAATAGTTTCCTAAATTACAATTGTTTCAGAGAAGGTAATGAACAACAAGAAAATCTATTTGTCACAGCAGTATTCAGAGTTTATAAATGATAGTTAGGTAATTCTGGCAACACTGTGAATAATCAAAGTGCACTGGCTCTTTGTAGCCATAATGAGATCATGTCAAAGTGATGCTTTTGATGTCATTTAAATCATTACCTCTTTCATAGTGATTAATGAACTAACTGTAAGCTTGGGTGATTTGCCTTTATTCGCCTCGAAGATGCAATTCATTCTTCAGTAATAGTTCAAATGAAAGTGGTTCAAAGAGAGATGTGCCTGTTCGTTCACCCTGGGGTTTATAGTGAGGGCCGTCAGTTCCCTTGAGGTTTGTGTGGAGGGCCTCCTCAGTTAATCGCTCCTGGACCCAGTCAGGTGGCCAACACCAGTAAGTTCTCTTGGTGCAGGCTACTGCATCCAGTTCCCTCAGTGTTTATAGTGAAGACTGCTCCCTGCCAATTCCCTTGAAGCTTTTGGTGAGAGTTGTCCTCAGTCCGTCGATCTCATGTATTTTTAATGTGGGCAATTCCCAATTTTTCTGGGTTATTTTGCTGGTTATAAACATCAGTCCCCTTGGAGCTCATTGTGGACTAGTCATTAGTCAGGCATCTTGTTTTGTTTAGGGGGTGCTCCAAATTAGTTCCCCTGAAATTTATAGCGAGAGCTATGCTCTGGTTTATAATGAAGCCTGACCGCACTCAATTAATGTATCAGAGACATTACATTTTGTTAAATTACCTTCCTGATGATTGCACTAACTCCTGATTTAACTGCACTTGTACCAGGATGATGTAAGCTGCCTGACGCATTTTGGCCGGAAATGAAACCATTAATAAAACTTTTGACATAATAATTGAAATAAGCTCTCACAATTATACTCCTCCAATTGCAGCATTTGTGCTGCAGATTCCCAAGAATTAATACAAAAGCAAAATACTGCGGATGCTGGAAATCTGAAATAAAAACAGAAAATGTTGGAAATACTCAGCAGGTCAGGCAGCATCTGTGGAGAGAGAAACAGAGTTAACGTTTCAGGTCGATGACCTTTCATCAGAACAATAGCCAATTTTAGCATCCCATTTGTATCTGAAATATGCGATCGGGATCCTACAATCTGCGTAGGACCCTTATTTGCATATTTAGGCAGCCTCCTGCCTGTTTCAGATGGCCCAAGCTGCATTCCCACTTACAGGCCTGCCGGAAATTTGTATCAGGCCAATTTTGGGTGTTAATGGGGCAGCCGAGGTATCGCTTCCAATTTTCAGTTGCTGGTTGTCCATTTTCAGAGTGAGAAATGGGCGTGCGGCAGTTGTCCATAAATGGAAGTACTTTCTTTATTTCTTATTTCTAATGACTGAACAGCTACCACACAATTTTTTTTGTGAGCAGCCCTTTAAGTACTGCTGGTCAGGCTGCCCACCACCTGGTACAAATGCACAGAAATTGTGCAGCCCATTTGTATCTGGATGGTGTGCATCAGTATTGTTCCAACTGACCCTCATGCATGCTTGTGTGGATTTTTACCTGTTCCCGCCCGGGGATGGCGGGGGGAATGGGCAGTGTGTGGGGAGGGGGGTGGCCACGCCCAATATTCCGCAATGGGTGTTAAATGGGCAGGCCAGCTGCTGCCGCCCATTTCCCGACCACCGGGAAGAATTAAACATCAACCCCAGTAATGAATTGAGATCTTCATTAAAGATCAATTTTCTTAATGCAGGCCTTCTGGTGCAGAGCCTTGCCTGTCAGGAGCACATACCAGGGAATGGCAGGGAATGTATGTGCGGAATTCCCTATATGCGCTTTTAGCGGGAGCGGCTCCACACTAGGAGTCATGTTTGGAACGTCAGCCCTTCAGAGGCTGGACTTTAAACTGCTTTATAAAGTTATAGATTGATATTATGGTGGGCTTTCCAAGCTGGGGGGAGGGTGGGGGGAGCGCAGAGTTTCAGCGCGTATGTGCGTGCGTTTTTTTTGACAGGATCCCCACCCGGAAGTCGGCCTAATTGACAGGTTTGGCTTCCAGTCAGCGGGAAGCAGGCTGCAGCCACAGGTATGGAGCCTGCGGCTGCTACTGGGAGCGTGGGGGGAGGGGTGTTCGATCCCTGATCTGGTGGGGGTCTAATCCTGGGGGTTGGGGTGGTCTGATGTGGGTGGGTTCGATACCAGGGAAGAAGGTAAGCTTGGGGGCCTGGGGTGTGGTGGGGGGAGCACGCCTGCTCCTCCTGGGCCACAAGCAGAGCTGCAAAGGCACTTAATTTCTTCCCGAAGCTGTCCTCACCTCCCTTGAGCTGCCGGGTTTCCCGAGACCTGGGAAACCCTGCCAGCCAGGGTTAAACCTGTAAGGGAGTTTCAATCCCAGGGGTGGGGGTGGTCTGATATGAGGCTCCAAGCTTCATTATAATATTTAAATAGCCAACCCGCCCTTTGGGAGTAGATTGGTTGCCGCCCCTGTCCCGCCTCCGTTAAACCCGGAAGTGGGTGGGTTGGGGTTGAGTTTGAGATTTTAAAAATCTCAGTGACTAACCAATCAGAATCCTCCAGCACTGATACCGGTCCATCAGGATTGGTTGCAGAAACAAGTAATGGATGCTTGGGAACAGTGCCGATGGATTGGAGGGTAGCTAACGTTACCCCACTATTCAAAAAGGGGGGTAGGGAAAAAGCAGGTAATTACAGACCTGTAAGCCTTACATCAGTTGTGGGCAAAATGCTGGAGTCCATCATTAAGGATGAAATAGCGGAGCACTTAGCAAATGGGGACAGGATAGGACAGAGTCAACATGGATTTACAAAGGGTAAATCGTGCTTGACTAATCTATTGGAATTTTTTGAGGGAGTAACTGGTAGAATAGATGGGGGAGAGCCAGTAGATGTGGTGTACCTGGACTTCCAAAAGGCCTTCGATAAGGTCCCACATAAAAGATTAGCATGGAAAATTGAGGCTCATGGGATAAAGGGGAAAGTTTTGGCGTGGATAGGGAACTGGCTGTCAGATAGAAAACAGAGAGTTGGAATAAACGGCTCATTTTCTGAATGGCAGGCAGTAACAAGTGGGGTACCACAGGGATCTGTCCTGGGCCCCCAGCTGTTCACAATTTACATTAATGACCTGGATCAGGGAGTCGGATGCAGCATTTCCAAATTTGCAGATGACACTAAACTAGGAGGGGGGGTGGGCTCAGAGGAAGAGACCAGGAAGCTCCAGAGCGATTTGGACAGACTGGGCGATTGGGCGGATAAATGGCAGATGCACTATAATGTGGACAAGTGCGAAGTTATCCACCTTGGGTGCAGGAACGGGAGGGCAAATTATTATTTAAATGGCAATAGATTGGGAGAGGGGGAAGTACAGAGAGACCTGGGTGTTCTTGTACACCAGTCACTGAAGGCGAGCATGCAGGTGCAACAGGCGGTCAAGAAGGCAAACGGTATGCTGGCCTTCATAGCAAAAGGGTTAGAATACAGGAACAGGGATACCTTGCTGCAGCTGTACAGGGCACTGGTGAGACCACACCTCGAGTACTGTGTACAGTTTTGGTCGCCTCATCTGAGGAAGGATGTTCTTGCCATGGAGGGGGTGCAGCGGCGATTCACCAGGCTGATACCAGGAATGGCGGGAATGACCTATGAGGAGAGACTATGTAGTTTAGGGATGTACACACTGGAGTTTAGAAGATTGAGAGGGGACCTCATAGAAGTGTATAAAATTCTGACAGGTCTAGACAGACTGGATGCAGAAGGAATGTTTCCCTTGGCGGGTGAGAACAGAACTAGAGGACATAATTTAAGGATAAGGGCTAAACCATTTAGGACAGAGATGAGGGGGAATTTCTTCACTCAGAGAGTGGTGAACCTGTGGAACTCATTGCCACAGAGGGCAGTGTACGCCAGCTCATTAAATATATTTAAGAGGGAATTAGATATATTTCTACGGGCAAAAGGGGTTAAGGGTTACGGAGAGAAGGCGGGGACGGGATACTGAATTAAAGGATCAGCCATGATCTCATCGAATGGCGGAGCAGGCACGAAGGGCCGAATGGCCTACTCCTGCTCCTATCTTCTATGTATGTATCTATGTATCCTTTGCAACTTAACATTTGGCTCTGCAGTGGCTCACCAGTGATAGTCCTTCAAGTGGAGAGCAGATTCACAACCAGCACGGAATAGTTCATGACACACGAGGGGCGAATGGGGCAGATAAACACAGCGAACACTGACATCAATAGCACTACACATGAGCTTGTGCACTCATTTTTACAAGCACATAAGCACTCACTTTTAATAGATGTTGCAGTCATTCTTTCATTGTGCAGAAAATAAAGTTATCCGAAAACGAAACAAGCAGAACATGCACCAGAAGGCTGCAAAGTGCCTAATTGAAAGATGAGGTGCTGTTCTTCGAGCTTCCGTTGAGTTTCATTGGAACAGTGTAGGAAACCAAGGACAGAGAGGTCAGAGTGGGAGTGGGACGGAGAATTAAAATGGCAAGCGACCGGAAGCTCGGGGTCACCCTTGCGGAGGTGTTCTGGAAAGCGGTCACCCAATCTGCGTTTGGTCTCCCCAGTGTAGAGGAGACCACATCATGAGCAGCGAATACATTGTACTGAATTGAAAGAAGTACAAGTAAATCGCTGTTTCACCTGGAAGGAGTGGTTGGGGCCCCGGACGGTGCAGCAGGCAGCAGGTCCCCTTGCAGCAGGTTACAGATGTCCGAGCCTGGTGAGGCGAAGTCTCCTGAGGCACTGCTACTCAGAGAAGTCCAAGAATGTTACTCGGGCCTGTACACCCTGTGTGCTGGATATGTCTTCTGAAAGGTGCTGCTCCCTGAGGTTGCTCAGTCTTCTGTTGCTCCTCTTCCTCCAGCTGTTCCTCCATTGAGAAAAGACTGTCAATAATAGCACTGATGATGATGGGAAAGATTTCTGGCAATAAGTGAGACAATAAAATATGATAGAAGTGATCTAGAAGCTGAAGACTCTCCTGGCAAACCAGACAGTGAAGGTCCAATGACTCACTGTGCTGCAGCTGTGTGCCTCTTTTATGCAACCTCAGTGGGTTGGTCATCCACCAATCCCACCAGGCTTGACTGGTGGGTTTCCAGTTAGGTGGGCCTCCTGCTTACGCCCGTTAAAATCGAGTTGTGGCGCCGATGACATCATCAGGCCACAGCGTTTGCATGAAGCAGTAGGATGCCCACCTGCCTGGGGTGTGCTGCCCTCTAACAAAGTTTTTTCCTGCGTTAAAATGGTGTTGGACGGGAGCATGTTGCGAACACAGCATGAACCTCACCCAACCGTCATCCTGCCCCGGGCGAGCTACAGCAAAATCGGGACCATAAATCCAGGTACAGAATCAGCCTCAGAGCTCACTGTTACAAATTGGAGCTGAAATGGCATTAATCCTTTGGGGTTTTTTGAGCAGTGAATACACAGATGAAAATGATTCTCATGTTAATTCTGAATGGCTGCCCACTCACCCCTTCAGCCAGAAGCAAAACAGAAAGCCAAATCGCTTTCTTTGACACCATTCAGAAACGTCTTTAACATCTGCAATTGTAATCTATAACTGAAACAGATACGTTATTGTGAAATAATTATTTGCGTATCCAACTACTACTTCACTTCAAAGGCAAGAGAAGCTGTCTCTTTGATTAGAGCCAGCGAATTGAGGAGCCAGTTTTAGGCCCCTTCCAACAAATTACTCTGTACAGCTGTCCCAGGCAAACAGCTGCCGAATGCTCCTCACTGACAAGTGCCGGGGACTGGAGCAGACCAGAAACGAGGAGCTCTCTCCAAGAGTTTGCAGCACTAGACTAAATGCCAGTGATATTCTTCCCGAGCTGCTATTCTAAAACCTTTCCAAAAGTGCCAGCTGGGATGGCAACTGCACCATTTGGAGAAAGTACATTGCTGATCAACACATAAATGGCACACACTGTGAGGGGAATTTTAACCCACCAAAAACAGACGGGTTTGGGGTCGGGTGTGAGATGTAAAAATGTTAAAAGTCTCAATCCCACCTCTAACTTGCTCACTTCCGGTTTTAACGGGGCGGGACAGGGGACGGGGCACGGCGGGGTGGGGGGACGGTGGGGGTGGGCAACCAACCCGCTCCCAGGAGGCAGGTCGGTCATTTAAATATTACAATGAGGCTGCTGCCTCAGATTTTAACCTGCCTTCCAGGTTTAACCCTGGCCGGCTGGGTTTCCCGGACCTCTGGAAACCCAGCAGCTAAAAGGAGGTGAGAACTGCTTCTGGAACAGGTAAGTGCTTTTCCAACACTGCTTGTGGGCCAGGAGGAGCAGGAGTGCTTCCCCCCGGCCTCCCAAGCTTATCTGCTTCCCTGCCCACCATAGGACTTCCCCCCTCCCGACATCGAAAGCTCTCACCCCCGAACACCGCCAACGCCCCCGCAGCTCCGCAATCAGCCCCAAATAGGGGGTTACTGAGCCATGAAGGACCCAGGTTTGATCCCTACTCTATGCCCAGTTAGCTAATCTAAGCTGAGGCAGCAATAGGGACACTGCGGTTGGTCCCAGGGTCTCCCGATCTTAAAAAAAATGTCAAAATGTCAGCCAGGATTTCCTCTCCAGATCATTTCCTAGCGAGCCTTGCTGAAATGTGTGTGTGTAAATGTGAGGTGAGTTCGGGATTAGCCCTACAACTCTCCGAGATATCTGGCCTCCAGAGCATCCCTGAGTTTAATCATTCCACAATTGGTGGCCGTGCCTTCAGCTGCCTAGGCCCTAAGCTCTGGAATTCCCTCCCTAAACCTCTCCATCTCGCTACCTCTCTCTCCTCCTATAAGATGCTCCTTAAAACCTATCTCTTTGACCAAGCTTTTGGTCACCTCTCCTAACACCTCCATATGTGGCTCGGTGTCAAATTTTGTTTGAAAAAGCTCCTGTGAAGCACCTTGGGACATTTTACTATGTTAAAGGTGTTATATAAATGCAAGTTGTTGTTGTTGTTGTTGATGCTGACTCTATCCATATGAAAGGTGACTTATTTGGCAAGTTATTGGAGGCTGTCATCACTGATGGAACTGTACCCCTGCAGAATTCAGTGCCTTTAGGAGAGAACAGAATAGGAGAATGGGGGAGAAAATTTGAAAAGATCAAATGCTGTTTTTGCAGCCCTTAAGGTGGCATCTGAGAGTTACACACTGTAAAATTCCTGTTTCCATGACAGTTTGTTGAGATATAGCGCATTATTTTCAATACATATCAGAGAGTACTGATGTGAATATAACAGGAGAGCAGGAGTCATGCTATCTAAACCAGGTGCTTGGGGATAGAGTAGGCTGCATATAGTGACACCACTATTCCCAGCCAGAATGGAGATGATTGGGTAATTCCTCTGTCAATCAAGCCTGGAGACCGCCCTGCTGTAAGTGACTGGGATTGAATTTACGCACATAATTTGTATTGTGTAACTATCCTCCACACACTGAAACTGGGAGTCTAGGACTAGGGGACATAGTCTAAAAATTAGAGCCAGGTCTTTCAGGAATAGGAAACATTTCTAGATGCAAAGGGTGGTAGATGTTTGGAACTCTGTTCCGCAAACAGCAATTGATGCTAGGTCAATTGTTAATTTTAAATCTGAGATTGATAGATTGTATTAACCAGAGGTATTAAGGGATATGGAGAAAAGGCGTGTATATGGAGTTAGGTCGCAGATCAGCCATGATCTCATTGAATAGCGGAACAGGCTCGAGGGGCTGAATGGCCTCCTCCTGTTCCTATGTTCCACTGCTTTTGCTGGAGAAATCACCCTGCTTTTGTCAGGAGAAGTTGGAGCCATTTTGGAGCCTGTTTGCTGTAGTTCGCAGAAACTCTTTAAATAGAATCTGTAAGTAGACTTTGTTTGCTTTAAAATAGACTGCTTGCTGTGAGTCCTGCCATACGTCCCACCCCGCCTCCAACTCATTGGCTGGCACAGTGGTGTCAACAGACACTCTGCTTTATTTTATGGCTCTACCCACCTGCACTCCCAGTTCCAAGGAATTATCTGTTTGAACCCCGAAGGCCTCTCTCACCACAGGTACAATTCTGGAATGCCCACAGTATCCCGCTGAACTATCAAGGTGAAAGTGCTGGCAAAAGAACAATCTCTGAGGCAAAAGCTAACATAGTACAGGCAGGACAACTTTATGTATGACAGGCCATTTACAATGGTTTCAACTCACCTGAGTTTGACAGTAAATTCGGACTCTGCAAGGTATCAAGGGCTCTGAAAAACATGTGGGTTTGCTACATTTCTACCCTGCTACCTTTCATCCCATCTGTAATGTATGTACCTTTAAGGGGAGAACTACTTTTTACAGCTCCTGTATACTGTAGTACTGGCAGTGACCACACCTGTATATAAACCCTGAGTAGGGATCTATACAGTTAGTTCTAGAGTAACCATCATTCAGTAAACACCATTTGACCGCTCCCTGCAGTCTCTTGTCTAATTATTGAAGGACACAACATCAAGATACACGGATCTAACATTGGCGACGAGCAGATTCAAACCTACCTGCAACTCTGCATCACCTCCCAGGGATTCGCTCCTGGAGAACAGTGGAAGGAGGTCGAGTCCAGAAGCACGGGCGTCGACCACGGGAAACCCCCCAGTCATCCAGCGGAGATTTGAGCATCGCAGGGGAGGCTGTCGAGAGCCAGGCTTGGCTTTCCAGTCACGGTGGTCCAGCGAAACGGGCTGGCATCAGGTACTGCGCAGACCCTTCCCGGACAGCGGCGGCTAGAGCCGACCGACAGCACAGAAAAAGGCCGAGCAGCGTCGACGGGGGAGAGAGAGAGGGTAGAGCGCACAGGGTGCAGCCGGTGTTCAGGGCCGAGCGGCGTCAACGGGAGAGAGAGGCGAGAGAGAGCAAAGCGCAGCCGGTGTTCAAGGGCTGAGCAGCGTCAACGGGGGAGAGAGGCGCGCAGGATAACGCGCAGAGTGCAGCCGGTGTTCAAGGGCCGAGCAGCGTCAGCGGGGAAGAAAGGAAAGCGCGGGAGACGCCATTTTGAGCCGGTCTAACCACACCCAGGGATGCCGAAGAGTGGCAGTGTCACAGCGTTTGACAATGAAGTCGAAGATTGGACGACATATGTCGAACGCATAGAAGTGTACTGCAAGGCGAATGAAGTGCCAGATGACAGGAAAGCGCTGGTATTGTTGAATTCAATGGGTGCAAAAACGTATGGCTTACTGCGAAGCCTAGTAACCCCAGAGAAGCCAGTGAAAAAGGATTTTGAAAACATAGTGTCAATCCTACAGGACCACTTAGACCCCACACCGCTGCTGATAGCGGAAAGATTTAAGTTTCACAAAAGGAACCAGCATAAAGATGAAAGTAATGCTGAGTATTTAACGGAACTGCGCAAGCTATCGAAACACTGCCAGTTTGGAACGGGACTAGCAGATACTTTAAGGGACAAGTTTGTGTGTGGGCTTCAAAGTGAAGGAACCCAGGAATGGCTTCTATCAGAAAAGGATCTTAAGCTGGACAAGGCTTTCAGCATTGCAGTATCACATGAACCAGCAGCACGGGGCACGGCAGAGATACAACGGAGACCGCAAGAATATGGCACAAATGAAATGTCATACGGAACAGTGAAGTGCTATCGCTGCAGCAGAACAACACACGACCATAAGGATTGCTGGTTCAAGGACAAAGTGTGCAGACAGTGTGGAAAAGTAGGACACATAGCAAGAGTCTGCAGGTCGGGAAAGAAAAGCAGCAGCAAGAAATCTCCACAGGAGAAGTACAAGAAGGTACATAAGGTGACGGAGAGTAGTTCAGGTGAACAGAAAAGTGATACAGACTCCGGAAGCAAGGAGCTGGGTTGTCTGAAACTACATAATGTGATCAAAATGGAGGATCACCAAACTATCTGGGTCACGCTCAAGATAGCAGGAGTCCAAGTGAAAATGGAATTGGACACAGGATCAGCTCTAACAGTCATAAACCGAAGGGACTACAAGCGGCTATTCTCACATATACCCTTGAGAGATACAAAGATTGTCTTGAAGACGTACACGGGGCAAAAAGTCTACCCCAAAGGAAAAATAAGGGTGAACGTTATATATAACGGCAAGGAAACACCAAAAATGGACCTATATGTATTGCCAGATGGAGGACCACCACTATTAGGACGTGAATGAATCCGGAAGATACAGCTAGATTGGCATTCCATACAAGCACTGGCTGTAGATGCCAAAAAGGATGACGAAGTCACACCTGGACGACTGTCAAAAATGCTAACTGACGCACATGAAGTGTTCCAGCAGGGACTCGGAACACTAAAAGGCATAAGAGCGACGATCAAAATAGAGGAAAATGCAAGCCCAAATTTTTTTAAGGCCAGACCCATACCTTATGCGATCCGCCCAGCCGTCGAAGCAGAGCTGGAAGGTTTGGAACGTTCAGGAGTACTGTCCAAAGTGGACTGGAGTGAGTGGGCTACACCCATCGTTCCTGTAATGAAGAGGTCGTTGAGTAATACGCCTGGGGAACCAAAGAAGGTTCGCATCTGTGGGGACTTTAAGGTGACAGTGAACCCAGTCCTTCACACTGTACAATATCCGCTTCCGCGGATTGAAGATATTTTCGCCTCGCTATCTGGAGGGAAACGCTTCACTAAGATTGATCTGGCCCAGGCGTACCTGCAAATGGAGGTAGAAGAAGCTTCGAAACAGTACCTCACGATCAACACTCATAAAGGTCTCTACCAATACAACCGGCTGGTGTTCGGGGTAGCATCAGCTCCGGCTATTTGGCAAAGGGCAATGTATCAAGTCCTGCAAGGGATTCCAGGGACCCAGTGTTATTTGGACGACATCCTGGTCACGGGCGAAAATGACAGTGATCACCTCGCCAACCTGGAGCAGGTGCTCACTAGATTGAAGGAATATGGGCTCCGAGCTAATCGCCACAAATGCGAGTTTTTCCAGAAGCAGATCTCGTATTGTGGCCAAGTTATTGATAAAGAGGGGTTACATAAGTCCCCTGAAAAGATTGAGGCAGTAGTCAAGGCTCCAGCACCAGAAAATGTGTCACAACTGAGGTTGTTCCTCGGGCTGGTGAACTACTACCATAAGTTCTTGCCGAATTTGTCTACCGTACTACACCCACTGAACACCCTACTGCAAACGGGGGTACCATGGAAGTGGAGTGACGAATGTAAACTAGCTTTCCAGAAGAGCAAAGCATTGATCACATCAAAAGAGGTGTTGGCTCATTTCAACCCAGCACTACCAATTCGGTTGGCGTGTGATGCATCACCCTATGGCATTGGAGCGGTGCTGTCGCACAAATTCCTGGACGGCTCAGAGAGGCCAGTAGCCTTTGCGTCTCAGTCACTATCCTCAGCCGAGCGTAACTGCGCCTAGATTGACAGGGAGGCTCTCAGCCTAGTGTGGGGAGTGAAAAAGTTCAATCACTATCTGCACGGGCAGAAGTTCACCTTGCTGACTGACCACCAACCACTTGTCTCCATCTTTAATCCAAAGAAGGGCGTTCCGGTGATGACTGCGCAATGGCTACAAAGATGGTCCCTTTTTCTAGGGGCGCACCAATATGAAATCGAGTATGAGGGCACGAAACAGCATGGAAACGCTGATGGGCTATCACGCCTGCCACTGCCTACTGCGGAGGAAGCACCAGCAATGGATCCTGTCGAAATATTTCATTTGACGATAATTGAATGCTTGCCAGTAACTAACGCTGGTATAGAGAAGGAGACCAGAAATGACCCGACACTGTCTCGGGTATATGATTTGACGGTGAAGGGATGGCCAGCACATGGCGACTCACTGTTGCCAGCATTCTCATCCAGAAGAGAACAGCTGTCAGTATGCCAGGGGACCTTGATGTGTGGATCCCGAGTGGTAATTCCACCCAAGTTAAGGGAGAGAGTGCTCAATGAGCTTCACGAAGGTCATCTGGGAGGGGTGAAAATGAAAAGCCTTGCTAGGGCTTATGTGTGGTGGCCGGGGATCGATCAGCAAATCGAGGACCTGACAAAAAGCTGCTCAGGATGCCAGAAGGTCCAAAATGCACCACCACCTGCCCCTCTACACCCATGGGAGTGGCACTCATCTCCATGGCAATGGGTGCATATTGATTTTGCTGGTCCATTCATGGACTCAATGTTTTTAATAGCCGTGGATGCGCGCTCGAAATGGCCTGAGGTGATCAAAATGTCCTCCACCACCACGGAGAAAACTATTGCAGTCCTACGGACCATTTTTGCCAGGAACGGCTTGCCAGAGCAGATTTGCTCTGATAACGGACCGCAGTTTGTGTCCGAAGAGTTTCGAAGATTTATGAAAAGGAATGGGGTAAGGCATTACACATCCGCCCCATATCATCCAGCCACAAATGGATTGGCTGAGAGGTTCGTACAAACCTTTAAAAAAGCAGTAAAGTCCACGTGCGATGATGACATTCCACTGCAGCATAAGGTGGACAATTTCATGTTAGCCTACAGAAATGCGACACATGCAGTCACCAACCAGGCCCCGGCCATGATGTTCTTTAACCGAAGGTTGAGATCTCATCTGGATTTGCTCAGACCAAATGTACGAAGAGATGTTGAGAATAAGCAATTACAGCACATCAATGAGAAGCCGACAGGGAGCTTCAATGTAGGGCAACCAGTCTTGGCCCGCGACTACCAAACAGAGAAATGGCAACCAGGAACGATATGCACACGGCAGGGGCCACTAATGTACACTGTGGATGTTGGGGAGAACATTGTGAGACGCCATGTTGACCAGCTCCTAGAGTCACAGGAACGAGTCAACCCCATGTCTCGCCCATGCGTACCTGGTGATGAACCCGACGCACAGGTAGCATCTACCCCAGATACAGTAGCATCGGAAGCGAATGAACCAACCGACGACAGGGGGCCAGAATCGCCTCCGCACCAAGAGCAAGACGCTCGGGAAAGGCGCTATCCAGAAAGGATCAGGAAGCCTCCCCAAAGACTGAATTTATAAATAGACTATTTTCAGTTAATGTTGCATGTTGAAAGTGTTAATTGTAATTAGTTTGATATTTAATTGTTAAATGAGTGTTATGGTACTGTTAATCTAAAAGGGGAGGAATTGTAATGTATGTACCTTTAAGGAGAGAACTACTTTTTACAGCTCCTGTACACTGTAGTACCGGCAGTGACCACACCTGTATTTAAACCCTGAGTAGGGATCTGTACAATTAGTTCTAGAGTAACCCTCATTCAGTAAACACCTGTTGATCGTTCCCTGCAGTCTCTTGTCTAATTATTGAAGGACACAACATCAAGATACACGGATCTAACACCATGCACTTTGCAAAGGTGTCTGCAATGGGAAATAATCACACTATGGCATTGCAAGGCTTTTATAAGACTCAGCTGAACTTATGACATCATGGGATTTATTTTTGACTTGGTCACATTCCATGAATGGGGGCAATCAGGGAAAATCCATCCTGAAGTATGTGTGGAGATTGTTCAGCTGAACAATCTCCACACATACTTCAGGACGGATTTCCAAGTTGCAAATAGTATTACTTTGAAAAGTTGAGTCACTGTTTTAATTTAAGTCTTCATATGAAATCTCTGGGTTTTCAGAACAAGTTTCAGAAAGATGTAAATGCAAGAGTAGTGCAAATAACACAGTGTAAAGGGCAAGGAGGGGGAGGAATTCCGGAAATCTGTACAGGAGAACTTTCTTGATCAGTGTGTTTCCAACCCAATGAGGAAGGAAGCAGCGCTGGATCTACTTCTAGGAAATGAAGAGAAGCAAATGGAACGTTTCATTGGGCGAGCATTTGGGAAACATTGAATACAATATCATTAGGTTTAGGAAAAGATCAAGGAACAACCAAAGGTGAAGGTACTCAACTGGAAGAGGGCTAATTTTTGAGGGAGTTGAAAAGTGATCTGGCCCAGGTGGTTTGGAAACAGAGATTGACAGGTAAAACAGTAAATGTGTAATGGAGGGCCTTCAAGGAGGAGATAGTTCAGGTACAGCTCCCTAAGAGGGAGAAAAGAATAGCATCCAAAGCTCGAGCTCCCTGGATGACTAAAGAAATTAAGATTAAAATGAAACAGAAAAAGAAGGCTTATGCTAATACGATAGAGAATCAAGCTGAATACAGAGTTGAGAGGGAAACTGAAAAAGGAAATGAGGATCAAAGAAAATTTATGAGAAAATATTAGCAGGTATCATAAAAGAGAACACTAAAGTCTTTTATAAACATATAAAGATTAAAAGGATAGTCAAAGGAAGGGTTGGCCCAATTAGGCACAAAATGAAATCTTCTTGTGGAGGCAGAGGTCATGGTTGTGGTACTAAATGAGTACTTTGCATCTGTCTTCACAAAATAAGTGGATTCTGCCAATGTCACAGTAAAGGAGGAAAAGTAGAGCAATTGGATTGGATAAAATAGATAATGAGGAGGTACTTAATAGGTTGGCAGCTCTCAAAGTAGAAAAGTCACATGGTCTGGATGGGATGCATCCTAGGTTACTGAGGGAAGTAAGGGTGGAAATTGCGGAGGCTCTAGCCACAATCTTTCAATCATCCTTAGATATGGAAGTGATGCCAGAGTAGTGGAAGGTTGTAAATGTTACACCCCTGTTCAAAAAAGGGGACAGGGATAAACCAGGAAACTATAGACCAGTCAGCCTAACGTCGGTGGTGGAAAATTTCTAGAGCCCATAATCTGGGACTAAATTAATTATTACTTGGTAGAACATGGGTTAATAAGAGATAGCCAACACGGATTTGTTAAAGGCAAATCATGTCTGACAAACTTGATAAAGTTCTTTGATGAAGTAATGGCGAGGGCTGATAGGGTAGTACAGTTGATGCTGTGTATATGGACTTTCAAAAGACATTTGATAAAGTACCACATAATAGACTGGTTAGCAAAATTGAAGCTCATGGGATTAAAGGGGCAGTGGCAGCTTGGATACAAAATTGGCTAAGAGACAGAAAGCAGAGAGTAGTGGTGAATGGTTATTTTCAGACTGGAGAGAAGTATGATTCTATAATTCTGCACCTTTCTGCTGAATTAAAAGATGGTATTGTAACCGCTTGAACCACATTGGTTGCTGCAGGGGCCAGGCAGTCCTGCCTGTTTCGTGGTGTGTCTACTGACATTTGAGTGAGATTGCTCGAGGGGCTTGATGTTACAAGGGGCAGGGGAAGTTGAGGGGTTGTCAAGGGAGGTAGCAGTCGTTAGGCAAATGGCCTCCATTTTGGACACAAAGAAGTTTGTGAATTCCTCACATTTAGAGTCTGATGTGAAGGTAAAGGTTGTGGAGGAGGGAAGGCCATGGAGGTGATTCGCGGTTGATAAGAGGAGCTTGGAGCTGTTTCTACTCTTCAGGGTGACCTTGGAGAAGTGCGAAGTTTTGGCCAAGGACAGGGAATGCTGGTACAGTTTGAATTGAAACAGACAAATTTAGCAGTGGACTGCCAAACTCATCATTTCCCAAATGTGTTTGAACCTACTGCCTCCAAGTTTGAAAAGGTGGCTGTTATACTAAGGGGAGCTGTGGGGGTGGGAGATCTGAGGTGGACGAGAGCATTGAAGGTGGAGAATCTCAACAGAAGCACTAACGCCATGCCAGGTGAAAGGCCAGAAGAGGGGAAGTCACAGTTAGAGCAGAAGACAAATTAGAAAGAGTACTTGTAATCAAAGTGGAGGGTTGTTTTTCCAGGGTTGAAAGTGACAGTGAGCAGCAGGGGGTAGTGTAAGAAAGTGGAGAGAAAAAACTAGTCAAAGGATTCCCTGTTAATGATAGAGACCTTAGTGGTATTAAACCATCAAGAATGGGAAGTTGTTCAGAGCAGTTAGCACAGACACCTACCTGAAGAATGGTCCTCTGTATGAGGTACACGAGAGCAATGGAACCAGACATAAAGGGCTAGAAATTCAGTAGGTTAGCGCCCCCAGTTAGTGGCAGGCGGGGGCGCTAATGGGGCGCTCAGGCATTAGCACCGCAGCGGGGCGAGCCCCGCACCTCACGGCAAATTCGCCAACCCCATAGCCCCAGCAATAACAGTTAGCGCCTTGGTCCCTTTCGCCATGCAGATTGTGACGTCAGCGAGTGTGCAATGCTCGCTGGGCGCCTGATCTGCAAACTTCAGTAACACCCCCTACCTTACTGCCTCACGCTGACAGCACCAGGGAGTGGAGGCATGAACCAGCCGGCTGTTGGGGCGCTACTTAGGGATGCGCCCCAGCTGTCAAGGAACTTCCGTTCCAAAGGTCAGTTATGAGTGGCAGAGTGCAGGATGTATCTGCAGCCAAATAAAGGCTGCGTAGTCCCCGGAGTGTTGCAGCTCGTCAAAGCACTTTGCATTTCATCTCAAAGCATATCGTCGTTCTGTACTCCCCGAATCATTGGGGGCCGGAAGGTGCCTGCACCGATGCTCACTTTCGATTACACAACACCTCATATTCGTTATCACTTGGAGCCTAACGTCACTCACCTACGTCATTAGTGCCTGACTTAGCTCCCCTGCATCCTTTGAGCGCTGAGACTGAATTTAGTGGGCAGTGAGATTGATTAGCGCCTGGCGCTAAATTTCCAACTTCTCAAAAGTTACTGAATTTCTCCACAAATTCTAAATATTGATGTTGTTGCTGCCAATTGTGTTTTGGGGGCAGCAATATCATGAAACCTTGCTTCTTCTCTCCCCATCGTTAAATACCTTCCCAAAACTTGGATGTTTGCCCTTGGCTTTGGGTCACCACTCCTAATTTTCCCACATGATCAATGTTTGTTTTCTTCCTCTGTGAAATGTCTTGGAACATTTTTTCTACATTAAACGCACCAGCTATCCAGTCATAGCCAGAGAATCTCCTGCAATGACTTCTCTTCCTGCCTCCATACCATTCCCAAGGATCTATCCTTTGCTCCATCCTATACTTCACCTACATGTTACCCCTCGGTGACATAAGTTTCACATGTACACTTACAGCACCCAGCTCTACCTCAACATCATCTCTCTCGACCCTTCCAGTGTCTCTGTGTTTGTTTTTTTAATTGTTCATGGGATGTGGGTGTCACTGGCAAGGCCAGCATTTATTGCCCATCCCTAGTTGCCCTTGAGAAGGTGGTGATGAGTTGCCTTCTTGAACTGCTGCAGTCCGTGTGGTGAAGGTACTCCCACAGTGCTGTTAGTAGAGGGAGTTCCAGGATTTTGACCCAGCGACGATGAAGGAACGGAAATATATTTCCAAGTCAGGATGGTATGTGACTTGGAGGGGAACTTGCAGGTGATGGTGTTTCCATGCGCCTGCTGCCCTTGTCCTTCTAGGTGGCAGAGGTCACAGGTTTGGGAGGTGATGCCAAAGAAGCCTTGGCGAGTTGCTGCAGTGCATCTTGTAGATGGTACACACTGCAGCCAAGGTACGCCGGTGGTGGAGGGAGTGAATGTTTAAGGTGGTGGATGGGGTGCCAATCAAGTGGGTTGCTTTGTCCTGGATAGTGTCAAACTTCTTGAGTGTTGTTGGAGCTGCACTCATCCAGGCAAGTGGAGAGTATTCCATCACACTCCTGACTTGTGCCTTGCAGATAGTGGAAAAGCTTTGGTGAGTCAGGAGGTGAGACACTTGTTACAGAATACTCAGCCTCTAGGGCAGCACGGTGGCATAGTGGATAGCACTGTTGCCTCACAGCACCAGAAACCTGGGTTCGAATCCGGCCTCGGGCGACTGTCTGTGTGGAGTTTGCACATTCTCCCCGTGTTTGCGTGGGTTTTCTCCGGGTGCTCCGGTTTCCTCCCACAGTCCAAAGATGTGCGGGTTAGGTTGATTGGCTATGATAAATTGACCCTTAGTGTTAGGGGGATTAAATACTTGGGGTTACAGGGATAGGGTGGGATATGTGTTGGTGTAGGGGTTACGGGGATCGGGTGGGATATGTGTCAGTGCAGGCTCGATGGGCCAAAATGGCCTCTATCTGCACTGTGGGGTTTCTGTGATTCTGTGATTCTGTGATAACCTGCTCTTGTTGCCACAGTATTTATGTAGCTGGTCCAGTTACGTTTCTGTTCAATGGTGACCCCCAGGATGTTAATGGTGGGGGATTCGGTGATGGTAATGCCGTTGAATGTCAGGGGACGGTGGTTAGATTCTCGCTTGGAGATAATCATTGCCTGGCACTTGTATGGCGCAAATGTTACTTGTTGCATGCGGGCATGGACTGCTTCATTATCTGAGGAGTTGTGAATGGAACTGAACACTGTGCAATCATCAGCAAACATCCCCACTTCTGATCTTACGATGGAGGGAAGGTCATTGATGAAGCAGCTGAAGATGGTTGGACCTAGGACACTGCCCTGAGGAACTCCTGCAGCGATGTCCTGGGGCTGAGATGATTGACCTCCAAAAACCACAACCTTTGTACTAGGTATGACTCCAGCCAGTGGAGAGTTTTCTGCCTGATTCCCATTGAGTTCAATTTTACTAGGGCTCCTTGATGCCACACTTGGTCAAATGCTGCCTTGATGTCAATGGCAGTCACTCTCACCTCATCTCTGGAATTCAGCTCTTTTGTCCATGTTTGGACCAAGGCTGTAATAAGGTCTGGAGCCGAGTGGTCCAGGTGAAACCCAAACTGAGCATCGGTAAGCAGATTATTGGTGAGTAAGTGCTGCTTGATAGCACTGTCGACGACACCTTCCATCACTTTGCTGATAATTAAGAGTAGACTGATGGGGCGGTATTTGGACGGATTGGATTTGTCCTGCTTTTTGTGGACAGGACATACCTGGGCAGTTTTCCACATTGTCGGGTAGATGCCAGTGTTGTAGCTGTACTTGAACAGCTTGGCTAGAGGCACGGCTAGATCTAGTGCACAAGTCTTCAGCACGACCGCCGGGATGTTGTTGGGGCCTATAGCCTTTGCTATATCCAGTGCGCTCAGCCTGTTCTTGATATCACGTGGCGTGAATCGAATTGGCTGAAGACTGGCATTTGTGCTGGTGGGAACCTCAGGAGTAGGCCGATATGGATCATCCACTCAGCACTTCTGGCTGTCAGCCTTCTTGTCCAACATCCAGTCCTGGATGAGCCACAATTTCCTCCAATTAAACATTGGGAAGACCAAATCCATTGTCTCCAGCCCCTTCCACAAACTCCATTCCCTCGTCACTGATTCCGCCCCCTCCCTGGCCACTGTCTCAAGCTGGATCAGACTGTTCACAACCTTGGCATCCTATTTGACCCTAAGCTGAGCTTTCGGCCCCATAGCCTCTCGATCGCAAAGACTGACTATTTGCACTTTCCTAACATCACCAGTCTCCGCCCCACCTCAGCCCGTGTGCTGCTGAAATCCTTATCCCTGCTTTTGTTACCTCCCAACTCAACTAGTTCAATGCTCTCCTGGCTGGGCTCCTATCTTCCACCTTCGTAAACTTCAGCTCATCCAATATTATGCTGCCAGTATTCTAACCTACACCCATCGCCCCTTTACTCACTGACCTACAATGTTCCCAGTGCACCAACGCTTCAAATTCAATAGTCTCATCCTCATTAAAGGCACTAGCTATCTAGGCAGAGCCAGAATCTCCTGCAATGTGTTCAAATCCTTCTATGGCCTCGCTGATAAAGAAGTTTAGTGCTTCTCTCTTTTATATTATTGACCTATTTTGTGGGCAATATAGCCCACATTTTAGCTCACAGACTAAAACAATATGAAGACAATGAAGCACCAGGAATAAGTTACCCCTGGAACTTTTAGTAGCCTATCCTCTACCCCTGAATAGTGCACCAACAGCAATTTCAAGACTCAAATCACTGAGTTCAGGAGAGGAGGGATTTGAAAACAAAGAGAAATCAAACAACAATGAATCGGTCAACATGTACATAACTGTAGCACATTCTTGTCAGTCCAACTGATTTCAGTGCTGCAACCTTCAGCAAAGGAATTTCAGCTAAATAAGGGAAATGCCTGATCTTTACAATCCCAAGTACTGCGGACGATGGAAGGGCTGGCTTACCCTTAATTGAATCTGCTCAGATAAGAGTCGACAGCTCTGATGACATCACCATGCCTCCACCATGCCAAAGCCTCCTTTTCCCATGAATTTTATGTTTTGCATCCAGCCCTCCAAGCAGTGCCAGCCCGGATTAAGCTGAGGAGAATATAGGAGAGTATATAGTTCCCACAATAAAATAGCTTTGAGAAAACAGGGTCTCTATTTGTGTATATGGTAACAAATCAAATTATACTTTGCTTTTAAGGAGGAATGTGGCGGCAGTCCTATTAAAAGCAGTGCATGATTGAGAAAGACAAGGTACAAGGAACTAGGGAAAAGCTATGTGTGTGTGTGTGTGTGTTCCACACACCTGCCCCTTCTACTCAAACAGAAAGCAGCCACTTAAGGCATGCCAAATGGCACCTATGACCTGATCTGTACAAATAAAATAGAGATGATATCATCCTCTTTAGATCCACATAGAATTCCTCTCCCTTCATCTTTTATTACTTCTTTTAAGCTTGTAAGTCCTGTGAGGCTATCCCTGGATATTCCATTTACTAATACACAGTGGAATAAAGCACATGGGATTTAACTATTTCCTATTACCACTGTATTTTCTTCTAACATCCCAAATGAATGAGAAAAGGCACCTCTGGGGAGATCTTATTGAGGTTTTCAAGGTTCTGAGGGGAGTAACAACAACAAACATTTTTACAGCACCTTTAATATAATAAAACATTGCATGGCCTTTCACATAGGAGAGCATGGAGACCAATCAGCGATTGAAGAGTGAAGAGAGGCAATCAAAGGCATGGCTGAAATGAAAGCTTTGAGGACACAGTTGAAATGATAGGCTTCGAGGAGACTTTTAAATATTGGAAGTGAAGTAACAAAGCGGAGAGGTTTAGGGAGAGGGTTCCAGAGAATAGGGCCGAGGAGGCCAATGCAGGAGCAGTGCTGGGGGGCACAGGAGTTAACAGATGCTTGAGCATCTTTGCAAGTTTCAGTCGCCATCTCTGTTTTAAGGCTTGGCCCATATTGCTCAATGTCAACAAATCTTATATTCTTAGCAAAAATAGAATATTATTTTGGATAGAGTGACACAGTAAAGTCTGAGGTTAGATTGCATATTGAATGCAAGGAAGAATTTCACCTTGAAAATTCAGACTAAACAAAGAAAGAATGGGAGCGCAGGTTAAGCTGAAAGTGCTTCCTTGCCGGGGTAGCACAATGGATTAGCATGCTGTTCTTTCACCTCAGAGACTCGGGTGGAATGCATGCCAGACTGGTGGGGTGGAAGTCTCTTACCTCGGCTAATTGCAAGTGAAATGGATTTGGATGGTCATGAAACCAATCTTTGTGATTCTGCAGGACACATTTCCCATAACTCATGAGGGGGTCATTTTAACTTTGGGTGAAATGGGTGATATCGAATTCGCAGTCTGCTTTATGTCTCTCTTGCTTTTTTATTCCATTGACTTAAAATCAGGAGAGATGTCAAACAAGCTGCTGATTTGCTAACACAATCGCACAAAGTCACAATTACCTGCCATGGTGTGGAAAATAGAGACATCACGCTCACACAGAATGGACTGCTCTTAGGAGGTTAAGCACACAGAGTTCAGGGTTCATATGGATGGACAGTATTGGGTTACTGTTAGTTGTAAGTCCATTTCTGTTATGTGCACTTCATATTTAAATATTGCCCTGGTGGGTTTATGGTAATACGGTAGTCATTGTCCAAAACCTCTGCCAGTGAGGCTCAGGTTCAATGAATACAATATATTTATTGTGTCCTGCACCCCCACCCCCCACCCCCGGCCAGCATCACATCTGAAACATTGGTTGAACAGATGGCCTATATATATTTTGCTATTGTATAGTGTGGCCTATATACTGTTCTGATTCAGTGATCATGGATGTGAGCTTAGTGAGGGCTGAGGGGGAGATAAAGCTGATATTGAAGAGCGATATGGTGGGGGAGAAACTGATGGAGCCAGGGATATTGCGGGAGGTGGAAGTGGTGGCAATTAAGACAGCTACATGGATAGTCTTGAACTTTGAGTCAAAGAAGTCCATAAACTCCTCGCAATCGTCAGTGGAAGTAAAGCTGGATGTAGGCAGAGGCAGGAGAAGGAAGAGAATGGTTTATGTTGGGAAAAGAAGTCTGGGCTTGTTTGTATTCTCAAAGATGATGTCGGAGTAGTAGGATTATTTGGCTGCGGCAGAGAGTTGCAGTACTGCTCGACATGGTCAAGCCTAGTGGATGAGCAGGCCATTTCTGCACCATGTGCATTTGAGCCTACAGCTTTCAGACTTGAGAGTGTGGAGGTGAGAGCTACACAGGAGCTGTGGAGCAGCTTGGCAGCAGCAGTGGTGTTATACCAACAGCAACAACAACTTACATTTATATAGCGTCTTTAATATAGTAAAACGCCCAAGGCGCTTCTCAGGACCGTTATCAAACAAAAATTGGCACCGAACCATATAAGGAGATATTAGGACAGATGACCAAAAGCTTGGTCAAAGAGGTAGGTTTTAAAGAGCGTCTTAAAGGAAAAGAGGGAGGTAGAGAAGTTTAGGGAGGGAATTCCAGAACTTAGGGCCAAGGCCGCTGAATGCACGGCTGCCAATTGGGGAGCAATTAAAATCGGGGATGCGCACGAGGCCCAAATTGGAGGAGCTCAGAGATCTCGGAAGATTGTATGGCCGGAGGAGGTTACAGAGATAGGGAGGGGCAAGGCCATGGAGGCGTTTGAAAACAGGGATTTGAATTTTAAAATCAAGGTGTTGCTGGACCGGGAGCTAATGTAGGTCAGCGAGAACTGGGGTGATAGGTGAAAGGGACTTGGTGCGAGTTAGGACACAGGCAGCCGAGTTTTGGATGAGCTCAAGTTTATGGAGGATGGAAGATGGGAGCCATCAGTTCGCCTGACGAAGTCAAGTCTAGAAGTGACAAAGGCATGGATGAGGGTTTCAGCAGTAGATAAGCTGAGGCAGGGGCGGAGTCGGATGATGTTACGGAGGTGGAAGTTGGCGATCTTGGTGATGGAGCAGATATTTGGTCAGAAGCTCATCTCAGGGTTAAATACGACACCAAGTTTGCAAACATTCTGGTTCATCCTGAGACAGTTGCCAGGCAGAGGGATGGAGTCGGTGGCGAGGGAACAGAATTTGTGGCGGGGACCAAAGACAATGGCTTCAGTCTTCCCAATATTTAGTTGGAAGAAATTTCTGCTCATCCAGACCTGGGTGTCGGACAAGCAGTGTGACAAATCAGAGACAGTGGAGGGGTCGAGAGAGGTGATGGTGTGGTAGAGCTGAGTGTCATCAGCGTACATGTGGAACCTGACATCATGTTTTCGGATGATGTGGCCGAGTGGGAGCATGTAGATAAGAAATAGGAGGGGGCCACGGATAGATCTTTGGGGGACTCCAGAGGTAACGGTACGGGAGGGGGAAGAGAAGCCATTGCAGGTGATTCTCTGGCTACGATTAGATAGATAAGAATGGAATCAGGTGAGTGCAGTCCCACCCAGCTGGACGACGGAGGAGAGGCATTGGCGGAGGATGGTGCGGTCAACCATGTCAAAGGCTGCCGACAGGTCGGGAAGGATGAAGAGGGATAGTTTACCCTGGCCACAGTCACATAGGATGTAATTTGTGACTATGGTAAGGGCTGTTTTAGTACTGTAGCAAGGTGTTGTAGCAGGTGGAAGGTCCAAGGAGTGAAGTTGGTAATTAGAAACGATGGTGGTGAAGCAGCTGTGGGGAAGTGAGGGTCGTGATGGGGGTGGGAAGGGAGATACACACAGTCAGAAAACAAGGTCGTGATCAGAGACGGCTTTGTCAATGACAGAAATCTCAGTTTAAAATAAACAGGTTAATGCTCAAGTAGAAATACTGCACACAGGAATGCAGCACAAGTGGCGAAGTGCTTGTACATGAACTTCATAAGTCAGAGGTTCTACATAAATAGTGTACGGTATTCCTTGACCCTCTTAACCAGTCAGATGGGCCGTCAACAAACAAAGCTAATGGGGGAGAGACAGGTCAGCACTATTACTGACTCACCGCTTAATTTTTCCATTTTTGCAATTCCAATTTCAATTCCAACCATTATTTAAAAATCCTGTCTTCTGGTGATTGATGTTGTGGTCTCACCAAAGCACTCCACAGCAACATGCAACCGAAGCTTGCCACAGACATGGTCCTCCCGCGCCACCCCGCCCCGCTCCCTACACCCTACCTCCTGGCTACCCCTCCTGGGCATGGCAGGGAACACCACCGAGGACTCGCTACAATTATGTTGGGATCAGTGTTCCAGGAGATAAGAGGCTGCAAAGCTACCCCCCTCCCCCCCACACATCACCGATTGACATGTTTTCCCAAGTTAAAGGTGCTATAAAAATGCAAGTTCTTGTGGCTTATTCAGTGGTAAAATCTAGCCCGTAATATCAGACTGAGAAGCGTTGAGTTGTGTCCAAACAGTGATTGTACCCTTATTGTTTCTAATCTACAGAAATTACCCAGAAATCCAAAATACAGTTGTAAGCTGGTAAATGTGTTGACAGCACAAAAATAAAGAGGGAAGTGAAGACAGAAGGTGGACAAATGATTTGCAAGAGGATCCAGATCAGTTGCGCAGTTGGGCAGAAGCATGGCAATTTAAGTTCAAACTGATTTTTTTTAAATGTGCATCGATTAAAAATGTGGGCGTAGATATACAATGAACTAAACTGAATTAGTACAAGGAGACTGAGAAAGGGATCTGGTAGACACATCAGCCTTTGGTGTTGATGTCAAAATGCTGAAGCAGCTAAAGACGAAAGGTTGGATTCTTCCGCTGGTGGGTTAGCGCGAGACTCATCTGGGACATTCGCCCACATAAGTCTGCTGCTAGCCCTCTCAAGTTTTCTGGACTGGCCCTCATTAGTCATGTGGTAGATGTGCAGCTGTAAACCAGCTGCCTATTAGTTTACTGCCACCGAGAGGGAGGGAAATTTCAGTGGTGTCGCAGCGTTTAAACTGCTGCAGCTGTTTAAAGGGGCGCATTTTTTTTTGGCAGGAAGCATCAGAACAGTGCTGCAATGAGTGAGGAACGAGCAGCTTTTGGGGGTTGGGATCAGCAGCAGGTAAGGCTCTCAGCTTGACTGATATCTGGCTGAATGTCCTTCCAGCAGAAATAAAGGCTGGAAAAGAAAGCCTTTGCGGGATCGAGGACAGGAATTCCCTTGAGGAGATGGTCCAAACTTCATGAAGGGAGGTGCAGCACCAGTGAGTATAACCTCCATCATCCCAAAAAGTTCCACCCACTGCAGGAAGAAATTTAATGCTCTCACAAGGTTAGCCAAAGTAAATGAAGGCACAGTTCCCTACGCACATCCTTTAGGAATGATAGAGCTATGACAACGCCTCCTTACCTCTATGCCCTCTCAGCCTTGTTGCCTAGGTGACAGGGAAACCGAGCCATTCACAGAAAACCTGTGCCAACAATAATGCACAATGTTAGCCCCAAACCAATGTGAGAACTCACATCCCCTGTCACAACTGGTTTTGCCAGTCCTGAAGGGGGGTTGTTTAATAGAGCCTGGTTTAACTCTATGGTTTCTCATTGCACAAGAAAAGGTAATGCGTAATCAGCACCGAAGAACTGTGGCTGGAGGAGGAATACCAACCTTGAAAATTTCTTCACATGCAGAAGAAGCTTTGCAGCTCGTAGGAAGACAAACAGGAGAGACTGTAGGAGATGAGGAGGTAGGAGGCGGGGAGACACAAGCAGGTTGGCAAAGGTGAGGGTGTAGGAATTGACGAATTCCTACGAATAACTGATATCGACACAGGAGAACAATGAAACAGGTCTATACTCAACGGAGATGCCACGAGGACTGCCTGGGCAGTCATGTGGTTTGCGACGTGACGCATCACGTTTTCCCGCGCTCTTAAAGGGGCCAGCCCCGTACATGCAAACTCTATATACAAAACACAGTAATGCCTAACACAATGGTACAGGCTTAGGCTGGTGTTAGAACATCGTTAAAGAGAATTATATACAGTTAGCCAGAGTCATTCAGTGGTTCTGCCACATGCGCCCCCCCCAGAATTCGCTTTAACGGACAAAGTCAAACGGTGAGGGGGTCTGACGAGCCTGTCAGAATGACTCCTGTACTCCCGAGGCGGAGGCTGCAGGGCGGCTGGCGGCCTGGCGGGCGGTCGCACTTGGTCTGCCGCAATGATGACGGGTGGCCGACCCCGTCTCGGCGGTTGTGCTGTCTCGACGGGGCGGTCGAGGTCCAAATGTGCTGGCTTTAAGCGATCGACTGAAATGTGGTCCGGTTTACCACCGACATCTACCGTGAAGGTTTTGTCCCCTGCTTCCAACACGCGGAAGGGACCGGTATATGGGGCCTTGAGCGGATCCCTATGTGCGTCATGGTGAATAAAAACGTATTCAGCCTTGTGAAGATCCGTGGGAACATGTGACCTCTGCAGCCCGTGGTGCGAAGTGGGCACCGGTGCGAAACATCTGGCCGCCTCTTGGTGACTAGCAAGCTGGGCAGACGCGGACCATGGCTCCGTCGATATTGGTAGGAAGTCCCCTGGGACTCGCAGTGGCTGACCATACACGAGTTCCGTAGATGAAGAGTGAAGGTCTTCTTTGGGGGCCGTGCGAAGGCCCAACAGGACCCACGGTAGCTTGTCTGCCCATCCAGCGTCCTGGAGGCTGGCTCTCAGGGCGGCTTTCATTGAGCGGTGGAAGCGTTCGCAGAGGCCATTCGCCTGTGGGTGGTAGGCTGTGGTGCGGTGTAATTTGACACCGAGTCCTTGGGCCACTGCATTCCAGAGTTCGGAGGAAAACTGCGGTTCCCTGTCCGACGAAATAGCTGCGTGCACTCCGAAATGGACGATCCAGGAGGAAATGAACGCCCTGGCCACGTCCGCCGAAGTAGTGGATGACAGGGGAACCGCCTCTGGCCATCTGGTGGTGCGGTCAACCATGGTCAGGATGTGTGAAAATCCATGGGAGGGTGGGAGTGGTCCTACCAGGTCCACGTTGACACGGTCAAAATGTCGCTCCGGAACTGTGAAGGCATCCAACAGAGCTTTGATGTGGCGCTGTACCTTTGCCTTTTGGCAGACCACGCAGGTGTTGGCCGAGTCGCGGACATCTTTATGCATGCCATGACATACAAATTTCGCGGACATCAGTTTCTGAGAGGCCTTCATTCCAGGGTGTGACAACCCATGTATGGCGTCGAACACTTTGCGGCGCCAGACGGCCGACACGACGGCGAGGATCCTGTACAGAGATGTCACACAACAGCGTGGTACCTGCCGAATGGAAC
This sequence comes from Somniosus microcephalus, assembly GCF_052327205.1. Taxonomy (NCBI): domain Eukaryota; kingdom Metazoa; phylum Chordata; class Chondrichthyes; order Squaliformes; family Somniosidae; genus Somniosus; species Somniosus microcephalus. The sequence continues at coordinate 139,281,517 of NC_140989.1, read as the reverse complement.
TTAACGTCGGCCAACTGGAGGCCGGTGATGGCCGCTCTGTAAGCTTGGACCTCCGGGTCTGAGGCTTGGTCCGCTGCCATGAGGGCGTAGTCGATGCCCAAATTAACCGTATTGACGACCGCGCGGGAGAGGCAGTCTGCCACCAGGTTGTCCTTACGGGCCACGTGCTGTATATCCGTGGTGAATTCGGATATGTAGGTCAGTTGACGCTGCTGCCGGGTTGACCACAGTTCGGCAGTCTTGGACATTGCAAAGGTCAGCGGCTTATGGTCCACAAAGGCAGTGAAAGGACGTCCTTCCAGAAGGAACCGAAAATGGCGGATGGCCAGAAAAAGGGCGAGCAACTCTCGGTCGAACGTGCTGTATGCTCTCTCGTTCTGCCGTAGTTGACGGCTGAAGAATGCCAACGGCTGCCACGTCCCGTTCACCCACTGCTGTTGCACGGCACTGACTGCGTAGTCCAACGCGTTGGTGGTGAGGGCGATGGTGGCTCCTGGCAGCGGGTGCGCCAGCATAGTCGCATTGGCTAAGGCGCTTTTGGTGTCGGCGAATGCTCGGGCCATGTCATCCGTCCAGTCTACCGGGTTCTTGCCAGTCCTGCCCTTGAGGGCCTCGTACAGGGGCCGCATGAGTAGTGCCGCCTTAGGCACGAAACGGTGGTAAAAGTTTACCATGCCTAGGAATTCCTGCAGGGCCTTTATGTTCTGCGGGCGTGGAAAAGATGTCATCTCCTCTACCTTCGAAGGTAAAGGAACCGCTCCCTCTGAGGTGATGCGATGCCCCAGGAAGTCAATTTGGTGCAGGCCAAACTGACACGTGGCCGGGTTGATAATCAGGCCGTGTTGGCTGAGGTGCCGAAAAAGGGTGCGTAGGTGACAGGTATGTGCTTCCTTGGTAGGACTGGCAATTAGAATATCGTCCAGGTAGACGAAGAGGAACTTGAGGTCCCGCAGCACGGAGTCCATCAGGCGTTGGAAAGCCTGGGCAGCGTTCTTTAACCCAAACGGCATCTGTAAAAACTCAAAGAGGCCGAATGGGGTGATGACTGCGGTCTTCTGGACGTCCTGTGGATGAACTGGGACCTGGTGGTAGCCTTGGATGAGGTCGACTTTTGAGAAAATGGTGTTCCCTGCCAAATGGGCAGAGAAATCCTGGATATGAGGAATCGGGTACCGATCAGGAGGGGTGGCGTCGTTTAGTCATCGATAGTCGTCGCATGGCCGCCATCCACCGCCAGGCTTCGGGACGATATGGAGGGGTGAAGACCAGGGACTATTCGACCGGCGAATAATCCCTAACCGTTCCATGGTGGCGAACTCCGCCTTTGCGACCACCAGCTTATCCAGGTTCCAGGCGCCGGGCCCGCACGTAGACCGGGGGGCCGTTGATGGTGATGTACACCATGTTTCGTGGCTGTGGAGGAGAACATGGGTCTTGTCAGGTCGGGAATTCGCTGAGCAGGCGAGCGAACTCATCAGGAGTCGGGAACCCACAGGAGACGGTGCGTGACGTAGTGTTACTGCGGTAACACGGAAGAGAATTAAAAGTTGCTGCGTTGATCAGCCGTCGGTTCCGAACGTCGACCAGGAGGCTGTTGGCGCACAGGAAATCCGCGCCGAGGAGGGGCTGGGAAACTTTGGCCTTAACAAACTCCCAGTGAAAACGTTGCCCCCCGAGGCACAACTCCACTCGCCGTCTGCCAAAGATCCGAATTGTGCCGCCATTGGCCGCTTCAAGGGCGGGGCCGTGATTCCCCGTCTGCACATCAAGGGCGGACGCGGGTAAAATGCTGCACTGCGCTCCGGTGTCGCACAGAAAACGACGACCGGAGAGGGTATTGGTGATGAACAGCAATTTTCCCGCGTTGCCGATCGCCATCGCGGCCGCGGGGTGCCCGTTAGACCCGTTCCTCGGTGGTCGCGGTGTCAGATGATGCTGGGTTTTTTTGGGGGGAAAACTGCAGGGAGGGCGGCAACGCTTCACCTTCACACCGAACTGCGCGTGGTAGAAACACAGCCCAGCAGGCTGACGAGCTGGGGCGGCGTCTGCGGGGGATGGGTGCCTCATGGCGGCACAGTACTGCTGAGTTACAGCAAAAATGTTGTCAGCCTCCGCCGCGAGTGTTGCACAGTCTTCAGTTTCAGATCTGGCCAGGGCAGTTTGTACCTGTTCAGGCAGTTGGCTGAGGAAAATTTTGCGGAATAGGAAACATTCCCGTTCTGAGCCCAGGAGTGTGAGCATTTGGCTCATCAACTCTGAAGGCTTGGAGTCCCCGAGCCCGGGCATAGCGAGTAATCGACGGGCGCGCTCCAATTTTGTGAGCCCGAAAACCTGCAGTAACTGCGCTTTGAGGGTTTCATACTTGCGCTCCGTTGGGGGGTTTTCGAGGATGCTGACGATCCGAGAGGCGGTAGAGCTGTCGAGTGCGGAGACCGCGTAAAGATACTTGGTCTGATCCGCATCGATGTTCCTCAGAGCGAACTGGGCCTCGACCTGAATAAACCACGAGGGCGCTTGCTGCTCCCAGAACTGCGGTAGCTTTAGTGAAACGGCGATTGCCTCCATGCTGTGCTCTTCTTTTGTGAAAACGTTCACAAAAACGGGGTCACCAATGTAGGAATTAACAAATTCCTATGAATAACTGAGATCGACACAAGAGAACAATGAAACAGGTCTTTACTCAACGGAGATACCACGAGGACTGCCTGGGCAGTCCCGTGGTTTGCGACGTGACGTCATCACATTTGTCGCGTTTTCCTGCGCTCTTAAAGGGCCCACGCCCCGTACATGCAAACTCTATATACAAAACACAGTAATGCCTAACACAATGGTACAGGCTTAGGCTGGTGTTAGAACATCGTTAAAGAGAATTATATACAATTAGCCAGAGTCATTCAGTGGTTCTGCCACAAGGGCAAGGGACAGCACAGGCCATTCCAGCTTTATGCCAATTGTCAAAATATAGCAATGGCCATGCACTCAGCCTCTATTTCTTCACTTCTAAATTTGGACACAATCTTCTCTGATTTTGAAAACCTAGGGGGTGACTTGTAGCAAGAGGCCAGCTGCTCAGACGAATAGCCTCGACTCTCGCCCTCGGCAAGATCCTCGACTCTTGCCCTTCAGTCTTCACCGCCTCTGTCATGGCATCTTACCTGTCCAAACAGCAGGCCAGATAAACATCCCAAGGCACTTCACATAGGGGAGCATGGAGGCCAATCAGTGAATGGCCTCCTTCATGTGGTATCCAGTTCAGAAAAACCTCTGTGCTGCTCATATCGCCAGTTATATAGTGATGGTGTGCTCAGAGGTCAGGTTTTCAATTTATTTATTTATTCATTGGAGTTGAGGTAGAAGATCAGCCATGATCTTATTGAATGGTGGAGGAGGCTCGAGGGGCCGGATGGCCTACTCCTGCTCTTATTTCTTATGTTCTTATGTTCACGGGATGTGGGCGTCGCTGGCAAGGCCAGCATTTATTGCCCATCGCTAATTGCCCTTGAGAAGGTGGTGGTGAGCCAGCTTCTTGAACCACTGCAGTCCGTGAGGTGAAGGTATTCCCACAGTGCTGTTAGGTAGGGAGTTCCAGGAATTTGACCCAGCGACAATGAAGGAACGGCGATATACTTCTAAATCAGGATGGTGTGTGACTTGGAGGGGAACTTGGAGGTGGTGGTGATCCCATGTGCCTGCTGCCTGTGTCCACTGGGGTGTTAGTTAGCAGAAATTGCAAGGAGACCGAGGCCACCCACAAGCCCTAATTTCCATGCTCCCGACTCCGGCTGATGTTTATCTGGGTGGGCTCCGGAAGTCCATACTTCAGACAGGCGGGTTTGTGAGTTGGTATTGCAACGCTAGACCATACCGCGTATATTACTGGTTTTAGTGCCCCAACACTGCCCAAAAAAGGACTGTAAAAAGAAAGAAAATCCAGCCTGAACTGGTTGCCTGTTCTGTGGCCCAGAAATTGGTCTGGGCCCGTCCTGCCTTTGAACCACGACTCGGTGCTGTGCGTGCAGCTGAGCCGAGAGGCCTGAGGATTGATGGAAATCTCTCCTCGGTGCCTCCTCAACATACTGGGCGCAAACTACCGGTGCTGGTCGCCCTCCACAGGCAGCTCATCCAAGCAACGACATCAATGTCAGGCCACCTGCCTCGCCGACAGTGACCCTCAATATAGTCCCAGGAGTGGGGGGATTGGGGTGGGGTACTGGGCCAGGGGTGGGGTTGGAGCAGCCATGGTTCCTGTCAGGTTGAAGACTCCTGCTCCACAGGAAAAGTTGTTTCAAAACTTTTGAAAAGTTGGCAGCAGTGGGGGCCCAATGCCTGCCCCACTCATTGCCTATGAATTTGATCAAGGGGGTCCTTTTAACAGGCGTGAGGCTCCCAACTTACATATTTAAATTAGTGGTGAAACATATTTAAGTTGTTTTAGCAAAACAAACCTGGCTCCAAAGAACAATCCAGGCCAAAAACAGGCACAATACAAACCAATTTCTACCCCAATGCGTCAATAGTGTGTCTTATCGTAGGGAGAAGGACCCAAAAGAATGCTGAAGCAGAAAGGCAAGGCATTCTTCAGGAAATCTTCAGGGTAATGTAGTACAGTATATTATCATTTTCTCCAGGGATTAGTGTTAGGAGGTAGGGAATGATAGAATCCAGAATCTGTTACATTGGTATGTTGCATTCAGACCAGCCGAGAGGGTTTAGCATCATGATGTAGTGTGATAATAATATAGCTGTGAAGATAAGAGGATTGAAGAGGGTGGATTTGGATTTAACTTTGATAAGTTTGGTCTGTTTTCAGTCAAAGCAAATTATTTAAACTGGAACATAAAGTGGCGTTCTCGTCTGGGTTAATGCAGGTCTATGAAATGGCGCTGAAATAAGAAACCCCTGCTGCTCCAAATTTTCACATGAGTCGTGGTGACTATCAGTGGAATGGCAGCACTAAAACAGAACTGGCAAAACAAACCTGGCACAAGAGAACTAGGGGGCATAAATATAAGGTAGTCATTAATAAATCCAAAAGGGAATTCCAGAGAAACTTCTTTCCCCAGAGAGTGGTGAGAATGTGGAACTCACTACCACAAGGAGTAGCTGAGGCGAATAGCATCGATATATTTAAGGAGAAGCTCGATAAACACATGAGGGAGAAAGGAATAACAACAACAACTTGTATTTATATAGCTCCTTTAATGTAGTAAAACATCCCATGGTGCTTCACAGGAGCATTATAAAACAAAACTTGACACAAAGCCGCATAAGGAGAAATTAGGGCAGATGACCAAAAGTTTGGTCAAAGAGGTAGGTTTTAAGGAGCGTCTTAAAGGAGGAAAGAGAGGCAGAGAGGCAGAGAGGTTTAGGGAGGGAATTCCAGAGCTTAGGGCCGAGGCAGCTGAAGGCACAGCCACCGATGGTGGAGTGATTAAAATCGGGGAGGCGAAAGAGGCCAGAATTGGAGGAGCGCAGAGATCTCTGAGGGTTGTGGGGCTGGAAGAGATTACATAGACCCGTGCCAGTAGCAGCAGAGCTAGATCACCTGCTAAGGTGAGGGGGGGTGGAAATTATAGCACTGGTAAGCTGCTAGGGGAGCAGCGCTGGGGCAGGACCGATGTGAATAATATAGAAATAAGAGAAGATTGGCCCTTTTCCGGGAAAGCCCATTTTCCTTACGACAGCCGATCGACCCCCTTCTGCTTCCTGAAAGAAATGCCCACCTCCTTCATGTCGGCATACAGTATATCGTGCGGGGTGGGGGGTGATACCACATGCAGGAGTTTCTTTGGCCGTCATCACTTCGCCACTCCTGCCTCTATTGTAACATCAAAGGGCGTGCTCACCCGTGCAGTGTACAACAAGCAGCCAATACGATGCTGCCCATTTTGCGCTACCGCCTAAGTCAAATCTCCATCCCCATGAGTTCTCGAGGGCCCCAGAGTTTCACAGATACCCAGCTAGGGCGACGCTAAAAGCAGATCCACATATTTCAGCGGTGCCTCCTTTTTGCAGCCTGCCTTATTGTGCAATGCTGCTCTTTTCAAATGGCACTGCTCTGACACATTGCTAGGTACGCTCAGTAATGAGAGCAAAGTCAGGGTTCGGGTCATGAAAACTGATTCCTTATGGGACACGCTGCTTCCTTGGTATTTTATTTCACTGCAGGTCAAGGTAAACGGAGACCTTAAGAAATATGAGGATCCCCAAGCCTTTAAGCTGTCAGTACATTGGAGAATTTGCTCAGAAGAAACTCTACCTAACGGTGGTATGGTGTGAAATTAAAGAACACCTCAGCTATGTGACAGATCATGATAGGAGCTTCTGGCCAGAGTCCTACTGCTCATTAATTTAAGGTTCTATGTCAGACACTTTGCTCTTTGATACCTTTTCATCTATAAATCAGTGCTATCATTTGATTACCATTTATGTGCATTGTACTGCACAAGGTTAGAACAGGAATGGGAAAAAAATCTACTAATGCAGGATTAAACTTTCTTTTAGAAAAACTCTGTTCTTTTTGAGAAGCAACTTCTCTTTTTAAAAGTTATTTAGGTAAGGTATCTGAAATCCTCTCAGTGATCACATTGGGGCTGAACTCCCTTGGCTATTCCACAGAACAGCTCAGAAAAAGGGCCAGCATTATGTATGGTACTGGCACAGTGTTAACTGACCACTGGATGGGAGTAAGCATGTTATAGCAATTACACTCTGAGGTCTAAGAACTTAACATAAGAAATAAGAGCAGGAGTCGGCCATACAGCCCCTTGAGCCTGCTCCGCCAATCAATAAGATCATGGCTGATCATCAACCTCAACTCCACTTTCCTGCCCGATCTCCATATCCCTTGATTCCCCTAGAGTCCAAAAATCTATCTATCTCAATCTTGAATATACTTGAAGACTCAGCATGCACAGCCATCTGGGGCAGAGAATTCCAAAGATTCACAACCCTCTGAGTGAAGAAATTCCTCCTCATCTCAGTTTTAAATGGCCTACCCCTTATCCTGAGACTATGCCCCCTAGTTCTAGAGACCCCAGCCAGGGGAAACAACCTCTCAGCATCTACCCTGTCAATCCCCTTCAGAATCTTGTATGTTTCAATGAGATCACCTCTCATTCTTCTTAACTCCAGAGAGTATAGGCCCATTCTAGATAATCTCTCATCATAGGACAGCCCTCTCATCCCAGGAATCAATCTAGTGAACCTTCGTTGCACCGCCTCCAAGGGAAGTATATCCTTCCTTAGATAAGAAGACCAAAACTGTGCACAGTACTCCAGGTGTGCTCTCACCAAGGCCCTGTACAATTGTAGCAAGACTTCCTTACTCTTGTACTTCAACCCCCTTGCAATAAAGGCCAGCATGCCATTTGCCTTCCTTATTGCTTGCTGTACCTGCATGCTAGCTTTCTGTGTTTCTTGCACGAGGACACCCAAATATCTCTGAACGCCAACATTTGAAAGTTTCTCACCATTTAAAAAATATTCTGTTTTTCTATTCTTCCTACCAAAGTGAATAACCTCACATTTCCCTCCATTATACTCCATCTGCCACCTTACTGCCCACTCACTTAGTCTATCTATATCCCTTTGCAGACTCTTTAAAGGGCTAGATTTTCGTGGAGCCATCAGACGGGGTTTCAGGCATGTGGGGGGGAAAATCCTGAATTTGGGGGTCCTGACACCATCCCGCCCAAGACCCCGCCCCACGTAAGTTTCAGGGGCGTCGGGTACCCGTCCCGCACTGCGACCCACCGAAACCAGGCGGGAAGGGATTAGTGCCAATTAACTGCCTGTTAACAGGTAGTTAACAGGCAGTTTTTAGCCTAATCCCTATTTTGAGGGGTTTCGTGTGGGTTTCCCGATGGCTCCAAACCACGCCAGGTTAGAGCAGGCGGGCCGTCGGGTTGAAGGAGTTGGAGGGGTCGCGATGTTGGCGCTCAGGTGAGTGATGGGTGCATGAGTGCAAAGGTAAGTGTGTTTGGTGTGTCTAAAGTGTGTAAAGAACTTTTACTTACCTGTACTTACCTTCACAGCCTTTCTTCCTGTAGCCGTCGGGAGCCCATCACTCAGCCGGTACTTGAAGCTGAATGGCTGCGATCTGTGAAAAGTGACAGCCTTCAGCTTTGAGTGCCGGTAAGAGTTCTAACTGAGTCTGTGCAGAATGACTCATGTCAGAACTCAGAGTGTCAGTGTTTGACAGCTTCAAACAGCTGTGAAACACTGATATTTCCTCTGTCAAAAACTCTTGACAGATGAAATTGCAGTCTGTGACGTCACCTGTTGCCGGGTGGCCCTTAATTGGCCTGCTGAGCCCGCTGGCGGGCTCAACAAGGTCAATCAAGGGAAAATCGCGCGGATTGGCCGGACGGCGAAGTAGGCGGGTCAAAAACCCGAAAGGGGAAGTCCCACCTTCTTCCCGACAGGTTCGGGAAAATCTACCCCTTTGTGTTCTCCTCACATCTTACTGTCCCACCTAGCTTTGTATCATCTGCAAACTTGGATACATTACACTCGGTCCCTTCATCTAGGTCATTAGCATAGATTGTAAATAACTGAGGCCCCAACACTGATCCTTGCAGCACCCCACTAGTTGCAGCCTGCCAAACTGAAAAAAATCTGTTTATCCTTACTCTCTGTTTTCTGTCCGTTAACCAATCCTTTATCCATGCTACTATATTACCCCCAACCCCGTGAGCCCTAATCTTGTGTAATAACCTTTTATGTGGCACCTTATTGAATGCCTTTTGGAAATCCAAATATACTACATCCATAAGAGGAAGTGGGGGAGATACATAGGGTCTGCGATGGGGGAGCCTGGGTGCACCCCCATATGGCACCTAGCGTTCCCAGCAGCAGAACTAAAAGCAGTACTCCAGATGGGGTCTAACCAGAGCTTTATTCAACTGTAGCATAACTTCTACCCCTTTGTAATCCATCCCCCTTGAGATAAAGGCCAACACTCCATGAGCCTTTTCAAATATTTTTTCTACCTGGCCATTAGATGTTAGTGATTTCCGTATATGGACCCCTAAATCTCGCTGAACCTCCACAGTTCCTAGCTTTTTATCATTTAGAAAATACTCTGATCTATCTTTCGTAGGTCCAAAGCAGATGATCTCACACTTGCCCACATTGAGCCGTTGACAGGGTCAGTACTGGAAGGGACCGAAGGTGCGATCCCAGCAGATCTGTTGGGATTGTGGCCCACGCATTGTGGTGGCCATTATATTTTGTTTTAAATATCAGCTCCACCAATACAGTGAGAGGGAGCTCCGGCCCTGGCAGCACACTTTTGCCAATAGCTTAGGGCCACCTTATAAAAGAAACAAAAGAAATCCAAAACTTCGAAGAAATACTGATCACAATCACTTACCCTGGTTTGTGGCTACACTGGAGCCTGCTTCTGTCATCATCAGACTGGTTATTATCATAACAGATCAAAATTGATATCAATATTTACATTGTATTTGAATTTACTTTGTATTTTAGGATAAACAATCAGGACAACTTTGCATGACGCCATATCTGCCATTTTGATCATGAGAGTTTTTGGACATGAATGGAACCAAGGGATAGGGGGATCGGACGGGAAAGTGGAGTTGCGATCGATGATCAGCCATGATCTTATTGAATGGCGGAGCAGGCTCGAGGGGCCGTATGGCCGACTCCTGCTCCTATTTCTTATGTTCTTATAACTCTGGCATTACACTCACTTCCCTCAGCCCTTACTTAATGATACCAATCCAATGACACCTCAAACCCCAATTGGTCTATCGGATTCCATGCTTTGCACAACATATCCCTTTCTTAAATAAAACCAGAAACTGCTGGAAACACTCAGCAGGTCAGGCAGTATCTGTGGAGAGAGAAACAGAGTTAACCTTTCAGCTTTTGTGCTCCCTTTCTTGCTGCCTCAGGATCTTAATATCTTATTTTGAAGGAATTCCATTTTTTTTTATTCATTGATGGGATGTGGGCGTCGCTGGCTGGCTAGGCCTGCATTTAGTGCCCATCCCTAATTGCCCTTGAGAAGATGGTGGTGAGCCGCCTTCTTGAACCGCTGCAGTCCATATGGTGTAGGTACACCCACAATGCTGTTAGGAAGGGAGTTCCAGGATTTTGGCCCAGCGACAGTGAAGGAACAGCGATACAGGCCCAAGTCAGGATGGTGTGTGGCTTGGAGGGGAACTTGTAGGTGGTGATGTTCCCATGCGTCTGCTGCCCTTGTCCTTCTAAGTGGTAGAGGTCGCGGGTTTGGAAGGTGCTGTTGAAGGAGCTTTGGCGAGTTGCTGCAGTGCATCTTGTAGATGGTACACACTGCAGCCACAGTGCGCCAGTGGTGGAGGGAGTGAATGTTGAAGGTGGTGGATGGAGTGCCAATCAAGCAGGCTGCTTTATCCTGAATGGTGTCGAGCTTCTTGAGTGTTGTTGGAGCTGCACTCATCCAGGCAAGTGGAGAGTATTCCATCACACTCCTGACTTGTGCCTTGTAGATGGTGGAAAGGCTTTGGGGAGTCAGGAGGTGAGACACTCGCCGCAGAATTCCCAGCCTCTGGCCTGCTCTTGTAGCCACAGTATTTATATGGTTGGTCCAGTTCAGTTTCTGATCAATGGTAACCCCCAGGATGTTGATAGTGGGGGATTCAGCGATGGTAATGCCATTGAATGTCAAGGGGAGATGGTTAGAGTCTCGCTTGTTGGAGATGGTCATTACCTGGCACTTGTGTGGTGCGAATGTTACTTGCCACTTGTCAGCCCAAGTCTGAATGTTGTCCAGGTCTTGCTGCATATGGACACAGACTGCGTCAGTATCTGGCGAGTCTCGAATGGTGCTCAGCAAACTTTCATTGTTCCATTTATCCACACTGCCCCTTTTGCTTCTATATCCACTTGCTCGGTAACTCCTCTTCCCAGGCTATTCGCTCTTCAACTTCCCACGATTTCCTCTCAAGCCTCTCACAGCATTCTCTTCTTCCCCTTCCCCCACCTCTCCATCCATTCTCTCTTTCTCTTTCAGTCTCGCTCTCCCTCTCTTCCCTATCTCTCTATCAAGATTTTTCTTCACATGAGAGCAATCTGAGTTGTCAGAGCTGTCACCATAGTCCAGATCCTCGGTGTGAGAATCTCAGTTCCAATCCAGAGACTTAAGCAAAACAGTCTAGGCTGACACTCCAGTGCAGTACTGAGGGAGTGCTGCACTGTCAGAGGTACCGTCTTTCGGGTGAGACATTAAACTGAGGCCCCGTCTGCTCTCTCAGGTGGATGTAAAACATCCTATGGTACTATTTCGAGGAAGAGTAGAGACATTCTCCCCGGTGTCTTGGCCAATATTTATCCCTCAATCAACATAACAAAAACAGATTATTACATTGCTGTTTGTGGGAGCTTGCTGTGCGCAAATTGTCTGCCATGTTTCCTACAACAGTGACTACATTTCAAAAAGTACTTCAAAAGCACTTTGGGACATCCTGAGGTTGTGAAAGATGCAATATAAATGCAAGTCTTTCTTTCTTTCTCTCTGCACACAAGAGATGGTGATTCTCAGACAGGAGATTACAATCTCCCACATGAGGATTAAGCTAAATGTGGGAAAGTTGATAGATTGTTATTTCCCAAGCTAGCCAGAAAAAAATCTTCAGGTTCCAGAAAACCTGGCAAGAAAATCTTGACAGGTCCTTTGCCTGCTTAATGACAACAATTCCTCCTCCTCACAGTGTCAGCAGTGACTCAGTGGGTAGCACGCTCGCCTCTGAGTCAGAAGGTTGTGGGTTCAAGTCCCACTCCAGAAACTTGAGTACAAAAATCTAGGCTGGCTCTCCAGTGCAGTACTGAGGGAGTGCTGCACTGTCAGAGGTGCCGTCTTTCGGATGAGACGTTAAACCGAGGCCCTGTCTGCACTCTCAGATGGATGTAAAAGATCCTATGGCACTATTTCAAAGAAGGGGAGTCCTGGCCAATATTTATCCCTCAATCAACATCACTAAAAATCAGATTATCTGGTCATTATCACATTGCTGTTTGTGGGAGCTTGCTGTGCAAAAATTGGCTTCTGTGTTTCCTACATTATAGCAGTGACTACACTTCAAAAAGTACTTCATTGGCTGTAAAGCGCTTTGGGACGTCCGATGGTTGTGAAAGACGCTAGTCTTTCTTCTTTCTCACCGCTCCTTGTGTCCCTTCCTTGAGTTCCTCCCTCAAGGTGATCACTGTGACATCTGTTAACACCCATTCCCCACACAGCACAGAAGGAGGCAATTCGGCCCATCGTGCCTGTGCCGGCTCTTTGAAAGAGCTATCTAATTAGTCCCACTCCCCTGCTGTTTCCCCTTTTCAAGTATTTATCCAACTCCCTTTTGGTAGTTACTATTGAATCTGCTTCCACCACCCTTTCAGGCAGTGAATTCCAGATCACAACAACTCACTGCATAAAAAGAGTGTTTCCTCATGTCGCCTCTGGTTCTTTTGCCAATCAGCTTAAATCTGTGTCCTCTGGTTACTGATCCTCCTTCCAGGGGAAACAGTTTCTCCTTATTTACTCTATCAAAACCATACATTATTTTGAACACCTCCATTAAATCTCCCCTTAACCTTCTCTGCTCGAAGGAGAACAACCCCAGCTTCTCTAGTGTCTCCAAGTAACATCAGTCCTTGTTTCCTGTCTCTATCTCCTGTTTCTTCACTTTGTGATGTTGAAATGCTCAAAGCCTTGTATAGCTTGTGTAACTTCACTTGACATCCTTGGAACCACTCCGCCCTCTACTGAAAATAAATCTCCTGATAAATACATTGTAAAGAGCTAATGATGAAGCAGTACGAGCAGAGTGCTTGCTGGAAAGTAACAACATTTAGGTCTTGAAACGATAGCATGGGATATTAGAACTTGACACGTTTCTCTGCATTGCACTCTCCATTATTTTAGTGGCAGCATTAGCCTGTTTAAAGGAAACAGCCTGGAAATTGGATTGAGTAGCGCCCGTTTATCGGTCCCATGCGGTGCACGAGCACTCATTCCGCGCCGGGAGAACGCCACATGTCAAATTGGTCAGGGCACCCCCAAGTCGTCCAGGGCGCACGCTTGAAACTAGCGATAGGCCCATTATTACCTACCTGAATGGGGAGTCAGAATCATAGAATTGTGGATCATAGAATGATACAGCACAGAAGGAGCCCATTCGGCCCATCCTGCCTGTGCTGGCTCTTGGGTAGAGCTTTCCAATTAATCCCACTGCCCTGCTCTTTCCCCATTGCCCTGCAAACTTTGTCTCTTCAAGCATTTATCCAATTCTCTTTTGAAAGTCACTAGTGAATCTGCTCCCACCGCCCTGTCAGTCAGTGCATTCCAGATCACAACAACTCTTGTGTAAAAAAAAAGGTTCCTCATGTCGCCCCTGGTTCTTTTGCCAGGGGTGGGCGTGTTCCTCCTGGCACTGCACTGAAACTGTGGGCTGGCTGGCTGACCATCGCTCACACTGCCCCACCCCAATCCCTGCCCCACCTCCGCTCAATTTCCTGTGGTCCTCTTGCGCATCAAATTCGGGGTGATGGTGGGGTTCTCGCACAGACTGAGGCACAGACCTAGGCTAATGGTTTTGTTCTTCTGCTAAAATAGCGGAGACAGGAATTCCAGGGGGTTGGGGGGGGGATAAATTCCTTTTGGATCATGAAGAGTTTGATAGGGTGAACAATGTCAGATTGTTTCCGCTGATCGGCAAGATGGTACTGAAAGGGCACAAATTAAAAATAATCACAAAAAGAATGAGCGTGGAGATTAGAAAAATCGTGTCCACGCAGAAGGTGGTTAGAATGTGGAAGTCACAGCTACAAACTGTTGTTGAAACAGAGTTTGTTTCTAAAAAAATTAATATTAGATAAGGGGAATATAAAAGGTTATGGGGAGCATGCAAGACAGTGGCATTAGAGTAGATGGCTCAGCTGGAACAAAACACCACCCTAGACTTGATGGGCCGAATAGCCTGTATTTTGTGCTGTAGCATTCTATGATTCCATAACTGTCGGTTTGTGGCGACACACCACCACTGGACATAATCCGCTCACGGCGGCACGGACAGTTTAAGCAGACGCCCCCAGCCGGGGGCCCTTTCCTCCAGCAACTTGTTTCCCGCAGGGACAGGCTGCCGGGAGCACTTCCTGTCTGGGAAGTATTTAAGTGGATGCGCGGGCTTTTCCAGTTCCTCTTTGTCATGAGGTAGAATAAAAGCAGTTGTGTTTTACTAGCTCTGGTCTCGACTCCCACGTTTGCCGCGGTATCTCAACAGGTTAAAATGCAGCCATTTTTTTGTGGGTTTGTGTTAAAGAGCAGGCACGAACCTTTGCCCATATTCCTGAAATAACTCCTGCAGCAAACAGGTATGATGGATGTTAACTCTTACCCACCTGTGTCAGCTCTTGAATGACAACAACAGCTTGCATTTATATAGCGCCTTTAACGTAGTAAAACGACCCAAGGCATTTCACAGGAGCAATTATCAAGCAAAATTTGACACCGAGCCATATAAGGAGATATTAGGGCTGATGGTCAAAAGCTTGGTCAAAGAGTTAGGTTTTAAGGAGCGTCTTAAAGAGAGAGGTAGAGAGGTGGAGTGGTTTAAGGAGGGAATTCCAGAGCTTAGTGCCAAGGCAGCTGAAGACGGTCTATAGTCAGCACTGCTCCCCCTGTGGCAGCCAGGGGAACAGCAGCTATCGATTTCAGTGCTTTCAGGTGCCAACAGGGGGCCTCACACAAAACCATAAAATGATGCATTACTTGCCCACCAGTGCACAAACTTTGGTGTAGAGCAGCATTGGCAGCCACAAGACAGCAAAGGCCCCAACTTGTACTGCTCCCTGGGGCACAGGGAATAAGTTGTGGCCTGTTGCTATGTGTGCCTTGTTAGTAAATGCATGATGTGTGAAAATCTAAAGGGCTTTCAGTCCCGTGCAGTTGGTATGTGACCAGAAATTTAGAATTATGTGGCTCCCGGTCTAGCAACAGGTCAATTTTAAAATTCTCATCCTTGTTTTCAAGTCCCTCCATGGCCTCGCCCCTTCCTATCTTTATAACCTCCTCCAGCCCCACAACCGCCGAGCTCTCTGAGCTCCTCTGATTTTGCCATCTTGAGCATCCCTGATTTTAATCGCTCCAGCATTGGCGGCCGTGCCTTCAGCTGCCAAGGTCCTAAGCTCTGGAATTCCCTCCCTGAACCCCTCTGCCTCTCTCTCCTCCTTTAAGACCCTCCTTAAAACCTACCTCTTTGACCAAGCATTTGGTCATCTGTCCTAATATCTCCTTATGTGGCTCGATGTCAAATTTTGTTTGGTAGCGCTCCTGTGAAGCGCCTTGGGTCATTTTACTACTTAATGGCGTTACATAAATGCAATATTTTGTTGTTAATGCCCATGTCGATGAGAAGGCCATTATTTTTTAATATCCTGCACCAACCCAATTTTACCGAGTTCTTTGAAGGGGATGGAAAGTTTGATTGCTGATTGCTGGGAGGTATGGGCAATGTGTTGCAACAGTGTGTTAACAGCAAATTAACCCTCAGTGGAGGTTAGATATTTAATTAAAAAGGACACGCATGCTTTCAGTTACACAATTATCTCTTCTTTAGGGCTTGCATTGAAGAGAAATTCTATTGTTCTGCTGGGTGGGGTTTGATCAAGCTTCATGGGAAAGTATCTCCCTGGATTTGACAGATGTTACTTCACTATATAATTATATGCACTTAGTAAAAATTGCCTTTGCCTTTGTTAATTAATGAATCAATTCACAGGCTGTGTTCCAGAACCAGCTGGGATGAAGTCTGCTGCACCTTCAGATAGGAAAATAATGCTTGGGATCAACATTTTATTTGATAGATGCAAACGAAGCATGAAAGGATTCACTGTATACGCAGCCTGAATTATTCCACTGATACTGAAGTAACCATTTTGTAAGTGAAAACAGATTTTTGCTTTTCACATAGCCATTGATTCGATCTCCATCTCTGGTTCGAACTGACCAGACCATGCAAAACCTTGATGTCAGGTTTGGCTCAGAGCTGAGCTTCAACTCCCACATCCCAACCATCATCATGACTGCTTATTTCCACTTCTGCAACATTGCCCACCACCGCCCATCCCTCAGTCCCACCACTGCTAAAACCCTTCTCCCATTTTTCCTCACCTTTAAACTCGATTTTTCCAATCTCTTCCCATCATCTGCTCTCCATGAACTCCAACATGTTCAAACCTCAGGCATTTATATCCTGTTCCATACTAATTACCCATTACCCCATCTTCACCCACCATGCTCCCCCAACGCACTAAATTTAACATCCTTATCCTCATTTTCATATCCTTCAAGAACCTCACCTTATCCTGTCTCCCAACCACCTCCAGCCTTATCTCCCCTCCTGCACTCTTCAGTCCTCCAACCCTGGCCTTTTGTGCAGCACCTACTCATTCCCTCCCTCCATGGGTGGCAGAGCCTTCAGCCAGCAGGGCCCTAATCTCTGGACCTCCCTCCCTAAACTCTTCGAGCCCCGATTATAACCACCACCACCACCACCAGCCACCCACCCCCCCCCCACACTGGACCAACAAGAGCAGGGTGGGCAGAGGGTTAAAATGCTTGCAGCCTCCCACTTGTATCACAAGCCCCACCCTCGACCCCGGTCAAAATCGGGGCTTGTGTCTCTCCACTTCTCTCCTCACATTTAAAAAAAAATTCAAAATCTTTTCACCAAACCTTCGGTCACCTTTTCTAACGCTTGCACCCCCTCCCTATTTCTGTAACCTCCTCCAGCCCTACAACTCTCCGAGATAGCTCTCCAACTCTGGCCTCTTGTGCATCCCAGATTTCAATCGCTCCACCATTGGTGGCCGTGCCTTCAGCTGCCTAGGCCCTAAGCTCTGGAATTCCCTCCCTAAACCTCTCTGCCTTGCTACCTCTCTTTCCTCCTTTAAGACACTCCTGAAAACCTCTTTGACCAAGATTTTGGTCACCTGTCCTAATATCTCCTTATGTGGCTCAGTATCAAATTTTGTTTCATAATGTTTTGCTACATTAAAGGTGCTATATAAATGAAAGTTGTTGTTGCTCCTTTATCCCCTTTTAACTATTTTATTTATTTGGTTTTTTTCTCTTCCCCTTTCTCCCTCCAGAAAGTTTTGCACATTAAAGGTGGTATATTGTTGTTGCTATTATAGTTATATTTGAGGAGCAGAATTAATATTTGGTTGCATCCAGAGCAATTCAAATGAGGACAGTTTTCACGAGTTTGATTCCAGTGATTTCCTACATTGCAACAGTGACTACACTTCAAAAAGTACTTCATTGGCTGTAAAGTGCTTTGAGACGTCCAGTGGTCATGAAAGGCGCTATAGAAATGCATATCTTCCTTCTTTCTTTTCTATGGTTGCAAGCACACAAACACTGGAACATCAATGATCAAGTCAACCATTTCCCGTAATGCAATGCATGCATGAATAAGCTTGGTTAAGCAAGCGTTTTAAATCCTGCAGACAAGGGATAGAGACTCAGGTGACAGCATAGCTGTCCTTGGGAGTGAGCACTACAGGTAAGAGAAGCATTGCAGCTGATATTCCATGCAGGCCTTTTGGACTGTTACAGAACTTCGAGATACAGAAGCTCTTGTGTAACACATTCTGATTGAGGTCTACATAAAGGACAAGCAAATCTTATGATGCTGGGACCGGGCAGGGATTCTGGATGAAAGACTCTTCTGTACTGCCTATATGGGTCCTATAAGGAATGTTTTGGCCAATGTCCATTGGGTATTGGCCCATAGCAAGATAAATTGACCACATGTCGGCACAAATTGCCACTTAAGAGAGGCCAGAAGGCTGTCGGGTGTGGAAAACACTGTGATAGAATGCAACTCTAGGAAATGAAGACCGAAGGGTGACCTGATAAAGGTTTTTAAGATTATGAAGGGGATTGATAGGGTAAACGTAGAGAAGATGTTTCCACTTATAGGGAAGGCCAGAACTAAGGACCATAAATATAAGACAGTGACCAATAAATCCAATAGGGAATTCAGGAGAAACCTCTTTACCCAGAGAGTGGTTAGAATGTGGAACTCGAAACCACATGAGGTGAATAGCATAGATGAATTTAAAGGGAAGCTAGATAAACACATGAGGGAGAAAGAAATAGAAGGATATGCTCATAGGGTTAGATGAAGAAGAGTGGGAGGAGGTGTGTGTGGAGGATAAACAGTGGCATGGACGTGTTGGGCCAACTGGCCTGTTTCCGTGCTGTGAGCACGAAGTTAGCAGCGGCAGTGGCGAGAGGATAACGATCGGCCCAAGAGCGGACCTGAATTAAAGCAGCGGCAGCGGCGAGAGGATAAAGAGTGGCCTGTGAGCGGACCTGAATTAAAGCAGCGGCAGCAGCGAGAGGATAAAGAGCGGCCTGAAAGCGGACCTGAATTAAAACAGCGGCAAAGGCGAGAGGATAAAGAGTGGCCCGAGAGCGGACCTGAATTAAAGCAGCGGCAGCGGCGAGAGGATAAAGAGCGGCCCGAGAGCGGACCTGAATTAAAGCAGTGCCACTGGCAAGAGGATAAAGAGCAGCCCGAGAGCGGACCTGAAATAAAGCAGCGGCAGCGGCGAGAGGATAAAGAGCGGCCTGTGAGCGGACCTGAATTAAAGCAGCGGCAGAGGCGAGAGGATAAAGAGTGGCCTGTGAGCGGACCTGAATTAAAGCAGCGGCAGCAGCGAGAGGATAAAGAGCGGCCTGAAAGCGGACCTGAATTAAAACAGCGGCAAAGGCGAGAGGATAAAGAGTGGCCCGAGAGCGGACCTGAATTAAAGCAGCGGCAGCAGCGAGAGGATAAAGAGCGGCCTGAAAGCGGACCTGAATTAAAACAGCGGCAAAGGCGAGAGGATAAAGAGCGGCCCGAGAGCGGACCTGAATTAAAGCAGCGGCAGTGGTGAGAGGATAAAGAGTGGCCTGTGAGCGGACCTGAATTAAAGCAGCGGCAGCAGCGAGAGGATAAAGAGCGGCCTGAAAGCGGACCTGAATTAAAACAGCGGCAAAGGCGAGAGGATAAAGAGTGGCCTGTGAGCGGACCTGAATTAAAGCAGCGGCAGCGGCGAGAGGATAAAGAGTGGCCCGAGAGCGGACCTGAATTAAATCAGCGGCAGAGGCGAGAGGATAAAGAGTGGCCCGAGAGCGGATCTGAATTAAAGCAGCGGCAGCGGCGAGAGGATAAAGAGTGGCCTGTGAGCGGACCTGAATTAAAGCAGCGGCAGCAGCGAGAGGATAAAGAGCGGCCCGAGAGTGGACCTGAATTAAAGCAGCGGCAGCAGCGAGAGGATAAAGAGCGGCCTGAGAGCGGACCTGAATTAAAGCAGCGGCAGCGGCGAGAGGATAAAGAGCGGCCAGAGAGCGGACCTGAATTAAAGCAGCGGCAGCAGCGAGAGGATAAAGAGCGGCCTGAAAGCGGACCTGAATTAAAACAGTGGCAGAGGCGAGAGGATAAAGAGCGGCCCGAGAGCGGACCTGAATTAAAGCAGCGGCTGCGGCGAGAGGATAAAGAGCGGCCCGAGAGCGGACCTGAATTAAAGCAGCGGCAGCGGCGAGAGGATAAAGAGTGGCCCGAGAGCGGACCTGAATTAAAGCAGCGGCAAAGGCGAGAGGATAAAGAGTGGCCCGACAGCGGACCTGAATTAAAACAGCGGCAGCGGCGAGAGGATAAAGAGTGGCCCGAGAGCGGACCTGAATTAAATCAGCGGCAGCGGCGAGAGGATAAAGAGCGGCCCGAGAGCGGACCTGAATTAAATCAGCGGCAGTGGCAAGAGGATAAAGAGTGGCCCGAGAGCGGACCTGAATTAAATCAGCGGCAGAGGCGAGAGGATAAAGAGCGGCCCGAGAGCGGACCTGAATTAAATCAGCGGCAGAGGCGAGAGGATAAAGAATGGCCTGAAAGCGGACCTGAATTAAAGCAGCGGCAGAGGCGAGAGGATAAAGAGCGGCCCGAGAGCGGACCTGAATTAAAGCAGCGGCAGAGGCGAGGCTTCGATTCAAAAACAACAACAAAAAATCAAAAAGCGTGACGTCAAAGGAGAGCAGGTAGGTGATTGGTTGGTGAGTATTACAGATTTTTTTGTTCTCTAAGTTAGGGAAGGGGTTAAATTAAGAGCTGAGAAACTGTAACTTGCTGGTAATTATTAAATTAATAACTTAAACTAGATAAAATAATCAAACAATAAAACTAAAATAGCGATTAACTAAAAGCTTTAACTAATTAATTAATAAATAAAACAAGGTTAGACTTGGCAGGGCGGATGGTGTGTCGTAACTGCAGCATGTGGAAGTTTGTGGAGAGCATCGCAATCCTGAGCAACCTCAGCTGCAGTGTCTGCAACTCAAGGAACTTCAGCTCAGAGTTGTTGAGCTGGAGTCCGAGCTGAAGACATTGTGATACATCAGGGAGGGGGAAAGTTATCTGGACACTTTGGGGGTGATTTTGCCAATGGGCAGCTTTTAGAGGTGGGACTCCAACTTGTCGAGTTTCAGTCCCGCCTCCATCAATTTCTGGCCAGCCTCCATCAATTTCTGGCCAACCCACGCTATTTTTATTTGATTGACTTGTTAAGCCCGCCGGGCTTAGCAGGCCAATTAAGGGAAAGCCAGTTGCAGAGAATGTCAACATATGACTTTTCATCTGTCAAACAATTTTGGAGAATGCAACGGCCATCTGTCCTCTCTACTGCGGAGGTGCAAGACTCTTCCCATACCCACCGGTTGAAGCCTACAGGAAGAAACAAAGGTAAGTATACTTTTTCTAACAATTTGCACTTACCTCAGATACTCACCTCTCCACACTTGCACCCATCACTCACCTCCACAGCGCACTTTTGGACCCCTCCGACCCCGCAGGCCCACTATTCACCTCGGTGACCCTGGCAGGTTTCAGAGCCTTCGGGAAGACCGCACTTGTGTGGGCAAAATGGTGATAAGCCTATTAACAGGCAGTTAAGTGGCTTTAATTCCTTCCTGCCTCCAAGGAGACGGGACCCGGTGCGGGACGGCTATCCGCCTCCTGGCAAGATGGCATGGAGGCGGGTTGGGCACCCGCCCCCAAATTCTGCCATTTTCCCGGCAGTTCCGTCTCCAAACCCGCCTCCACAGGGCTGGCAAAATCCAGCCCTTTGTTCCAGGAGGCAGTCACACCCTGTAAGAGTCATGAAAGTTTAAGAAAGAAAATACTTTAAAATATTGGTTAAATAGTATAATACAGTTAATTTACCTGACTGACTTATTGTATTGAGAAACCCCCTATTTTCTTGTTCCAGTAGTATAGTCTGAGACACCCCCTTTATTCTTGCTACAATGGTACAGTCCTTAAGCTTGTCACATGGTATCCAGCCATTTTACAGCTCAAGCTCCACGAGGCTAGAGAGAAGGTAAAGGCTTTGAGGGCTGGAGCAATATAGTTTTTGACCGTGTTCATTTAAACGTGTTTTGCTTTGTAATTCTGTTTGTAAGGTGTTACAGTAAACAGTTTAAAGACAAAGTTACGTTTTGGAACGTTTTATTTCGACACGCGTCTACTCGTTGTTAAAAGCCTCAAAGCTCAGTGGCTGCATGTTTGGAAATTACAAAGTGCCACTACACACCCCTTAGGTTAAGTAGTACTTTAGCGTTCGGCAGTGGTCAGGGACAGGAGGATGTGACTGCGAGTCAGGCAGGATGTAGTGATGGAGGAGCCTCAGCCCTTGACCTTGTCCAACAGGTACGAGGTACTTGCTAGTGTATGGATGAGGAAAGGGACTGCAGGGAGGATGGGCAAACTGACCACGGCACCGTGGTACGGAGGGCCATCGAAGTGGGGAGAGAAGGAAGGAATGTAGTAGTGGAAGGAAACAGTATAGTCAGGGGGATAGACAATGTTCTCTGCAGCCACGGAGGGTCCTGAAGGCTGTGCTGCCTGCCCGGTGTCAGGGTTAAGGATATCTCCTCACGGCTATGTTGGGAGGGGGAGGATCCAGTTGTCGTGGTCCATGTGGGAACCAATGACATAGGGAGAAATAAGAATGAGGTTCTGCTGAGGGAGTTTGAGGAACTAGGGTCTAAATTAATAAGCAGAACCTCAAGGGTAATAATCTCTGGATTACTACCTGAGCCACGCGCAAATTGGCATAGGGTCAAGCAGATCAGAGAGTTAAATGCGTGGCTCAAAGAGCGGTGTGGGAAGAAGTGGTTTCAATTCATGGGGCACTGGCACCAGTACTGGGGAAAGAGGGAGCTGTTCCATCAGGACGGGCTCCACTTAAACCGGGCTGGGACCAGCATCCTGGTGAATCAAACAACTAGGGCTGTAGATAGGGCTTTAAACTAAAAAAGGGGGAGAGGGGACAGGTGCGGGGAAATTTCAAAATCTAAAGAGAAAGGTCGAGGCAATCGAGCAGTATAGCGATTTGGGTAAAAATAAGCAGTGTGAGAGAAAGTGACAGAGAGTTTAACAGTAGCAGTGCAGCAGAGAAAAAGGTCAAAGTAGCGAATAATGGTAAAAAATTTAAATTATAGGCTCTTTATCTGAATGCACAAAGTATTTGTAACAAGATAGATGAACTAGTGGCACAAATAGAGATAAATAGCCATTACAGAGACCTGGTTGCAAGGTGATCAAGGTTGAGAACTAAATGTTCTAGGGTACTTGATGTTTCGAGAAGACAGGCAGAATGGAAAAGAAGAGGGGTAGCCCTGACAATAAAGGATGATATAAGGACAGTAGAGAGAAAGGATCTAAGCTCAGAAGATCAGGAAGTAGAATCAAAGACTGGACAAATCAAATTGACAAAGGTAGTCTGGAGGACGTGTTCATGGAATGTATTTGGGACAGTTTCCTAGAACAATGTGTCACGAAACCAACAAGGGAACAGGCTATATCAGATCTTGCAATGCGTAACGAGGCAGGGTTAATTAACAATCTTATAGTAAAGGATCCTCTGTAGCAGAGTGATCAGATTATGATAGAATTTCACATTAAGTTTGAGAGTGACATGCCTAAGTCCGAAACTAGAGTCTTAAACATAGGTATGAGGGGTGAGTTGGCTAAGGTAGATTGGAAAAATAAATTAAAAGGTATGGCAGTGGCTAGCATTTAAAGAAATATTTCATAATTCTCAACAAAAATACATTCCATTGAGAAACAAAAACCCCACGGGAAAAGTGATCCATCCGTGGCTAACTAAAGAAGTTAAGATTGAAAGAAGAAGCTTATAATGTTGTGAAGAATGAGGATTGGGAGAATTTCAGAAACCAGCAAAGGATGACCAAAAAATTGATAAAAAGGGAAAAAATAGAATATGAGAGAAAACTAGCAAGAAATATAAAAACAGGTTGTAAGAGCTTCTACAAATATGTAAAAAGGAAGAGAGTAGAAAAAGTAAACGTTAATCACTTAGAGGCTGAGACTGCAGAACTTATTTTGGGGAATAAGGAAATGGCAGAAACGTCAAAAAATATTTTGTATCTGTCTTCACAGTAGAATGCACATTAAGCATACCAAAAATGATGGGGTACCAAGGATCTAATGAGGGTGAGAAACTTAATGTAATTAATATCAGTAGAGAAAAAGTACTAGAGAAACTAATGGGACTAAAAGCCAAAAAATCCCCTGGACCTGAGGGCCTACATCCTAGGGTTCTAAAAGAGGTGGCTGCAGAGATAGTGGGTACATTGGTTTTGATCTTCCAAAATTCTCTATATTCTAGAATGGTCCCAGCGGATTGGAAGGTAGAAAATGTAACACCGCTATTCAAGAAAGGAGGGAGAGGGAAAACAGGGAACTACAGGCCAGTTAGCCTGACATCAGTCATTGGGAAAATGCTGGAGTCCATTGTTAAGGAAATGGTATCAGGGCACTTAGAAAATCATAACATGATTAGGCAGAGTCAACATGGTTTTATGAAAGGGAAATCATGTTTGACAAATTTATTAGAGCTTTTTGAGGATGTAACTAACAGGGTAGATAAAGGGGAACCAGTGGATGTAATATATTTGGATTTCCAAAAGGCATTCGGTAAGGTGCCACATAAAAGGTTATTACACAAGATAAGGGCTCATGGGGTTGGGGGTAATATAGTAGCATGGATTGAGGATTGGTTAACGGACAAAAAACAGAGAGTAGGGATAAACGGATCTTTTTCAGGTTGGCAGGCTGTAACTAGTGGGGTGCCGCAATTATCAGTGTTGGGGCCTCAGCTATTTACAATCTATATTAATGACCTAGATGAAGGGTCTTGGTGAGACCACACCTGGAGTACTGTGCACAGTTTTGGTCTCCTTATCTAAGGAAGGATATACTTGTCTCGCAGGCAGTGCAATGAATGTTCACTAGATTGATTCCTGGGATGAGAGGGCTGTCCTATGATGAGAGATTGTGTAGAATGGGCCTATACTCTCTGGAGTTTAGAAGAATGAGAGGTGATCTCATTGAAACATAGAAGATTCTGAGGGGGATTGACAGGGTAGATGCTTAGAGGTTGTTTCCCCTGGCTGGAGTGTCTAGAACTAGGGGGCATAGTCTCAGGATAAGGGGTAGGCCATTTAAGACTGAGATGAGGAGGAATTTCTTCACTCAGAGGATTGTGAATCTTTGGAATTCTCTGTCCCAGAGTGTTGTGGATGCTGAGTCTTTGAATATATTCAAAGCTGAGATAGATAGATTTTTGGACTCTAGGGGAATCAAGGGATATGGCGATCGGGCGGGAAAGTGGAGTTGAGGTCGATGATCAGCCATGATCTTATTGAATGGTGGAGCAGGCTCGAAGGGCCGTATAGCCTACATCTGCTCTTATTTCTTATGTTCTTATTAGTATGTAGTAATTTTCTACAGTTCCATTGTATAATATTGAAACAAATGCAAATGGCCTTGGCCATAAACATTGGCACCTGTTGGCGGGAGTCAGGCTCATCGGAATAATTGGATAAGCTCCAGATGCTGGGAATGTCTCTGGCTCGGAGCTTGCTGCCTGATGGAGAGCACTTCAGAAAATGGCACTAAAGTAAGTGGAATTCCAGCAGAACAGAATTCCCACCCAATTTTCTTGCCCGCTGGTTCCCCCTGCCACCAGAATCACTAACTTGGTTTAGAGATGGACCATCGAAATTTCTGTGGAGGTTGGGCATTTCAGATACCATAACCATTTATACTACAACAACAACAACAACAACAACTTGCATTTATTTGGCACCTTTAATGTAGTAAAGCATCCCATGGTGCTTCAAAGGAGTGACCAACAAACAAAATTTGATGCCGAGCCATATATGGAGCTATTAGGACAGGTGACCAAAAGCTTGGTGAAAGTGGTATATTTTAAGGAGCGTCTTAAAGGAGGAGAGAGAGGTAATGATGCGCTATCAATTACTCATAAAAGACGGAGAGTTAGGAGAGTAACTAAAAGGCTTTTATTAACAAAGAACAGAGCATGCCTCTCGTGGTTGACTGGTTTCCAAGAAGGCAGGGGGCTGCAGAGCAGTCACCTTTATACCTGGGCGTGTGGGTGGAGCCAGGGGCGGAGCCAGCTGTGGCATGCATAGGTACAACAGTGTGCAACAACAACAACAACGGTGAGCAACAATAACAATGGTTACCACATTCACCCCTTGTTTAAATTTGAGTCCGGCGGGGTGAAGTGTACTAAAGGTTCGTGTAAGTAAGTCTATCAGGTGGCCTTGTATGCTGTCCTGATCGTCGTGGTGGCGGCGGTGATGGTGCAGCATCCAACGTTGAATCTGGCGTCTCATTGAGTGGTTGGGTGGTCAATGACGGGTCCTGGGGCTGCGGCATACCGTCTACAGGGGTTGGGTTGTGGGTAGTGGTGGATGGCAATGGTAGTGTTTCAGGGGCACCCGAAGGTGCGAGGTCTCGTATGGAGACTGTGTCCTCCCGCCCGTCCGGGTACGCCACGTAAGCATACTGGGGGTTGGCGTGGAGGAGGCTCACACTCTTGACCAGGGGGTCCATTTTATGGGACCTCATGTGCTTCTGCAGTAGGACGGGTCCTGGAGACGTCAGCCATGTCGGTAGCGAGGTCCCCGATGTGGACTTCCTGGGGAAAGTGAACATTTTTTCATGGGGGGTGGCATTGGTGGCCGTACAAAGCAGTGACCGAATGGAGTGGAGCGCCGCAGGGAGGACCTCCTGCCAGCGAGAGGTCGGAAGGCCCTTAGATTTTAAGTTTAAGAGGACGGCCTTCCAAACCGTCGCGTTCTCTCTTTCCACCTGGCCGTTCCCCCGGGGGTTGTAGCTGGTGGTTCTGCTTGTAGCAATACCTCTCGTGAGCAGGTACTGATGGAGTTCGTCGCTCATAAAGGATGAGCCCCGGCCGCTATGGATATAGCTAGGGAAGCCGAACAAGGCGAAAAGGTCATTCAGACATTTAATGGCCGTGGTACTGGTCATGTCTGGGCAAGGGATGGCAAACGGTAAACGGGAGTACTCATCAATTATGTTGAGGAAGTACACGTTGCGGTCAGAGGAGGGGAGGGGCCCTTTAAAATCAACGCTCAGGCGCTCGAAGGGGCGAGTGGCCTTGATCAGGCTTGCTCTGTCTGGCCTATAAAAATGCGGTTTGCACTCGGCACAGATTTGGCAGTTCCTGGTCATGGTCCTGACCTCCTCGATGGTGTAGGGCAGGTTACGGGATTTGATGAAATGGAAGAACCTGGTGACCCCCGGGTGGCAGAGGTCATTGTGGAGGGTCTGCAGTCTATCAACCTGCGCGTTGGCGCATGTACCACGTGATAAGGCATCTGGGGGCTCATTGAGTTTCCCGGGTCGGTACAAGATATCGTAATTGTAGGTGGAGAGTTCAATTCTCCACCTCAAGATCTTGTCGTTCTTGATTTTGCCCCTCTGCTTATTATTAAACATAAAAGCCACTGAACGCTGGTCAGTGAGCAGAGTAAATCGTTTTCCGGCTAGGTAATGCCTCCAATGTCGCACCGCTTCCACAATG
The DNA here is from genome assembly GCF_052327205.1 of Somniosus microcephalus. NCBI lineage: Eukaryota > Metazoa > Chordata > Chondrichthyes > Squaliformes > Somniosidae > Somniosus > Somniosus microcephalus. The sequence continues at coordinate 139,254,535 of NC_140989.1, read as the reverse complement.
GCCTGGGCCTCCTTTTCGACAGAGGAGTGTCGAATCTCGGGGCCCTGGAGGGTCCTTGAGAAAAAGGCCACGGGTCTCCCCGCCTGGTTAAGGGTTGCAGCTAGGGCGAAGTCGGATGCGTCGCTCTCCACTTGGAAAGGGATGGACTCATCCACTGCGTGCATTGTGGCCTTCGCAATATCTCTTTTTATGAGAGTGAAGGCTGCACATGCCTCTGCTGTCAGGGGGAAGGAGGTGGACTTGATGAGGGGTCTGGCTTTGTCCGCATAGTTGGGCACCCACTGAGCATAGTACGAGAAAAACCCTAGGCATCTCTTCAGTGCTTTTTGGCAGTGGGGGAGGGGGAGCTCCATGAGGGGGCGCATTCTGTCGGGGTCGGGGCCGATGACCCCGTTTTCCACTACGCAGCCAAGAATGGCGAGGCGCGTGGTGCGAAACATACATTTGTCCTTGTTGTATGTTAGATTCAGCCGCTGGGCCGTACGGAGGAATTTCTCTAGGTTAACGTCATGGTCCTGCTGGTCGTGGCCGCAGATGGTGACGTTGTCTAGATAGGGGAAGGTGGCCTGCAGCGCGTTCTGGTCAACCATTCGGTCCATCTCCCTTTGGAAGACCGAAACCCCATTGGTGACGCCGAAGGGGACTCGGAGGAAGTGGTAGAGACGACCGTCAGCTTCAAAAGCTGTGTACTGGCGGTCCTCAGCACTGATGGGGAGCTGGTAGTATGCCGGCTTCAGATCAATCGTCGAGAACACCCGGTACTGTGCTATCTGATTGACCATGTCAGATATGCGGGGGAGTGGGTATGCATCTAACTGGGTGTAGCGATTGATCGTCTGGCTGTAGTCAATAACTAGGCGCTGTTTTTCACCAGTCTTCACTACCACCACTTGTGCTCGCCATGGGCTAGTGCTACCCTCAATAATCCCTTCCTTCAGGAGTCTTGCTACTTCGGATTTAATGAAGCTCCTATCCCCGGCCTGCTTTTGGTAGCGATGGGCTTACAGTCGCGGGTGAGGTTAGCGAACGGGGGGGGGGGGAGACTTTAAGCGTGGAGAGGCTGCAAATGGTGCGCGGCGGGCAATTTAAAAGCTGCTGGCTGCAGACTGTGAGTGGGGGGAGGGGTCCGCCGTACGCTAATGTGACACTCTTAAGGTTGCACTGAAAATCCAACCCCAGTAGAACGGCAGCGCAGAGATGGGGCAGGACAAGAAGTTTAAAATTTTTGTATTCTGTGCCCCTTACTGAAAGGGTCACTACACAGTAGCCACCGACGTCTGCTGAATGGGATTTGGGAGCCATAGAGATCCGATGGCGCGTTGGCAGGACCAGGAGAGAGTAATTGCGCACTGTGTCGGGGTGGATAAAGCTCTCCGTGCTCCCGCTGTCGAAAAGGCAGGTAGTGGCGCGGCCGTTTACCATAATGTCCATCATGGACTTGGACAGTTGGTGAGGGAGAGGTTGGTCCAGCGTCACGGAGGCCAGCGTATGGTCGAGCGAGTCGCTGTGGTCGTCAGACGAGGCGGTGGTTGAGTCCGGGTCACCCGCGATTGGAGTTGGAGGCGTCCAAGATGGCGGACAAAATGGCTGCGCCCATGATCCCGATCCCCACGCGGCTGGAGGTGTCCAAGATGGCGGACAAGATGGCTGCCCCCACGATTCCCACGTGGCGCTGCTGGCGTTAGCGGTTTTACCTTTGCAGGCGCTGACGTAGTGTCCTTTCTTCCCGCAGCCAGAGCAGGTAGCGTTTTTCGCCGGGCAGCGTGCTCTGGGGTGTTTTGCCTGGCCACAAAAGTAACATTTCGGGCCCTTGGATATCGCTGCAGCAGTTGGTGCCGGGGGTGGTGGTCCCATGACCCAGGGTTGCAGCGTCCACGGTGCGGAGCGGTTAGGGGAGAATGCGTCCATATTCCGGTGGGCCGCGTCTAGCGAGAGCGCGAGGGACACTGCCTTCTTCAGGTCGATTTCGCCCTTCTCCAACAGTCTCTGCCGGGAGTAGTCGGACTTGAGGCCCGCAACGAAAGCATCTCGGATAAGTCCCTCCGTGTGTGTCGCGGCCGATACCTCTTTACAATCGCAGGCTCGGCCGAATATCTGTAGTGCCCGTAGGAATGCCTCCACCGATTCCCCGGACTGCTGTTTGCGGGATCTCAGGAGGTGTCTGGCATAAACCGTATTTACCGGGCGTGTGTATTGTCCTTTTAGCAGATCGATAGCCGCCGCGTAGGTAGTTGCGTCCTGGATGAGCGTGTAGACTTGGTGGCCCACCTTGGAGGCCAGGATTTTTAGTTTGTTTCCATCTAGTGTCACAGCTGAGGCTTCCAGGTAAGCTTCGAAGCAACGCAGCCATTGTGCGAACTTGGTAGACGAACCCGCCTCTTGAGGGTCTAGGTCCAGGCATGTTGGTCTGAGGGCATGCAGCAGCGCCTGCTGCTCAGCGTTTGGTGCCGTCGTTTGCTGCAGCGCCTGCTGCTCAGCATTTGGTGCCGACATTTTGTTTTTGTTAATAAAATTGATGCGTTATCAATTACTCATAAAAGACGGAGAGTTAGGAGAGTAACTAAAAGGCTTTTATTAACAAAGAACAGAGCATGCCTCTCGTGGTTGACTGGTATCCAAGAAGGCAGGGGGCTGCAGAGCAGTCACCTTTATACCTGGGCGTGTGGGTGGAGCCAGAGGCGGAGCCAGCTGAGGCATGCATAGATACAACAGTGTGCAACAACAACAACAACGGTGAGCAACAATAACAAGGCAGAGAGGTTTAGGGGGGAATTTCAGAGCTTAGACCCTTTAGAGATGTGCCTGAGCAAATGCCAATGCTTTCAGGGAAGGAGGGGAGAAAATTTGAAAACAAAATCCATGAGCTGACTTAAGAAAGAAAACTGAGCATGTGCAGTATTGTTGGACAGCATAGTCTCTCAAACGTCTTGCACACTGCCAAGAAATATTAAAACAGAAAGTAAGAGCTTCTACAGGTATATAAAAAGGAAATGAGTAGCTAAAGTAAATGTTGGTCCCTTAGAGGATGAGACTGGGGAATTAATACTGGGGAACGGGGAAATGGCAGAGACTCTGAACAAATGTTTTGTATCTGTCTTCACGGTAGAAGACACTAACAACATCCCAATAATGGATAATCAAGGGGCTACAGGGAGGGGGGAACTAAAGACAATCACTATCACTAAGGAAAAGTACTTGGTAAAATAATGGGACTAAAAAACGACAAGTCCCCTGGACCAGATGGCCTGCATCCCAGGGTCTTAAAAGAAGTGGCTGCAGAGATAGTGGATGCATTGGTTGCAATATACCAAAATTCCCTAGCCTCTGGAGAGGTCCCAGCAGATTGGAAAACTGTAAATGTAACACCCCTATTTAAGAAAGGAGGGAGACAGAAAGCAGGAAACTATAAACCAGTTAGCCTAACATCTGTCATTGGAAAATGCTGGAGTCCTTCATTAAGGAAGCAGTAGCAGGACATTTGGAAAATCATAATGCAGTCAAGCTGAGTCAGCATGGTTTTATGAAAGGGAAATCAGGTTTAACAATTTTGCTGGAGTTTTTTGAGGATGTAACAAGCAGGGTGGATAAGGGTGAGCCAGTGGATGTGGAGTATTTGGATTTCCAGAAGGCATTCGATAAGGTGCCACATAAAAGGTCACTGCATAAGATAAGATCTCCCGGAGTTGGGGGTAATATATTAGCATGGATAGAGAATTGGCTAACTAACAGAAAGCAGAGAGTTGGGATAAATGGGTCATTTTCCGGTTGGCAAACAGTAACTAGTGGGGTGACACAGGGATCAGTGCTAGGGCCTCAACTATTTACAATCTACATTAATGACTTGGATGAAGGGACCGAGTGTAATGTAGCCAAGTTTGCGGATGATACAAAGATGGGTGGGAAAGCAAGTGGTGCAGAGGACTCAAAGAATCTGCAAAGGGTACAGACAAGTTAAGTGAGTGGGCAAACAGTTGGCAGATGGAGTATAATGTGGGAAAGTGTGAGATTATCCACTTTGGCAGGGGAAAAAAGTAAATTATTATTCAAATGGAGAGAGATTTCAAAATAGTACAGTTCAGAAGGACCTGGGGGTCCTTGTGCATGAAACACAAAAAGTTAGCATGCAGGTACAGCAAGTAATCAAAAAGGCAAATGGAATGTTGGCCTTTATTGCAAGGGGGCTGGAGTATAAAAGCAGGGAAGTCCTGCTACAACTGTACAGGGTATTCGTGAGACCACACCTTGAGTGCTGCGCACAGTTTTGGTCTCCTTATTTAAGAAAGGATATACTTACATTAGAGGCAGTTCAGAGACGATTCACACGGTTGATTCCTGAGATGAGGGGGTTGACTTATGAAGAAAGGTTGAGCAGGTTGGGCCTATACTCATTGGAATTTAGAAGAATGAAAGGTGATCTTATTGAAACATATAAGATACTGAGTGTTTTGTTCATTAATAATTAGTCGTTTTCATTATGAACAGCTAACTTCTAGCTAGTCACTTTATTCATGCCATGTGGACTTCTTGTGCAGGCATCCATCTTGACTACTGCCTTCTGGGTAGCCTAGTGCATTGTGGGTAGTCCCACTCTTGTATACATACAGCTAAACATACAGCAACATACAGCTCCACCTAGTGTACCATTCTAGAATGACATGTTACTGATCATTACATCCCCCTTTCTTTGAGGTTAAACAAAATCAATATCAATCAACTTTCAAGAAAAAATATAAAGATGATATCAGTAACACTTTTGTTAGTGCTCTATAAACATAAACATTTTCACAACAGTCAACACATTTTCAAAGCTTTACTTTATACTCAAAGATCAAGTCTATCAGGCTTTTTTACTTCACGTGTGGATCTTCTCAGCACGGGTAAGTCTAATGTGTTTTCATGAGAGCCTGTATATGTGTTTGTGTTAGATTGTTCTGGTGGTGAGTGACAAGATTCAGTTGCGGCATTGTCATCGGTTTGCTCTTGGATAGTTTCTTGTGCTTTCAGGAGGGAACGGCAGTTCCTCCTGAGAATCTGTCCTTCCTCAGTTCTAACAGTGTATGACCTTGGTCCTACCTCCTCAAGAACTGTAGCTTTCCTGTTCCATGCATCTGGATCCTCAATCCTGACAACATCATCCCTTGTCAATGGTTTCAGAGTTTTGGATGACTTGTCATAGTATGATTTCTGTTTCAGCTTTAACAGTTGAAGTCTCTGTCTTAGTTCGTTACTCTGCTTTTCTTTTGTACAGCAGGGTAGCATGGTGCGTAACTTGTGACCCATTAGGAGTTCAGCAGGTGAAGAACCAGAGTATAAAGGTGAGGCTCGGTAGCTCAGCAGGGCGAGATAAGGATCAGACTTGCTTTCTGTTGCTTTCTTCAATAGCTGTTTGAGAACTTGAACACCTTTCTCTGCCTTACCATTTGACTGAGCATACAGAGGACTGGATGTGATGTGCTGAAAGTCATACTGTGCTGCAAACTGTTGCCACTCCTTACAGTTGAAGCACGGACCATTGTCGCTAACGGCAATCCTGGGAATTCCATGTCTGGCGAAGATGGATTTCACATGCATTATGACACTGCTTGCTGTGGTGCTTGAGAGCAGCGCCATCTCAGGATAGTTAGAATAGTAGTCAATCACTATTAGATAGTCTTTACCATTCAAATGAAAAAGGTCCATACCAACCTTTTGCCATGGTGCTGTTGGTAAGTCAGCTACTATCATTGGTTCCTTTGTTTGTTTATTTTGGTGTTTCTGACATGTCTCACATTCGCCTATAATGTTCTCAATGTCCTTATTTATGCCAGGCCAATAAACAGTGTCTCTTGCTCTCCTTTTGCATTTTTCAATTCCGAGGTGTCCCTCATGAATCCTTTTGAGCATGTCTTAACGTAAAGCCTGTGGAATGACTATTCTGTTTTGTTTTAGTAATAGTCCACTTGCGACATTCAAATCTGACCTGATGTGATAGTACTTTGGACAGGAACTGTAATGTATATACCTTTAAGGGGGGAGCTACTTTTTACAGCTCATGTATACTGTAGTACCGGCAGTGACCACACCTGTATATAGCACTGAGTAGTAATCTGTACAGTTCAGTTTCAGAGTGAGCCACGTTGAGTAAACACCTGTTGTACCGTTCTCCTGCAGTCTGTGTCTTACTACTGACGGACACAACATTGGCGACGAGGCAAATTCGATCCTACCTGCAACTCTGCATCACCTCCCAGGGATTCATTCCTGGAGACCAGTAGATTGGAGGTCAAGGCCAGAGACACGGGCGTCGACCACGGGCAACTGCCCAGTCATCCAGCAGAGACTCGAGAATTGCGGGGGAGGCTGTTGAGAGCCAGGCTTGACTTTCCAGTCGCGGTGGTCCAGCGAAACGGGCTGGCAACAGGTAGTGCGCAGACCCTTCCTGGACAGCGGCGGGCTAGAGCCCGACCGAGCGGCACAGCAAAGGGCCGAGCAGCGTCGATGGGAGAGAGAGAGAGAGGGCAGAGCGCACAGGGCGCAGCCGGTGTTCAGGGGCCGAGCAGCGTCGAGGAGAGGGAGAGAGACGCACAGAAACCCGCAAGGCACCGCCATTGTCACGAGGACCGCTGAGAGCGGCATTGGCAGCAGCGCAGGAGAAGCGCGCGAAACCTACAGGGCGCCGCCATTACCACGAGGACTGCCGAGAGCGGCGTTGGCAGCAGCGGGGGAGGAAGGAAAGCGCGGGAGATGCCATTTTAAGCTAGTTTAAACCACACCCAAAATGCCGAAGAGTGGCTGTATCACCGCATTTGACAATGAAATCGAAGATTGGACTACATATGTCGAAAGAATAGAGGTATACTGCAAGGCAAATGAGGTGTCAGATGACAAGAAAGCGCCGGTATTGTTAAATTTAATGGGTGCAAAGACGTATGGCTTATTACGAAATCTAGTAACCCCAGCGAAGCCAGTGGAAAAGAGTTTTGGAGACATAGTAACGATACTACAGGAACATTTAAACCCCACACCGCTGCTGATAGCAGAAAGATTCGAGGTTCACAAACGGAACCAGCATAAGGATGAAAGCAATGCTGAATATTTAACAGAACTGCGCAAACTATCAAAACACTGCCAGTTTGGAACGGGACTGGCAGATACCTTAAGGGACAAGTTTGTGTGTGGGCTTCAAAGTGAAGGAACCCAGAAAGGCTTTTATCTGAAAAGGACCTTACGCTGGACAAGGCTTTCAGCATTGCGGTATCATATGAAGCAGCAGCACGGGGCACTGCAGAGATACAACAGAGACCGCAAGAATATGGCACAAACGAAATGTCATACAGAACAGAGAAGTGCTATCGCTGCAGCAGAACAACACACGACCACAATGATTGCTGGTTCAAAGACAAAGTGTGCAGACAGTGTGGAAAAGTAGGACACATAGCACGAGTCTGCAGGTCGGGAAAGAAAACCAGCAATAAGAAATCTCCAAAAGAAAAGTACAAGAAGGTACATAAGGTGACGGAGAATAGTTCAGACGAACAAAAGAGTGATACCGACTCCGAAAGCAGGGAGCTGAGTTGTCTGAAACTACATAATGTGATCAAAATGGAGGATCACCAAACCATTTGGGTCACTCTCAAGATAGCAGGAGTCCAGGTAAAAATGGAATTGGACACAGGATCAGCCCTAACAGTCATAAACCGACGGGACTACGAGCGGCTATTCTCACACATACCCTTGAGAGACACAAAAATTATTTTGAAGACGTACACGGGGCAAAAAGTCTACCCCAAAGGAAAAGTAAGGATGACCGTTATATATAACGGTAAGGAAACACCAAAACTAGACCTGTATGTATTGCAAGAAGGAGGACCACCATTACTGGGACGTGAATGGATCCGGAAAATACAGCTGGATTGGTATTCCATACAAGCACTGACTGTGGCTGCCAAAAAGGATGACAACGTCACACCTGGGCGACTGTCAAAGATCCTAACTGACGCGAAAGAAGTGATCCAGCAAGGACTCGGAACACTAAAAGGCATGACAGCAACAATTAAAATCGAAGAAAACGCAAGCCCAAAATTTTTTAAGGCCAGACCGGTACCTTATGCGATCCGCCCAGCTGTCGAAGCAGAGCTGGAGAGTTTGGAATGTTCAGGAGTACTGTCCAAGGTAGACTGGAGCGAGTGGGCTACACCCATTGTCCCTGTGATCAAAAAGTCATTGAGCAGCATGCCTGGGGAACCAAGGAAGGTTCACATCTGTGGGGACTTTAAGGTAACAGTGAACCCAGTCCTTCACACCGTGCAATATCCACTTCCGCGGATTGAAGATATTTTCGCCTCGCTATCTGCAGGGAAACGCTTCACTAAGATTGATCTGGCCCAGGCGTATCTGCAAATGGAGGTAGAAGAAGCATCAAAAAAATACCTCACAATCAACACCCATAAAGGTCTCTACCAATACAACCGGCTGGTATTCGGGGTAGCATCAGCTCCGACTATTTGGCAAAGGGCAATGGAACGAGTCCTGCAAGGGATCCCAGGGACCCAGTGTTATTTGGACGACATCCTGGTCACGGACGAAAATGACAGTGGTCGCCTTGCCAACCTGGAGCAGGTGCTCACTAGATTGAAGGAATATGTGCTCCGAGCCAACCGCCCCAAATGCGAGTTTTTTTAAAAAACAGATCTGGTATTGTGGCCACGTTATCGATAAAGAGGGGTTACATAAGTCCCCAGAAAAGATTGAGGCAGTAGTCAAGGCTCCAGCACCGGAAAACGTGTCACAACTGAGGTCATTCCTCGGGCTTGTAAACTACTACCATAAGTTCTTGCCAAATTTGTCTACAATACGACACCCACTGAACACCCTACTGCAAACTGGAGTGCCATGGAAGTGGAGTGACGAATGTAAACGAGCTTTCCAGAAGAGCAAAACACTAATCACATCGAAAGAGGTATTGGCCCATTTCAACCCAGCACTACCAATTCGGTTGGCGTGTGATGCGTCACCCTACGGCATTGGAGCGGTGCTGTTGCACAAATTCTCAGACGGCTCAGAGAGGCCAATAGCCTTTGCGTCACGATCACTAACCTCAGCCGAACGCAACTGTGCCCAGATTGACAGGGAGGCCCTCAGCCTAGTGTGGGGGGTGAAAAAGTTCAATCACTATCTGCACGGTCAGAAATTCACCTTGCTGACTGACCACCAGCCTCTTGTCTCCATTTTTAATCCGAAGAAGGGCGTTCCGGTGATGACTGCGCAATGACTACAAAGATGGTCACTCTTTCTAGGGGCGCACCAATATGAGATTGAATATAAGGGCATGAAACAGCATGGAAATGCTGATGGGCTATCACGCCTGCCACTGCCTACTGCGGAGGAAGCACCAGCAGTGGATCCTGTCGAAATATTTCATTCGACTATAGTTGAATACCTACCGGTAACTAATGCTCGTATAGAAAAGGAGACCCGAAATGACCCGACACTGTCTCGGGTATATGATTTGACGGTGAAGGGATGGCCAGCACATGGCGACTCACTGTTGCCAGCATTCTCGACAAGAAGAGAACAGCTGTCAGTGTGCCGGGGGACCTTGATGTGTGGATCCCGAGTGGTAATTCCACCCAAGTTAAGGGATAGTGTGCTCAATGAGCTTCATGAGGGTCATCTGGGAGGGGTAAAAATGAAAAGCCTTGCCAGGGCTTATGTGTGGTGGCCGGGAATCGATAAACAAATCGAGGACCTGACCAAGAGCTGCCCAGGATGCCAGACAGTCCAAAATGCACCACCACAGGCCCCTCTACACCCATGGGAGTGGCCCTCATCTCCATGGCAATGGGTGCATATTGATTTTGTTGGTCCATTCATGGACTCAATGTTTTTAATAGCCGTGGATGCGCACTCGAAATGGCCTGAGGTCATCAAAATGTCCTCCACCACCACGGAGAAAACTATTGCAGTCCTATGGACCATTTTTGCCAGGAACGGCTTGCCAGAACAGATTTGCTCCGACAACGGACCACAGTTTGTGTCCAAAGAGTTCCAGAGCTTTATGAAGAAGAATGGGGTAAGGCATTACACATCCGCCCCGTATCATCCAGCCACAAATGGATTGGCTGAGAGGTTCGTACAAACCTTTAAGAAGGCAATAAATGCTATGTACAATGATAACATTCCGCTGCAGCATAAGGTGGACAATTTCCTGTTCGCCTACCGGAATGCGACACATGCAGTCACCAACCAGGCCCCGGCCATGATGTTCTTTAACCGAAGGTTAAGATCTCGCCTGGATTTGCTCAGACCAAACGTACGAAGAGATGTTGAGAGTAAGCAATTCCAGCACATCCATGAGAAGCCAACAAGGAGCTTCAATGTCGGGCAACCAGTCTTGGCCCGCGACTACCGAACAGTAAAATGGCAGCCAGGAACGATATGCACACGGCAGGGCCCATTAATGTACACAGTGGACGTTGGGGAGAACATCGTGAGACACCATGCTGACCAGATCCTAGAGTCACAGGAACAAGTCAACCCCATGCCTCGCCCATACGTACCTGGTGAGGAACCCGACGTACAGGTCGCATCTACCCCAGAAACAGTAGCATCGGAAGCTGATGACCCAACCGACGACAGGATGCCAGAATCGCCTCCGCACCAAGAGCGAGACACTCGGGAAAGGCGCTATCCATAAAGGATCAGGAAGCCTCCCCAAAGACTGAATATATAAATGGACTATTTTCAGCTAACGTTGTATGTTAAAAGTGTTAATTGTAATTAATTTGATATTTAATTGTTAAATGAGTGTTATGGTACTGTTAATCTAAAAGGGGAGGAATTGTAATGTATATACCTTTAAGGGGGGAACTACTTTTTACAGCTCATGTATACTGTAGTACCGGCAGTGACCACACTTGTATGTAGCACTGAGTAGTAAACTGTACAGTGCAGTTCCAGAGTGAGCCACGTTGAGTAAGCACCTGTTGTACCGTTCTCCTGCAGTCTGTGTCTTACTACTGATGGACACAACAGGAACCTTTTGGCCAACCATGGTGAATATTCTCTATTACTGTTTGTAACACTGTGGCCTAGAAATTGAGTTTGCGCTGCGCCAGGGCTTTAGCGCCGGAAGTTAGCGCCGGCGCTAAAGCCCTTTGCGCGCGCCAAAAATTCAGTAGCGCCGCGCCCAAACGGCTGCCGGCGCTACTGAAGGGTTTTAGCGCCTGAAAACTGGCGCAACGTGCCGCATTGTGGCGCTATTCCGGCGCTGCGGCACCCGCTGCGATGCGGCAGGCTCGGGAAGTGCAGGCCTCCTCCTTCCGTTAAGGAGGAGCTGCCTGCACCCGGCCGCGGCCCGCGCAAATCTCATCAAAAATGAGCCCGGCACCTCGGACAAGTGCCGGGCTTGCATCTGTTCCGGCGGGGGGGGGAGAAGTCCGGGGAGGGAGCTGCGGGCAGGCGGCCGGCGGGAAAGCGGCCGGCCGCCGCGCCTCCTTAAAGCGCCGGCGCAGACTCCAGCAACACTCGTTTGCCGGAGTCTTAGTTGCGGCTGCCACTGGCGAGGCGGCCGCAACTGAATTTCGGCTTGGGGCCGGGTTACCACGGCAACCGGGACGCTGCGCACACCGATGACGTCATCGGTGCCGGCGCAGCGCTACCGGTCTACCGCCGCGGAAGGGCGCCAGGCAATTTAGGAACCGGCGCCAATTGCAGCGCTAGGCCCTCTAGCGCCGCAAAATCGGTGCTAAGGGCACTGAATTTCTAGGCCTGTATCTTTTACTGTTTCTTCTGCTATTTGCTTTGATTTTGTGTCTGACACGGGCAGCGCAGCAGTGACCATACTCACATGAACATCCACGTCTTCTTCAGTAGAGCTCACATGACTCATTGTGGGTGCTCGGGATAGTGCATCTGCTAGCACTATGTGTTTGCCTGGTGTGCAGATCAGTTCAAAGTCATATCTTTGCAGCTTCATCATGAGTCGTTGAATCCTTGGAGACATCTCATTCAGGTTTTTTTTTATGATGGCAACCAATGGGCTGTGGTCTGTCTCAACTGTGAAGGTGGGAAGTCCATATATGTAGCCATGGAACTTTTCTAGTCCAACTACCAAGCCTAGACATTCCTTTTCAATCTGGGCGTATCGACACTCAGAATCAGTCATAGACCTGGAGGCATAGGCAACAGACTTCCAATCTCCACCCTCTGCTTGTAGCAAGACCGCGCCTAGGCCATCTTTTGATGCATCCGTTGACACTTTGATTCTCTTTGTTGGGTCAAAGAAGGTGAGTACAGGTGTGGTTGTCAGCACTGTTTTGAGGTTCATCCACTCTTGTTCATGTCTTTCTGTCCATGCAAACTCATTTGTTTTATGTAGCAGGTCTCACAGACAGGCTGTCTTGGCTGACAAGTTAGGAATTAACTTTCCAATGAAGTTTATCATCCCCATGATGCGTAGCACTCCTTTATTGTCAGTGGGTCAGGGCATTTTGAGTATGGCGTTTACTTTTTCCATATCTGGCTCTATTCCTTTACCAGATAGATTATCTCCTAGGAAAGTGACTTCCTGGACGCCAAACTGACACTTGGCTTTGTTGAGCTTCAGTCCATTCCGGCATATGCTCTGGAGCACTTTAGTCAGTCTCTCATTGTGTTCTTTCAGTGTGGAGCCCCAGATGATGATGTCATCAACATAGACCCAAACTCCTTCCAGACCTTCAATTATGTGTTCCGTCACTCTATGAAATATTTCAGATGCAGATATTATCCCGAAAGGCATTCTGAGGAAACAATACCTGCCAAGTGGTGTGTTGAAGGTACAGTATTTGGTGCTCTCTTCATCCAGTTTTAGTTGCCAAAATCTTGGTGAGGCATCGAGCTTTGTGAAGTATCTGGCACCTGACATTTCACTGGTGATTTCTTCTCGCTTGGGAATCTGGTAGTGTTCACGTTTTATGTTTGCATTTAAGTTCTTTGGAGCCATGCATATTCTTAGATCATTGTTCTTTTTCTTTACACATACCATGGAGTTAACCCAGTCTGTTGGCTCTTCGACTTTCCTGATGACTCCTAGTGTGGTCATTCTGTCCAGTTCTTTCTTGAGCCGGTCACGCAGGGGTGCTGGAACTCTCCATGGAGCATGTACCACTGGCTGAGCATCCTCCTTTAGCTGGATCTTGTAAGTGAATGGTAGAACTCCAAATCCTTTGAACACATCCTGGAAATTACTCACTACAGAATCCACCAAGTCATCTGGTCTGCTTATGGCACAGTTTATACGGTAGACTCTCTTGACCAGTTCTAAGTCCTCACAAGCTTTGTCACCTAGTAGTGAATCAAGTCCTTCAGCCACAACAGAAAACATGTGATGATGCACTTTGTCTTTGACTGTCACTTTAAGTCTGCATATACCTAAGCCGTCTATTTTCTGTCTGTTATGTCTGACATTGGTGATAGGTACTCGATTGCCTTGGCCTGAGCACATGGAGTTTGAGAGTGCTGTTATCATTGTATTGTGTATAGGTATTCGATTGCTTGTGCCTGGAAGTGTGTGTGTGTGGCAGCCATTATAAAAGCAACATGAACTGAACTCTGCTGACGGTTTCTGGATTATCTTTGCAAACGCAACACTGTCCATTATAGTTCTTCAGTAGTACTGACTTTTTCTGTATTTTGGGCTTTTCTTTCATGTTTTTAATGTCACTCATACTGATTAAGTTTGCTTTTGCCCCAGTGTCTAGTTTCAATGTAACTAATGCTCCATTTACCTGCAGTGACATTATCCATTTGTCCTCTTTTACTGCATTAACTTTATGTTCAGCATTGTCCATTCTGGAGGGCTGCATATTTTCTGTATCCTTTTTGATATTGTCACATGACACCATTCCTACAGAAAATGTCTCACTTAAATCAGTGTCCTCAATCACATTGACTTGGACTTGTTGCCCTTTCATTGTTTTTACTTTTGAAAAGCATTGTTTGGCAAAGTGATTCTTTCCATGACATTTTGTGCACATTTTTCCAAATGCTGGGCATTGTCACGACTGGTGTTTGTAACCACAGCGTTTACAATTAAAAATTCCTTCCTCCGATTGCTTTTCATTTCTGTTCTGCCCACGTTTCTTCCCCTTGTAGGACACAGCACCGACAGCAGCACTATCACTTACTACAATCACATTATTATTCATTTCACTGAAAGTCTTCGCGTGCTTTTGAGCTAGCTCACTGGCTTGGCGTATTTTCACAGCATTTTCCAATGTTAGTTCGGTTTCTCTCAACAGACGTTCCCTGACCTTTTTATCATGAATACCAAACACAATCTGGTCATGAATCATGGATGATTGCAGCTCAGAGAAATTACATGTTTGTGCTTTCAGCTTCAGATCGGTCACAAAGCTATCAAAAGTCTCATTTTGCTGTTGTGTCCATGAACAGAACACGTACCTCTCATAGGTTTTGTTCTTTTTGGGAGAACAATGAGTATCAAATTTCTTTAGCACATCGTCCAATTTTTTTCTGTCCTGATCTTGATTAAATACAAACGTATTAAATACCTCTATCACCTGTGGGCCTGCAACCGTGAGCAGCAACGCTATTTTCCTTGCGTCTGGCATCGTACCGAATCCGATGGCAGCAATGTAGAGTTCGAATTGTTGTTTGAAAGTCCGCCAATTGCAGTCGACATTCCCCGTGAGTTTCAAACCCTCCGGTGGCTTCAAAGTTTCCATGTCGCGTTTCACAATATTCAGCAGATTTTACCAATCCTGGTACCATGTTATGTTCATTAATAACTAGTCATTTTCATTATGAACAACTAGCTTCTAGCTAGTCACTTTATTCATGCCATGTGGACTTCTTGTGCAGGCATCCATCTTGACTACTGCCTTCTGGGTAGCCTAGTGCATTTTGGTAGTCCCACTCTTGTATACATACAGCTAAACATACAGCAACATACAGCTCCACCTAGTGTACCATTCTAGAATGACATGTTACTGATCATTACACTGAGGGGGCTCGACAAGGTAGATGCAGAGAGGATGTTTCCCCTCATGGAGAAATCTAGAACTCGGGGGCATAGATTCAGAATAAAGGGTCACCCTCTTAGAACTGAGATGAGGAGGAATTTCTTCTGTCAGAGGGTCGTAAATCTGTGGAATTCTATTCCCCAGAGAGCAGTGGAGGCTGGGTCATTAAATACATTTAAGGTGGAGATAGACAGACTTTTGCAAGATAAGGGAGTGAAGGGTTATGGGGAGCGGGCAAGGAAGTGGCTTTGAGCCCATGATCTTATTGAATGGCGGAGCAGGCTCGAGGGGCCAAGTGGCCTATTCCTGCTCCTATTTCTTATGTTCGTATGTACTACTGTGGCAAGGCCGAGGTCTTAAGGAAGCAACACCTGACAATCGCGCTCAAGCTCTTCCTGTAACTGTCTCAGGTGAGGTACCAGTAGGAACGAAAAGGTATAAAGGGGAAGAGAAAATAAATGAATGTTGATATTTTCGTTGTTTTTTTTTACAAAGGCAACCCCCTTCCTGCATATAAAGTAAATGCAATGCCCAAATTCAAAAAGTGCCAGAGACTTTCAAAAACTAAGCTTTCAAATGCTTGAAGGGAACATTTTTACAGGGCTATGGGGGAAAGAGCAGGGGAGTGGGATTAATTGGATAGCTCTTTCAAAGAGCCGGCACAGGCATGATGGGCCAAATGGCCTCCTTCTATGCTCTATCATTCAATGGCCTAGAAATTCAGGGTTTTAGCGTTACCTGTTATCGCCAGATTCGGGCAAAGAAATGGCGGCCGCTGCTCTTCCACCCGCTGCCAGTGGGTCCCACGGTGGCCGCCATTTTTGGAGGGCCGGCAGCGCTGCTGATGTTCGTGCTTGCTAGGGCTATGTAGATTTTGCAGATCGTGATGTCAGTGAGTGTGTAACACTCACCTGCCTCCTGATCTGCCATTTTTGAGTTCGCCGCTCAACTTACCGGCATGCCTTAAGTGCGACGCGCTGAGCAAGCATTGACAAGCAGGAAGGAGGCTCCAGCAGCGGTATTTAAAGGGATCATCAGCAACTACTTGCACCTAGGGTTGCAAAGGGGTGGAAAGTTTCCGGTAAATTTCCGGAAATTTTCTACGGGAAGTTTAGCTTGGGAATTTTGGGAATTTTGCCCAAAAAAGCACATGCTAGCATAATATTGTTTTTTTTGTATTTCTTTCTTTTTTTTCCACAGGTCCTCTCTTAAAATTACTAACAGAGATGGAATCTTAATTATTAAGGAATTTCTTAATCAATATGTGTTTACCTTCTTACTTGGCTTGTTTTAATAATTACAAGTTTTGTGTGTGACTGTGAACAAATGTGTCCTGATTGGTTGGATGAGTGGATGAGCGATTAGCTCCCTCTATTTGTAATATTTGCATATTGAATTGTGATTGGCCTGCAGGCATCTGTAAGACTGCTATAGTTTTTTTAAGATCCAGGTTAGGGGGCCTGAGGGAAGTCATTTTGTTTTCTGCTGATGTTGTGATGATACAGTAAGTAAATCAGATTTTGTACCAAATAAACCAGTTACTTGTTGAACTCTGTTGTCCTTCAATTTAAAATATACAAAATAATACACTATTGGTGATGTAGCGTTGTGTGTGTACAGGTCATGCTTCCATCACATGGAGCATCAGCAAAAATGTACTCACCCTGTTGCAATCGTGCTGATCGACCGCAGTTCGACACAGAGATGAATGCCCTTTATTTCTCTGCATAGAACAATGCCACGTTTACCGTCGGATGTGTGGAAGCATTTTACCCCAGGCATTAAAGATGGAAAGACTGTGTACATGTGCAAACACTGTAGAAAGCCATATGTAAAGAATGCCACAAAGATGCAGCAGCATTTATCCAAATGCAACAAATTCACTCAAAGCTCACAGCAGTCAGCCCAGAGTTCCTCTGCTTCCATTCAAGAAGATGATGGTTCTCATTCAGCATCAGGCTCCTTATCATCAGCAACTCCTGGCCCACTTGGAAGATTCTTTGATACAATGGATAACCATAGCCAGAAGAATGCAGATGAGTGCCTTGCTCGAGCTGTATATGCAACAGGCTCACCCCTCATGCTCACAGCCAATGTGTACTGGAAGAGATTTTTCAATGTTATTCACCCTGCATACTGTCCTCCCACCAGACATGCTTTGTCTACTTATTTGCTGGAGGCTGAGTATAACAGAGTCCAAGGAAAGCGCAAAGAAACGATAGCGATAACGATAACGAAGAGCACAGACACGAAGGACAACAGACACACAGGCACATACATTGCTGATGAGCTGAAAGCGGTCATCAACGATCTTGGATCACAAAAGCTCATGGGCTTAACCTGCTCCTCAAGGACATCATGGGTTTGAGAACCATGGAAGCACTGTACAAGAGAGCCAAGCAAGTTGTTAAGTATGTCAGGGGAAAACAGGTAGTTGCAGCAACCTACAACTCCAAGCAAATGACAAAGAACAAGAACACCACACTGAAGCTGCCCAACAACACTAGATGGGGTGGTGTTGTCATAATGTACAACAGCCTTCTGGAGGGTAAGGAGTCGCTGCAAGAAATGGCAATATCCCAGTCTGGGGATATGGAAACCACCATCAAGAAAATACTGCTGGATGATGTGTTTTGGGAGAGAGTGGTTAGCAGCCTTAAACTACTCTCACCAGTAGCATCTGCAATTGCTCAGATTGAAGGAGATGACGCTGTCTTGTCAGATGTTCTCAGGCCTTTTACTGATTTAAAAGAACAAATCAGCATTGCCCTACCCACATCCCTGCTGCTCAAAGCAGAGGAGAAGGCAATTGTTCAATTCATACAGACGCGTCAAGAATTTTGTGTCAAGCCGATTCATGCTGCAGCATACATGCTGGACCCAAAGCATGTTGGGAGACCAATACTTTCTGGAGAACAGATCAACAGCGTTTACAGTGTGATTTCTACCCTCTCACACCATCTCAATCTGGATGTGGGCAAAGTTCTGGGAAGTCTGGCAAAGTTCTCTACCAAGCAAGGTCTTTGGAATGGGGATGGGATATGGGAATCATGCAAGCATATCAGTGCACATACCTGGTGGAAGGGACTTTGTGCATCTGAGGCCCTGTCACCTATTGCATCGGTGATACTCCAAATCCCACCTTCATCAGCGGCCTCTGAACGAAACTGGTCACTTTTTGGGAATACGCATACAAAGGTGCGCAACAGGCTGACTAACAAGAGAGTGGAGAAACTGGTGGCTATCCGGGCGAACCTACAACTTATTGAGCCAGATACAGAAGTGTCCACCACACAGCTAGACACTGACACAGAGGAGGAAATGGACACGTCAGAGCCAGAGTCAGAGAATCAGGAGGAGCAATGAGGAGTAGAAGACTCAGAAGACTCATGAGTAGAAGACTCAAAGGGACAAAATAAGGACAAATTACAGGCTAAATAAGCTGACGCTCTTTTTATTTTATTTTAGATGGGTCTTTTTTGTGGGGGTTCAATAAAGTTCAAAATTATAACCTAAATAAAGTTTTGAAAGCCTGTTTTTATTTGTATGGAACAGTATGTCTATTTTGACGACAAAGATAATATAAGGGTCAGAGACAAAAGCCATCAGTGTGCAAAAAAACTCTAAATTCCCATAAATTCCCATAAATTCCCCAAATTCCCATAAATTCCTGAAAATTCCCATGGAAAGTTTCCTCTTTTAAAAATTCCCAGAATTTTGCAACCCTACTTGCACCTGACATGTTTCTGCAATTTGACTGGCTCTGTGTAACTTTCTGCAACTCCAGCAGCTTTATTAACTGCTTTCAAGGTTCTATGGTAACAGGGAGGTTGTTGTAAGTGGAGAATACCTTTATTATTATTTAAAGGTTGTGGTAAACCACTGTTTGTATTCCACTGTGTACATGCCTGGACATGCCTCGGCTGACTCCTCCCACAAGTCCTAGTATAAAGGTGACTGCTCCCCAGCCCTTTGTATTTCTGGACCGGTCGACCACTCGAGGCAGACCTTCATTCTTTTGTTAATAAAAGCCTTTAGTTACTCTCTTAACTCTCAGTCTTTTATGAGTAATTGATAGCGCATCAATTTTATTAACAACATTTTTATAATGGAGAAGATCCTCACACCAGCATGCCTGGACTTAGATTATCGGGAGGCGGACTCATCCACCAAGTTTACTCACTGGCTTAAGTGTTTCGAAAAATTCCTGACCGCCTCCGCAGCAATCAAATCGGACGAGGACAAACTGGATGTCCTGACCTCCAAAGTGAACCACCGAGTGTACTCGGTCATCCAAGGCGCGACCTCGTACGCGGACGCTATCAAGCTCCTCAAGGACCAGTACACGCGCCCAGTGAACGAAGTGTACGCCAGGCACCTTCTGGGGAGTCGTAAACAACAACCTGGGGAATCGACCGTGGAATACCTTCAGGCACTGTCTGTGCTTGGCCGGGCCTGTGGTTGTAAGGATGTAAAGGCCGCCGTGTACACAGAGGAACTTATCCGGGACGCTTTTGTAGCGGGCCACAGATCCAATTACACCCGACAGCGACTGTTGGAGCAGAGTGACCTCGACCTCAACAAGGCCTCTGGACTCGCACTATCGTTGGATGCAGCCTACCGGGGCATGGATGCCTACTCCTCTGCACCGTGGACGCCGCGGGGAATGACAGCCTGGGACACGGTAGGACCGCCTCATAGCGCCGTGCCACCCCAGCCACACCCCAGTAACGGCCCAACTACCGCAGCAGTGTCCCAAGGCCAGACAGCAGTGCCCCAAGGCCAGAAATGCTACTTCTGTGGCCAGGCAAAACACCCCAGAGCGCGCTGCCCGGTGAAAAACGCGATCTGCTCGGGCTGCGGGAAGAAGGGACACTACGCTAGCGTCTGCAGGGCCAAAGCCACCCCGAACCCCAGCAGCGCCGCGTGTGGGCCATGCGGGCCGCCATCTTGGGCCTCCCCGGCCATGTGCGAACCACCGGTACAGCAGCCATTTTGGACACCTCCAGCCACATGGGGATCATGGACGCCGCCATCTTGGACGACAGCCGGAACGCAGCAGGCCCCCAACACCGCCTCATCTGATACCCGCAGCGACACACCGACCCCTACGCTGGCATCCGTTACACTGGACCAAGCGAGACCGCACCAGCTGGCCAGTTCCACAATGGACATTAAGGTAAATGGTCACGATACAATCTGCCTTTTTGACTCTGGGAGCACGGAGAGCTTCATCCACCCCGACACGATGCGGCGTTGCTCTCTCCCAGTCCTGCCTGCGCACCAGCGGATTTCTATGGCCTCCGAGTCCCAGTCGGCGGACATCGGCGGCTACTGCGTGGTGACACTCGTAGTAGACGGGACTGTGTACGATCATTTTAAACTTCTGGTCCTGCCCGACCTCTGCGCTGCCGTCCTGCTGGGGTTAGATTTTCAGTGCCACCTTAAAAGTGTTACGATGGCGTAAGGTGGACCCCTACCCCCACTCACAGTCCACAGCCAGCAGCTTCCAAATTGCCCGCCGCGCACCAGGTGCAACCTCTCCACACTCAGAGTCACCCCCCCCCCCCCGCCACTGTTTGCTAACCTCACCCCCGACTGTAAGCCCATCGCCACAAAGAGCAGGCGATACAGTGCCGGGGACAGGGTTTTCATTAAAACCGAAGTGGAGCGGCTCCTGAAGGAAGGGATTATTGAGGGCAGCACCAGCCCCTGGCGAGCCCAGGTTGTGGTCGTTAAGACCGGCGAGAAGCAGCACCTGGCCATCGACTACAGCCAGACAATAAATCGCTACACCCTGCTGGACGCCTACCCACTCCCCCGCATAGCTGATATGGTCAACCAGATCGCGCAGTACCGCGTCTTCTCGACCATTGACCTGAAATCAGCGTACCACCAGCTCCCTATCCGCCCTGAGGACCGCCAGTATACCGCCTTTGAGGCAAACGGCCGCCTCTATCACTTCCTTAGGGTTCCCTTTGGCGTCACCAACGGGGTCTCCGTCTTCCAAAGGGAGATGGACCGGATGGTAGATCAAAATGCGTTGCAGGCCACTTTCCCATATCTGGACAATGTGACCATCTGCGGCCGTGACTTGCAGGACCATGACGCAAACCTCGAAAAATTCCTTCGCACCGCCCAACTCCTGAACCTGACATATAACAAGGAGAAGTGCATATTCCGCACAAACCGCCTCGCCATCCTTGGCTGTGTTGTGGAACACGGAGTCATCGGCCCCGACCCCGACCGGATGCATCCCCTTATGGAACTCCCACTGCCCCACTGCCTCAAGGCCCTGAAGAGGTGCCTAGGGTTTTTCTCCTATTACGCCCAGTGGGTCCCCTACTATGCGGACAAGGCCCGTCCGCTGATCAAGTCCACCTCTTTTCCCTTGACGGCAGAGGCCCACTTAGCCTTCCACCGTATCAAGGAGGACATTGCCAAAGCCACCATGCACGCAGTGGACGAATCCATCCCCTTCCAGGTGGAAAGCGACGCGTCCGACTTTGCCCTGGCCGCTACCCTCAATCAGGCGGGGAGACCCGTGGCCTTCTTTTCACGAACCCTCCAAGGCCCGGAGACCAGACACTCCGCTGTTGAGAAGGAGGCCCAGGCGATTGTGGAGGCTGTGCTTCATTGGAGGCACTACCTGGCCGGAAAACGATTTACCCTGCTCACTGACCAGCGTTCAGTTGCTTTCATGTTTAACAACAAGCAGAGGGGCAAAATCAAAAATGACAAGATCTTGAGGTGGAGAATCGAACTTTCCACCTACAATTACGAGATCTTGTACCGGCCCGGGAAGCTCAATGAACCCCCGGATGCGCTATCGCGTGGCACCTGCGCCAGCGCGCAGATCGATAGACTGCGGGTCCTCCACAATGACCTCTGCCACCCGGGGGTCACCAGGTTCTTCCACTTCATCAAGGCCCGCAACCTGCCTTACTCTATTGAGGAGGTCAGGACCATGACCAGGAACTGCCAAGTCTGCGCTGAGTGCAAACCGCACTTTTATAGACCAGACAGGGCCCACCTGATAAAAGCCACTCGCCCCTTCGAGCGCCTGAGCGTTGATTTTAAAGGGCCTCTCCCCTCCTCCGACCGCAATGTGTACTTCCTCAATATTATTGATGAGTACTCCCGTTTTCCGTTCGCCATCCCCTGCCCGGACATGACCAGTGCCACGGTCATTAAATGTCTGAACGACCTCTTCACCCTGTTCGGTTTCCCCAGCTATATCCATAGCGACCGGGGCTCATCGTTTATGAGCGACGAACTCCGTCAGTACCTGGTAACTAGGGGTATTGCCACAAGCAGGACCACCAGTTACAACCCCCGGGGGAACGGACAGGTGGAAAGAGAAAATGCGACAGTTTGGAAGGCCGCCCTGCTAGCCTTAAAGTCTAGGGGCCTTCCAACCTCCCGCTGGCAGGATGTGCTCCCCGATGCGCTCCACTCTATTCGGTCACTGCTCTGCACTGCCACTAACGCCACCCCTCATGAGAAAATGTTTGCCTTCCCAAGGAAGTCCACATCGGGGACATCGCTACCACCATGGCTGACGTCCCCAGGGCCGGTCCTACTGAGAAGACACACGAGGACCCATAAAACGGACCCCCTGGTCGAGAGGGTCGACCTCCTCCACGCCAACCCCCAGTATGCTTACATTGCATACCCGGACGGGTGGGAGGACAGTCTCCATAAGAGACCTTGCACCCTCGGGGGCCGCAGTAACCCACTACTCACTACCACCCCCCCCCACGATCCGATATCCAGCCCCAGCAGACGGCAGGCCTGGGCCCCGCGACCCGCTCGACATCTACAAGGACGACACGCCTGTGCCACAGGCTACGCAGGACTCGACGCCGGAAGCTCCACTACCCCTGCCGTCGCCACGCCGATCACAGCGGCAGACAAGACCTCCGGAGAGACTCCAATACACTAACTTTTAATACACTTCACCCCGCCGGACTCAATTTTAAACAAGGGGTGAATGTGGTAAACCACTGTTTGTATTCCACTGTGTACATGCCTGGACATGCCTCGGCTGACTCCTCCCACAAGTCCTAGTATAAAGGTGACTGCTCCCCAGCCCTTTGTATTTCTGGACCGGTCGACCACTCGAGGCAGACCTTCATTCTTTTGTTAATAAAAGCTTTTAGTTACTCTCTTAACTCTCAGTCTTTTATGAGTAATTGATAGCGCATCAAAGGTTTCTGCTCACGACACTTGCTCACAGTCATGGAGGCTTTCCTTGCAGTCCACCTCGTGCTTGACTATCTTTGGGAGAGGGAGCGGAGTCAGTGAAGAAGACAAGAAGGTGCGTGCAGAGGGAGGAAGAGGAGGGCCAGGGGGGCTCTCAACAGGAGGCCTTACTCACCTAGGGTTCTTCCGACAGCACTTCTCCTACCTCCACTTAAGCAAGGAGTAGTGTCTTAGGAGGCTACGCTTCACCAAGGAGGTGGTCACAGAACTCTTCCACCTCCTGCAACCAGACCTGCAGCCTGAGAGCAGGGCAAACACGGTTCTCCCAGTGGCAGTCAAGGTCACCGTGGCCCTCAATTTCTTCATAAGCGGATTCTTCCAGTCTGCAAGGTTTCGCTGCCTTGACAATCAGGAGGAGCCTTCCAGTACTCGGTGGAGCGGGTGTCCCATTTTGTGGTGGTCTGCTGCATGCTTCACAACTTGACCATCACAAGGGTGCAGCCCTTGCCAGCAGGGATTGCGGGACCACCTCAGGAGGAGGAAAGGGAGAAGAGGAAGAGGAGGAGGAGGAAGAAGAGGAGCAAGAGGAAGAGGAAGAGGACAAGGAGGGAGGGAGGAGGCCAATCCCCCTTCAGGACGGGCTGTCTGTGAAAACCCCATCAAATTCCGATTCCAATGAATAAAACTCCAGATCCCCATTGCTCACCACATTCCCATCATACCATCCCTCTGTCACAGAATATCACAGCGTCCTCCTGGGCACAAAGCTGAAATGAGAGACACCACAAAAGATTCCAAACAAAATTAATAAATTTATCCAAAACCAATTGACACATATTTACACTAATGAGATGAACTAATCATCCTTGTGCAATCCCTTAATACCTGTTGTTCGGATGCCCTTTCCTGATCTAGTGCTCCTACAAAGTGCTCCTCAGTGGCTGCAGCATGACTGCTGGAAGGCTGCTGAGTTTCCATGGGGTGACTTCAGATGGCCTTGCAGGATGACCTCGAGCAGCTCTGGCCCTAGAAGGCCGGCTGTAGACTGCACCAACTCAGCATGGGTGGCAACAGTCTGGGCTGGCTGGCTGACAGCAGAGGCAAGGACAATGGCGGAGTGGCAGTGGTGTGAACAGGAATGCTGTCATCCTGATAGAGGACAGCAGGGTCCTGCTCCACTGACCTGCTGCCACTCCCCAGGGGCAGCGCCTCAGCATTCCTAGCAATCTATTGGAGCACATTTTGCTGGGCTGCTGTGACATCCTGCTAGCCCTGGTCGACACTGGTACACCCAGCCATGATGGCTGCAGTCTGAGCTTGGGTGGCAGCAAGCTGAGATTGCATAAGAGCAGTCTGGCAGGTTTGCCATTGCACCTTGCAATTCGGTGTACATGCCCATCACCCTTCTTCTGAAGGCCCACCCACTGAAGTCCTCATTTGAGTCCTGTGTAGCAGAACTCGCGCACAAACTTGCCCTCCGGGGAGCTGGTCCCCGAGCTGCCCTTTCCCCATGGCCTTGCTGCAGCCCACTTGTGCCCGGTGCCTCACCCTGTGCTGATCTCCCTTCTATACTATCCTCTAAAGCATGCGCAGTGCCAGTTCATGAGCGGGTGTCTGCGAGTGACAGATGCAGTGACGCTGTGTCTTCTTCTTCTTCTTCTCCCCCCTCGCTCTCCTGCATCGCCTTGGGAACAAGCTGGTCTGGTGCTTGGTCTTGATTAGCTGAAAGCAGAAAGGCACAAGGGTTGGATTGCGCTGAGGGGAGGCTGGGCGGGGTGGGGGGGGGAATGCAAGATATGCATGCATACAGCATCAGCAGCTTGAAAGTGAGAAGAGATTGTGTGATGAGGGGAAAGTGGGATGTGAGAAGAAGGATTAGGAATGAGAATACTGTTGTTTTCCCCAAAGGGTTTAACCTTGGCCTATGCCGTGGCCTCTATTTTCTGCCGCCCAATGATCTCCAGCACTCTCTCCTCCAGCTGACTGAGGTCCTGGATGGCAGCTTGCCCCCTGCCTGTCTGCCGCTGCTCTCACCGATTATGCACAGCCTTGGCCTGTAAGAGAAAGAGAAGTGTGTCAATGAGTGTGGTGCAATATGTTTGGATGATGTGCCCATCGTAGTTGAATAGCTGTCAGTGTGTGCAAGGTGTGAGATGTGGGTGTGAGTGTTGCAGCAGTGGTAAGGTTGTGAACATGAAGTGAAGCCATAATTGTGAGGTCTGAGTGATGATAGGTAGAGATTGTTGGTAGGTGAGTGCTGGGGTGGTGGTGCATTGAGCAGTATGTGAGGCTTGTGTTGCAGATGGTGGGATATGGCATTTGCTGAAGCCTTCACTCGCCTTGACCTGCCATGTGAGGTCATTAAACTTCTTTCAGCTCTGGATGGCCGACCTTGGGACCATAGTGCCAGCTGTCGCATAGGTGGTTATCTCTTGCCAGAGCTTTCAAGAAGTGTGTGGCGAAGACTTCCTAGTAATGTGTGCCTCTCCGCGGCCATGACCAGTGCCTCAAGAGACGCATTGGAGAACCTGCAGGCTCTCGCCCTGTCCTGAGGCTCCGTCATGTGCTTGCACTGCCGTCTTCTTCCGGCTAAAGTTGTGAATGAGGTGCTGCAGAATCAATGCACCTCCCCTTTAAGTACTGAATAAAGCCTGTGCCAAACAATACTGGGAATTAGACTGGAACGATATTGGCCCACCTGTTGAGCAGTAAACCAATGAGCAGCGGTTTTAGCACTGAGATCAATACTACAAACATGTTAATGAAGACCAAGCACTAATTTTGCATGCTACCTAGACCATTTTGACCTGGCACAGCTTAACATCGTTGGGCCTTAACACTGCCCATTTCATGGCTATATCCAATTTCTAGGCCTATGATTCTAAGAGCACAGAGCTCACTTGGCAAACACAACCAAGTTACATCACAGGAAGCCATCTTTGCAGATGTTGTACAACAGATAATATAGAAAAGTACGCAATCTGATATAACTTGTGGCAGGAACTTATGGACTTTGGGACTTGAAGGGTCACTGCACAGCCAACTGTTCCTGAGTGTTTGTTTCCAGAAAAGAATCCTTGAAAGCTGCAATTTTTTTGTTCTGATGAATAAACATTCATGACCAATAGGTTTGCGAGGAATATTTAACAGTCTCTGAATTGTTCATCTGTAATCCAGCAGCATCAGATTACTGATGATTGAATACACATGGTAGGCTTTCCCATCTAGTGACTGTGCTGGCAGTTGATGGCTTGTGCTAAGATGTATCAGTTCTTCCATCCCATAAACGTGAACCTTGTCCCTGTGCTGAAAGATAAGCCAAAGGCAATGAGCTGCTGTGCACCAGCCATTGTTCGGGGCTTCTTATCACATAAGTGGTTCTCACGACTTAGGTTGGCATCATGTGCCAGGGTGCACATTAAAGTCTTTCATCAAGCGTCATTCCATATTCCCATGTGGCGGCTTTGTTGATTGTTCCTTCAGTTGGTATTTTAACAGCTTTGGAGCACATTCAGTACCTTCCAGTCTGCCCATTGAGAGCTGTGCAACAGTAGCAAGGGTGAAATTCATCTTTAAATAGTCAACTAGCATAAACCACTCGAGTAGATGCTAATGTGGTGCTTGCACTTTACCTTGAGCTACCAATATTTCCATTTAATTTTGTGGCTGCATTTTTAAGTGTCTATGTATCACTGCAAATGATGAAGATCCAGCACAATATTGGCTCGGATTTTGCGATTGTAATGTCAGCTAAATTGTCAGCGTTCGCTGTCATTACTGTGTAAAACTGACAGCAACTTCCTTACACTCATGCCATCACTCTCACTCAAACATCTCTTCTTTCCCGCCTTGCAGGAGAAGAGAGCCCACAATAAGAGGGAGAGGGAGAGAACCGGAGGTGGCCCTCCATCATTGGCCACGCTGAATCCAGCAGAGGAGGTCGCCTTAGAGGTCTCAGGAGTTGCAGAGCTGATGGCGGTGGGAGATGGAGAGAGAGGGACTTCTCAGCAACCTGGTGTCAGAATTACATCTCATACAGCCACATGGCATACAGCAGTCACTCATACGGGGACTGATGTCAGCAGCCAGTTAATGTTCATCATGCGCATAATGGTATCATTACCCATTTTTGATATGACATTTCTAAATCATCTCTTTACTCTCCCACAGGTCCATCAAGTGCCCCGCCCCCCACCCCCCACTGTCCAGCCAGAGAAGGAAGACAACTCCTCAGAGCAGCCTCCAGCCTCTGAGGGTGCACCGTCACCAGACCCAAGCACTCCCAGCACCAGCGCAGATACACACACACCTCAGTTGGTCCTATGCGAGAGAGAGTAGTGTTGTCACCTGGTGTCTCACACTGCACAAGTGAGCAAGAGGAAATGGGGGAGAAAGGGACAGCAGTGGAGACTCCTCACTGGAGGGCGCAGGACGCTCCCAGTTCTGCTCAGCTGCATGCAGACGCTGAGCCTCAGGGGCCATCCAGAAAGAGGTGTGATCCTGAAGGTGCAGGAAGAAGTACAGGAGGCTTTGAGAGGTTTTGCGACCGCAATGCCTGCAAATGTGCAGAGAATGGAGGAGTCCATCTCCAACATGAGCACCACCATGTTACAGGCAATGGCAACTGTAGGCTCTTCCATATAAAGGATGGCCACCTGCATGGAACAGTTAATGCGCCACCAACATGAGCACATGCTATCTATCGAGAACAAATGGCAGAGGCCTCCTCTCTAGGAGGGATGTCAACGTAGATTTGGGTCCTCATGGCCCCACTGCTGTGCAGCAAGGTGCTCTACAGCTCCTTGCTAGCAGGGAAATGCGGGTGGCCCAAGAGAGGGACGATGGTGAGAGGGGTCATGGAAGTGGGGGCTCCTCTCAAAGTGCTCCCACTTCCCCCCCATTGCCTCCCACTCAGTCAGAGCCCCAGATGCCTCCTGGGATCGCAATGGTCGAGTCTGCCCCCACAGTTGCAGGAGGAGCAGACTTTGGTGGGGCCATCAGAAATTCCAAAACCCAGAGGACGTCCGCCAAAAGTGTCTACGCAGTCGCAGCAGGAAAGTGAGCAGCCTGCCTCTACCTCTGCTGAAGCCACAGGGGTTGCACCTCATAGAAGCACATGTAAGCAAAAGATGACACATTAGTAGATGCACAAGAGTAACCACTTGAGTGTTTAAAGAAGTGTTTCTATTGAGGTTCCGTTACTCTTATGTCAAATTTCAAACTATATTTTTTTCACCAATTTCCGGTCATGGCAATTTTGTTTGCTATTTTGGAAGTGGCTTAGTGAGTTGGAGTGAATGGTGAGACATAACATTACATTGAGCAATGGGGGTCAGTGTGAAAGGAATGGCTTGGTCATTGTAGGGATGCTTTATGGTGTTGTTGGGGTGGGGGGGAGGGGGGGGAGACCTGGCACAGCATGTGGCAGCCATATGGGTGTAATACTGGAAGTTAAGTAAATCTGGCCATGATGAGGCCATCCCAGGTCTCCCGGGCAGTAATGTGCTCGGGTGCTGGTGGCATCTGGACCTCAGGTTCTTCCTGCTCCTCCTCGTCTTCCAGCTGATGCTTCTCCTCCTGCTCCTCCTCCTCTGAAGAGGCTGTGCGCTCTGCGCCTTGCTCCTCATGCAGCTCTAATCCTCGCCGCTGCGCTATGTTGTGCAGCGCGCAGCAAAGACGACGATTCTGGAGACCCTGGCTGGTGCGTACTGAAGGGCTTCTCCAGATCTATCAAGGTATCTGAAGCGCATTTTCAGCATGCCTGTGGTTTGCTTTGTGACACATCTGATGGACATGTGGCTTTCATTGTATCTCTCCTGGGCCTCAGTACTTGGCCTCCTCAAGGGTGTTCATGAGCTATGTCTTCAGTCGATAGCCCTTGTCTCCCGGCAGCCAGCTGGTAAGTCTGTTTGGAGGTGCGAAGAGCTGAGGGAGGGTGGACTGGCGCTGAACGAGCAAGTCATGGCAGCTGCCAGGGAATTTGGTGCACACATGCATGATGACCTTCCTATGGTTGCAGACAAGCTGCACATTGATGGAGTGGAAGCCCTTGCAGTTCACAAACATTCCTGGGCGATGTGGGGGTGCCCTGATGGCCACATGTATGCAGTCGATGATGCCCTGCACCTGTGGGAAGCCAGTCAGAACCGCAAAGCCGAACGCCCGCTCAGTAACACTGGCTTCATCAGCGGCAGAGTTGATGTAATTGACTGACTTGTCAAGCAGGGCATCGGTGACCTTTTTGATTCATCTGTGGGTGGCCGACTGCGAGATGCCGCAAATGTCTGCTGCAGATCCCTGGAAGGAGCCTGAGGCAAAGACGTTGAGGGCGCTGGTGACCTTGACAGTCACTGGTAAGGCGAATCCACCAGGTCTGGTTCTAGTAAGCTGCAAATGTCATAGAGTCATAGAGTTATACAGCACGGATAGAGGCCCTTCGGCCCATCGTGTCCGTGCCGGCCATCAAGCCCTGTCTAATCTAATCCCATATTCCAGCATTTGGTCCGTAGCCTTGTATGTTATGGCATTTCAAGTGCTCATCCAAATGCTTCTTAAATGTTGTGAGGGTTCCTGCCTCCACAACCCTTTCAGGCAGTGAGTTCCAGACTCCAACCACCCTCTGGGTGAAAAAGTTCTTTCTCAAATCCCCTCTAAACCTCCCGCCCTTTACCTTGAATCTATGCCCCCTAGTTATTGACCCCTCTACTAAGGGAAAAAGCTCCTCAGCATCCATCCTATCTATGCCCCTCATAATTTTGTACACCTCAATCATGTCCCCCTCAGCCTCCTCTGCTCCAAGGAAAACAAACCCAATCTGCCCAGTCTTTCTTCATAGCTGAAGCGCTCCAGCCCTGGTAACATCCTGGTGAATCTCCTCTGCACCCTCTCCAAAGCGATCACATCCTTCCTGTAGTGTGGCGACCAGAACTGCACACAGTATTCCAGCTGTGGCCTAACCAGTGTTTTAGACAGCTCCATCATAACCTCCTTGCTCTTATATTCTATGCCTCGGCTAATGAAGGCAAGTATCCCATATGCCTTTTTTACCACCTTATCCACCTGTTCCGCCGCCTTCAGGGATCTGTGTACTTGCACACCCAGATCCCTCTGCCCCTCCGTCTTGCCTAGGGTCTTACCATTCATTGTGTATTCCCTTGCCTTGTTAGTCCCCCCAAAGTGCATCACCTCGCACTTTTCCGGGTTAAATTCCATTTGCCACTGTTCCGCCCATCTGACCAACCCATCTATATCGTCCTGCAGACTGAGGCTACCCTCCTCGCTATTTACCACCCTTCCAATTTTTGTATCATCCGTGAACTTACTGATCATACCTTTTACATTCATATCCAAGTCATTAATGTAGACCACAAACAGTAAGGGACCCAGCACCGATCCCTGTGGCACCCCACTGGCCACAGGCTTCCAGTCACAAAAACAACCTTCGACCATCACCCTCTGCCTTCTGCCACTAAGCCAGTTTTGTATCCAATGTGCCAAGGCACCCTGGATTCCATGGGCTCTTACCTTCTTGACCAGTCTCCTGTGCGGGACTTTATCGAAGGCCTTACTGAAATCCATGTATACCACATCCACTGCGTTACCCTCATCCACACACCTAGTCACCCCCTCAAAAAATTCAATCAAATTAGTCAGACATGTCTGCGATGACCTGCAATGGTGCGATAGTCTGAGCCTCCTTTGGCACTGCTGCTCAGTCATGTTGAGGAAGCACATCCTCTGCCTGTATAACCTGTGTTTGGGGTATCGCCTCCGATGAGGTGCAGCCCTGCGCTGATGCCCTCTGTCCTATGGAGCATCAGGTCGATGAGGAGAAGGTTGGTGGTGTTGTTGTTGCTGCTGCTGGTGTTGGGGCTCATCCTGGTCCGATTCTGAGGACAAACGTGAGATAGTATAAATGGTACCCATGCTGATGTAAAGAGATGGCAGTTCATGTAGAGATCAGAGAAGCAACCTGTCAATGGTGTGATGAGGAGTAACAATGAGGTGAGAGTGGTTTCTGAATTTGCAGGAAAGACTTGCAAACTCTAGACACCTAAATCTATGCTGAAAATGCAGTCAGCAACAGCATTTCCCTTAGGAAAGTAAGCAGGTGTCAAGTGGAGTATTTATTGTGCTTTCCATGCTCTGTATTAATGACCTTGCACAATGGCATCTGAGCTTCCGGCTCAGGTTGACAGACGTGGTTCCCGAGCTGTGTGATTCCCGTGGTCATGCAATGAAATTCAAAAGGTCTGATTAAAAATACGGTTAAGGGTCTGACAACAAGGTAATAGTAATCTAAATTTGGTCGCCTGCCTCTGCCGTTTTGGGTCCGTGCCGCGCTGACAAACGCATCCGAGATAAGGTTGCGAGGAGGCGGGATGACGGTGGGTTCCCGACGCACTCCGATTTATTTCCACTTTTACTCCAGACCCGCCTCCAATCCCGCATGCATGACAGTAGAAAAATTCTGGACCACATCTTACTGCAGCCTCTAGGTTTTCCTCCAGCAGTTACGAGCGGTACTTTAATTGGAGTGATTGTTGAAAATGTCGACTCGCACATCGAGACTCGCCAGATCCATCCCTGCTCTCCATCCAGACCTCCCCACCCCCGCTCTCTATCCAGACACTCCCCCACTCTCCATCCACACCTCCCTCCGCTCTCCATCCAGACCCTCCCTCCGCTCTCAATCCAGACCCCCTCCGCTCTCCATCCAGACCCCCCTCCGCTCTCCATCCAGAGCCCCCTCCACTCTCTATCTAGACCCTCCCTCCGCTCTCCATCCAGACCCCACTCTGCTCTCCATCCAGACCCACCCTCCGCTCTCCATCCAGACCCTCCCTCTGATCTCCATCTAGACCCCACTCCGCTCTCCATCCAGACCCACCCTCCGCTCTCCATCCAGACCCTCCCTCTGATCTCCATCCAGACCCTCCCTCCGCTCTCCATCCAGACCCTCCCTCCGCTCTCCATCCAGACCCCCCACCGCTCTCCATCCAGACCCCCCTCCGCTCTCCATCCAGACCCTCCTCCGCTCTCCATCCAGACCCTCCCTCCGATCTCCATCCAGACCCTCCCCCGCTCTCTATCCAGACCCTCCTCCGCTCTCTATCCAGACCCCCCTCCACTCTCCATCCAGACCCCCCTCCGCTCTCCATCCAGACCCCCTCCGTTCTCCATCTAGACCCTCCCACCACTCTCCATCCAGACCCCCCTCCGCTCTCTATCCAGACCCCCCTCCACTCTCCATCCAGGCCCCCCTCCACTCTCCATCCAGACCCTCCCTCCGCTCTCAATCCAGACCCCCCTCTGCTCTCCATCCAGACCCCCCTCTGCTCTCCATCCAGACCCCCCTCCGCTCTCCATCCAGACCCCCCTCCGCTCTCCATCTAGACCCTCCCTCCGCTCTCCATCCAGACCCCCCTCCACTCTCCATCCAGACCCCCCTCCGCTCTCCATCCAGACCCCCCTCCGCTCTCCATCCAGACCCTCCCCCGCTCTCTATCCACACCTCCCTCCGCTCTCCATCCAGACCCTCCCCCGCTCTCTATCCAGACCCCCCTCCGCTCTCCATCCAGACCCTCCCCCGCTCTCTATCCAGACCCCCCTCCACTCTCCATCCAGAACCTCCTTCCGCTCTCCATCCATACCTCCCTCCGCTCTCCATCCAGACCCCCCTCCACTCTCTATCCAGACCCTCCTTCCGCTGTCCATCCATACCTCCCTCCGCTCTCCATCCAGACCCCCCTCCACTCTCTATCCAGACCCTCCCTCCGCTCTCCATCCACACCTCTCTCCGCTCTCTATCCAGACCCCCCTCCGCTCTCTATCCAGACTCTCCCTCCGATCTCCATCCAGACCCCCCTCCACTCTCCATCCAGACTCTCCCTCCGATCTCCATCCAGACCCCCCTCCACTCTCCATCCACACCTCCCTCCGCTCTCCATCCAGACCCTCCCTCCGATCTCCATCCAGGTCCCCTCCGCTCTCCATCCACACCTCCCTCCGCTCTCCATCCAGACCCTCCCTCCGCTCTCTATCCAGACACTCCCTCCGCTCTCCATCCAGACCCCCCTCCGCTCTCCACCCAGACCCCCCTCCACTCTCCATCCAGACCCTCCCTCCGCTCTCTATCCAGACCCTCCCTCCGCTCTCCATCCACACCTCTCTCCGCTCTCTATCCAGACCCCCCTCCGCTCTCTATCCAGACTCTCCCTCCGATCTCCATCCAGACCCCCCTCCACTCTCCATCCAGACTCTCCCTCCAATCTCCATCCAGACCCCCCTCCACTCTCCATCCACACCTCCCTCCGCTCTCTATCCAGACCCCCTCTGCTCTCAATCCAGACCCTCCCTCCGCTTTCCATCCAGACCCTCCCCCGCTCTCAATCCAGACCCCCCTCCGCTCTCCATCCAGACACTCCCTCCGCTCTCCATCCAGACCTTCCCTCCGCTCTCCATCCAGACCCTCCCCCGCTCTCAATTCAGACCCTCCCTCCGCTCTCCATCCAGACCCCCCTCCGCTCTCTATCCAGACCCCCCTCCGCTCTCCATCCAGACCCTCCTCCGCTCTCCATCCAGACTCTCCCTCCGATCTCCATCCAGACCCCCCTCCACTCTCCATCCAGACTCTCCCTCCAATCTCCATCCAGACCCCCCTCCACTCTCCATCCACACCTCCCTCCGCTCTCTATCCAGACCCCCTCTGCTCTCAATCCAGACCCTCCCTCCGCTTTCCATCCAGACCCTCCCCCGCTCTCAATCCAGACCCCCCTCCGCTCTCCATCCAGACACTCCCTCCGCTCTCCATCCAGACCTTCCCTCCGCTCTCCATCCAGACCCTCCCCCGCTCTCAATTCAGACCCTCCCTCCGCTCTCCATCCAGACCCCCCTCCGCTCTCTATCCAGACCCCCCTCCGCTCTCCATCCAGACCCTCCTCCGCTCTCCATCCAGAATGTGGTTGGATGCTATAATAAAAACAGAAGATGCTGGAAATACTCAGCAGGTCAGGCAGCATCTGTGGAGACAGAAACAGAGTTAACGTTTCAGGGCAAAGACCTTTTGTCAGAACAGGTCATCGACCTGAAACGTTAACTCTGTTTCTCTCTCCACAGACGCTGCCTGACCTGCTGAGTATTTCCAGCATTTTCTGTTTGTATTTCAGATTTCCAGCATCCGCAATATTTTGCTTATGTATTTTTGGTTGGATGCTCCTTGCTCCCTGACGTGCCCTGTTGGAATTGCCGTTATTGGATGGGCTAGCTTTCTACTGCTGGCCTGGAGTGGTTATTGCGATTGGTCGAGCTGACCACATTGACACCGCTGCTGCTGAAATCCACCGTTTTCCCCATTTTAGCAGGGAAGTAATAAGCAGTAGTTGAGAAAGTAAAGCAGACACAATGATCAAAAAGCTTCACGTCTTACCATTTAACCAAAAAATCACAGAAAGCTTAAAGTACACATGCATATGCCATGCGAATATTGAGATCACAGGTCCAACGACGGTGTCTAGTACTCATTTTTTTATTAACTAAGAAAAATACGGATGAGTCTTGACTCAGTGTTAGTGCTACCACTTCTGGGTCAGAAGGTTGTAGGTTCGAGCACCACTCCAGACAGGCCCGGTCCCTGAATACTGGGTTGGCATCCAGTGGTGGGTCTTGTGTCTGATGGGAGTGGAATGGTGACCACCCACCCACATCTCGCTGCTTCTCCTGGTAAGGAATTGTGGGTCAGGCTAACCACTTGTCCATGTTAAAAAAGGGACTTCTAGTTCCGGAAACAACCCAGTGCAAAATCTGCTGG
Organism: Somniosus microcephalus; assembly: GCF_052327205.1. Classification (NCBI taxonomy): domain Eukaryota; kingdom Metazoa; phylum Chordata; class Chondrichthyes; order Squaliformes; family Somniosidae; genus Somniosus; species Somniosus microcephalus. Next base: position 139,219,516 of record NC_140989.1, on the reverse strand, counting down.
ATGGAAAGTTGTGGAAGAAATGGGATGCCTCATGTGACAGAAGAGAGGAAGAATCTAAAATGCTATTAGCCACATTTGGATTTCCAATCAATCACATCTGGATTCCCAATCAATCACATCTGGATTCCCAATTAGCCGCATGTGACAAGTGGCTAACATATTTAGACAACACTCTTCTGAATGGATGAGCTATGCTGGGCTGTATGACTTTCCTTGTCTTTATCTATTGTGCGTTCTTGTGCCCCAATTAAACATTGCAAAAACAGTTTTGTAAATGTATCAATATGCTACAACCTTCATAAGGAGACATGTTATTTGATGAATTAGATATTGCAACAATTAAAAAGAACTGAGTGTACCAATTTTTGATACATTTGATACAAAGCACTTAGAGTAATAGGGAGGGGGATTAAATACACTGCATTGATTTGTTTATTTTTAGTTCTAAGTTGTTTAGATTTAAATTTCAACTGACATCGTAAGATTAGATTCAGCGGCACTGTATTTCGGTGGAGCTGAGAACTGGATTTTATTTAGCCAGAAGTCCAGCTTCCTCCACAAGAGAGGCAATTGAGATCATGTTGGCGATAGTTATCTCTGTATTGTAAGTGGGGAAAAAAATGCTAATTCCAACAGGATAATTAAAAAGGGAACTTGCTCAGACAAATCAGTAAGGAAAATTGGCAGATAAGATAGTGGACAAACAATAGGAAATTTTCAGGGTACAAATTAGGATACAAACTAGACATATTCCCCACAAGAAATACAGAGGGTGCAGCTGAAAAACCATTGGAGTTCCTCGGATTCGTAAATAAATTCAAATAAGACTTTAACAAAAAGGGCATGTGACAAATCTAGGACCGATAACATAAAAGAAAGTCAAGTGGAGAATAGAAAATATAGAGGGGAAGCTATAAAGGTAAGAGTGTATGACAATATACCAGCAGTTGACATAAAGGGTAACAGTAAAGCCTCTCGCTGGCCCAAGAATCTTGCTGTAAATTTCAAATTTATTTTATTGAACATGAAATAGATCATCTTGGGGTTCCTACACCTTTACAAACCAGCCCTGTGTTATAATATCGACTGAGCTTCTCAGTTTACAATTAACATATTTCAACTCAGTTTATCATTAAGATTACACCAGAAAACCAGGATGCTTACTATGGTGGTAAAAGGAGTCCTGTTTAAATTGTGCGTTTTGTAAATGGCTTGACTGCATGGGGGAAAATACTCCATTCCAATTTATTTATTAGCATTAAAGACAGCAGCAGAAATTTTTAGTTGATGGGGAGGGTGCTGTGTTATGATATAATGTTAACGATTGTATAACACCAATTAATACTGGCTCACCTTCTTAAACCATTTGTTATGTGGCTCATTGGAAGTAGCAACTGCCCGTTATTAATTGTTCCATACTGCAGTTAGTTGTCAGTTCAGTTGCACCCACCTGATACAGACCTTGACATGTTTTTTCCAGTTCTGTGTTGGATGTCTAAAGAAAGCGTTCCACTACAAGGGAAAGCAGACAGCCCTGTCCTGTCCATCACTATCTGAAGTACTTCCTGATGGCTTTCCAGCAGAGTAGCATAGGAATCTTCAGCATGGCCATCTGCTTTCCCTCGCGTGAGGTTCAAATATATCACATGCGAGCGGTCACCTATTGGGAGGGAGAAATAAGACAAGCAGGAATCTTAATCAAAACAAATTTGGACCATATTCTGACAGCCATTCCACCTGCGGCTCGGAATTGCACCTGAGATTGCACTGGCACTGCCATCAGAATAGAGGAATGGCTCGGAAATAAATGATGGACAACAGATAGGTCATGGTGTGCCAGTTCCCAGCTGCTGGCACTGACTGATAGTGCAGCTCACTTCCAAACTGTTGTCTGTTCAGCGACTGACTGTGAAATCAAACTTAAAGTTGAAAAAATGTTTTATTTTATATATAGATCTAATTTTTTTATTGCTGAAGTGAGGCACTTGTGTTTGCGTTCTGACAGAAGGCTGAACAGATGATGTACTCAGGCATCCCGTTAAAGACCAGCACTAAATTCACAATCTAGTTTGTTTTTTTGTTCCTGCTTCCCTGCTTCAGTAACTGTTGTGTGTGGGAATTAAGTTTATTGCAGCTATTCAGTGAATTATCTGAAAAATACTGTTCACTTGGCTGGAAGCAGACGGTAGGCTGGGCGGACGAGGGGCAAAAGACTCCGCCATCAAACAACAGCAAACAGGCAATGAAGAGGTTATTTCAAAGGCCCTCTTTGGAAGCATCAGAGTCAGGCCACAGCCCCTCCCTGACATACACAAGACTCTTTATTTTCTTTTGTCTCTGGTAGCACTAAACCTGTTTCATGAGGCCAGTAACCTCAATAAAACCCAATAAGAAAATAATCAACACATGGTGAATTTGAGGAGAAGAAAAGCCACTTCAAAAAAAAATGGTCATTCTGCAAGCCTTCAGTGCATTGTAACCATCTGGTGCACTGCGATAACAATGAATAGGATAATTGAGTCCCAAATAACTTCTTTCTAGGTACAAATAATAGTACTCACCCTGATTTGTATTCTTCACGGCAGTCTTGCCCCATCATTTCACGGCACATCTGCCCCATTTGATCAATATTGAGCAGCAGATGACTTACCACACTTAATTAAGTCAATATAATTCTTCTCAAACGAGCAGAGAGTTTGGACTAAGATGGGAAGAAAGGAACTGCAAATGAGACTTTAGTGGCTCTATTTTGTAGTGTCAATGGAGATTGATGACAATCTCATGCCACCAAGGTACTCTCAATCAGACGGCTGTGAAAGGATTCGCCCAGTTCATAACAGCTGGGTGTAAGCTACAGAAGGCCTACTTTCACCCATACGTGCTCCTTCCAGTGTCTGAGGCCACTCAAAAGCATAATCCTGCTTTTCAAAAGTGTTACATTTCATTTGATTTGATTTCAATGAGGCTGGACACCTCGCATCATTAAAGAGTCTCTCAGTAAGAATGGGCTGAATTAGGGACTGGCTTTGTCCAAATTCAAATGTGATCTGACTTCTGATGTAAACATGTTAGCAAGGGGGAAAATAAGTAGCAATATTTAAACATGTCTAGCTGTTAAAATGGCAGCAGGTTTATAGCTCTTGTTTCTGTGTTTTTATTTGTTAAATTAGTATCCAATAGAGTTTAAACAAGTGTCAGCCGTGACTCAGTTGGTAGCACTCTCGCCTCTGAGTCAGAACAGTTGTGGGTTCATAGTCCCACTCCAGAGACTTGACTACAAAACTCCAGAGACTTGACTACAAAAATCTAGGCTGACACTCCAGTGCAGTACTGAGGGAGTGCTGCACTGTTGGAGGTGCTGTCTTTCAGATGAGACGTTAAACCGAGGCCCTGCCTGCCCTCTCGGATGGATGTAAAAGATCCCATGGCACTATTTCAAAGAAGAGCAGGGAGTTATCCCTGGTGTCCTGGCCAATATTTATCCTTCAATCAACATAATTAAAAAACAGATTATCTGCTCTTTATCACATTGCTGTTTGTGGGAGTTTGCTGTGCGCAAATTGGCTGTCGCGTTTCCTACATTACAACAGCGACTATACTTCAAAAGTACTTCATTGGCTGTAAAGCGCTTTGGGACGTCCGGTGTTTGTGAAAGGCGCTATATAATTGCAAGTCTTTCTTTCTTGTGCAGAATCATTTTTGTAATATTTTTAATTTTAATGAGATGGCCATTGCATTTCCATACAATAAATAATATCACTCGAGGACTAATTGAAGTAAGTGCATGGATATTTGTTCAAATCATAGAATCATACAGCACAGAAGGAGGCCATTCGGCTTATCGTGCCTGTGCTGGTTCTTTGGTAGAGCTATCCAATTGATCCCACTCCCCTGCACTTTCCCCATAGTCATGTACATTTTTCCACTTCAAGTATTTATCCAATTCCCTTTTGAATGTTACTATTGAATCTGCTTCCACCACACCTTTCAGGCAGTGTATTCCAGATCACAACAACTGGCCATGTAAGAAAAATGTTTCCTCATGTTGCCTCTGGTTCTTTTGCCAATCACCTAAAATCTGTGTCCTCTGGTTATCGATCCTTCTGCCACTGGAAACGATTTCTTACTATTTACTCTGTCAAGCCCATTCATGATTTTGAACACCTCTATCAAATCTCCTCTCAACCTTCTCTGCTAAAGTGCGTATTATCAAACAACCTCAGTTTTAGTTTACAGCAATCTCATAGTTTGATGCCTCTAACAGCCCTTTCACTCTCGAATCTGTCTGGAACTTACGTTAGTGCTGCTGTACTGCCTTAGTTTTCAGAAGCTGTTGTTCATTTGCTGTCTCCATTCAAATTAGCAGCAAAAAGCCAAAAGAGAAGGAAAAACCGGAGATTTTAAAAAAAGAGAATAAGTACAAAAATGCTCGAAGTCTGAAATAAATAAGAAATGCCCGGTAGGTCAATCAGCATCTGAAAGAGAAAGATAGGTGAATGTTTCAGGTGAGGTCCGTCACCAGAGCTCCAAAAAATGTGGGTCAGGAATGAGGACATTTCCAGTTTGAGAATTATGTGGCCCTGGAATTTATGCTGTGTGGTACGGAGGCAAATGAGCTCATTTGAAATTCTCCTCTTTAATATTTTAGCAGGAGTGTTGACCCGTTTACGTTCGACAGTAAACGTTTCCACTAAAATGGTGGAGAGAGGAATTTCAAAGGAGTGCATTAACGCTCACATACCAGTACCCCACCGTGTAGATTCAGGGCCTGTGTCTCTATAGCATTACACCACTGCGGGGATATCCTCTAATTCTCCCACTTGAGTTTCTCATTTGTCGTATATTAAACACAATGCGAGGATGATTTTAACTTTTATCACCGGGCAGAAGCTGGGTGATAGCGAATCAGCCGCCTGCGTTAAACCCTGTCCGAATTTCTTTTCCACGGACTTCACAATCGGACAGAGTGCAAAACGCCCGACCATTAAAGTCAAAATTACCTCCCCCCCACCTGCAATTTTGACTAATATGTAAATAAACAACAACCTGACAATCTGGGGAATCCATGGACTTTGAAACAGTTTAATTTTCTGTTTGCTGCGATTTTGTAGGACGCTCGCAAGATTCTCCATTGATTCAAAGTTCTGTTTTCTGCAGAGCTAATTGATTACAGAGCTGGTGCTAAAATATTCACAGGACCCTCTCCATCTTGTCAGGTTCCATCATACTCTTGTGTGTTGCTCATTTGTATGGCTCAATGCTGACAAATTGCAGTAGTTCAACCAGCAAAGCTGCAATACTGTGAGCCATTTGCATGGCCTCACTTGTTTTGAATGGGCTGATAATGAGCCTCAACATAATACTCCTTTTCATAGCTTGGGGAGCCCGAGGAGCGATGAATATCAACATGAACAGTGATGAATATCAACATGAACAGTGATGAATATCAAAAAGGTGTGAGATTGTTTATGAGGGCAACGTACTTTGTTCAAATGCAAGCTTGCCGTGATCTCTTCCTGGGCCTTGAACAGGTTTATATTGGAGTAGCGCTAAAAAAAAATGAAGTAAATTGTTTGTGGTTTGACAAGTACTTTTTAAGATAAGTGTTGTTATCTTGAATGCATAATCGAGGCTGACACTCCAATGCAGTACTGACAGAGTGCTATACTGTCAGAAGCACTGATCTTTGGAGGAAATGTTATATAGAGGTCCTGTCTTTTCATTGATTCATGTGAACATTTTTTGTAGATCAGGGCAGTTCTCCTGATGTACTGGCCAATACTCCTCCCTCAATCAATATCAAAAACAGATTTACTGGTCAATCATCTATTATTGCTTTTTGTGATCTTGTGTGCGAAATAGCTGCCATGTTTGCCTACATAACTACAGTCTTCAGACTAATTCATATTAAGCGCTTTGAGACATTATGGAGAGATGTAATAAGGTACTTTATAAAAGCTTGAGGGGGAAAAATTCAGTTGCTTTGCACCTCCCATTAGAGGGCGCTAATGGGGCGCACAGCAACTAGCGCCTGGGTGAGGCGCCGCCAATGCCTCCCGCGAAATTCAGCGGGAGGCTAGCGGCAGCGGTAACTGGTAGCGCCCCACGGCGCTGCGCCACCGGCGATTATGTCATCGCCATGCGCAGCGCCCCTCTCGTGCCCTGGCCGCGATCTTTGGTAACGCCCCCTGACTCACCACTGGACGCTATGTCCGACGGGGTCAGGGGGGTCTACCTGCGGCCGGGGCAGTGATATTTAAAGGCGAGGTGCCGGGCAGCCTTTTTTGTTGCTGGCCGCCTGCCAGCAGCTGCCTCCACTGCCATCCCCGGCCTCCTTAGCCGCACCCCCGACCCCCCCCCCGCGGAGTGCCAGCTGCGCTCCATGAGCCCAGCACTTCTCTTGAGTGGTAGCAGTGGGGGAATTAAAAACCAGAGCGTGTCAGGAAGGGACAGAAGGTATGATGATAAAGCTAAAGTAGTAAAAGGGGTAAAAACAGGAATAAATTGTCAGAAAACATATTTGAAAGTTCTTTATCTGAATGCACGCAGCATTCGTAACAAAATAGATGAGTTGACGGTACAAATAACTACACATGGTTATGATCTGGTGGCCATTACGGAAACATGGCTGCAAGTTGATCTTGACTGGGAACTAAACATACAAGGGTATTTGACAATTAGGAAGGACAGACAGGAAGGAAAGGGAGGTGGGGTTGCTATGTTAATCAAGGATGGAATCACTGCAATAGTCAGAAATGATATTGGGTCAAAGGATCAGGATAGTGAAACAGTTTGGGTGGAGATAAGGAATAATAAGCGGAAAAAGTCACTAGTGGGCGTAGTCTATAGGCCTCCTAACAGTTGCAACTCTGTTGGTCAGAGTATAAATCAAGAAATAGTTGGGGCTTGTAATAAGGGAACAGCTATAATCATGGGGTATTTTAACTTTCATATTGACTGGACTAATCAAATTGGGCATGGCAGCCTTGAGGAAGAGTTCATAGAGTGTATTAGGGATGGGTTCCTTGAGCAGTATGTAACTGAACCAACCAGGGGGCAGGCAATCTTAGATCTGGTCCTGTGTAATGAGACAGGATTAATAAAAAATGTCCCAGTAAAGGATCCCCTTGGAATAAGTGACCATAATATGGTTGAATTCCAAATTCAGTTTGAGGGTGAGAGAGTTCAATCTCAAACCAGCGTACTGAGCTTAAATAAAGGAGACTATGAAGGTATGAGAGTAGAATTGACTAAAGTGGACTGGGAAAACAGATTAAAGTGTAAGATGGTACAAGAGCAGTGGTCTACATTCAAGGAGATATTTCACATCTTTCAAGAAAAATATATTCCACTGAGGAGAAAGGGGAGTAAAAGAAAAGACAGCCACCCGTGGCTTAGTAAAGTAATAAAGGATAGTATCCGACTGAAAACAAGGGCATATGAAGTAGCCAAATCGAGTGGGAGGATAGAAGATTGGGAAGCATTTAAAAGCCAGCAAAGAATAACGAAAAGATTAATTAAAAAAGGGAAGATAGATTATGAAAGTAAACTAGCAAAAAATATAAAAACAGATAGCAAGAGTTTCTACTGCTATATAAAAAAAAAGGGTGGCTAAAGTGAACGTTGGTCCCTTAGAGGATGAGACCGAGAAACTAGTGGTGGGGAACATGGAGATCGCAAAGACGCTGAACAAATATTTTGTATCAGTCTTTACGGTAGAGGACACTAAAAATATCCCAGCACTGGACAAGCAGGGGGCAATGGGAGGGGGGGGGAGGAGCTAAACACGATTAAAATCACTAAGGAGGTGGTACTCAGTAAAATAATGGGACTTAAGGCGGATAAATCCCCCGGACCTGATGGCCTACATCCTAGGGTCTTGAGAGAAGTAGCGGTAGGGATTGTGGATGCATTGGTGATTATTTTCCAGAAATCCCTGGACTCAGGAAAGGTCCCGGCAGATTGGAAAACTGCTAATGTAACACCCTTATTTAAGAAGGGAAGTAGACAAAAAGCTGGAAACTATCGACCAGTTAGCCTAACATCTGTGGTTGGTAAAATGTTGGAGTCCATTATTAAGGAAACAGAAACAGAGCATTTGGATAAACATAATTTAATAGGACAAAGTCAGCATGGTTTCATGAAGGAGAAGTCATGTTTGACAAATTTGCTCGAATTCTTTGAGGACGTGACATACAAGGTGGATAAAGGGGAACCAGTGGATGTGGTGTATTTGGACTTCCAAAAGGCATTTGACAAGGTGCCACACAAAAGATTACTGATCAAGATAAAAAATCACGGGATTGGGGGTAATATACTGGCATGGGTGGAAGATTGGCTATCTAACAGAAAACAAAGAGTTGGGATAAATGGTTCGTTCTCGGGCTGGCAATCAGTAACTAGTGGTGTTCCGCAGGGGTCAGTGCTGGGACCCCAACTCTTTACAATCTGTATTAATGATTTGGAGGAAGGGACCGAGTGCAACATACCCAAGTTTGCTGATGATACAAAGATGGGAGGGAAAGCAATGAGTGAGGATGACATAAAAAACTTGCAAAAGGACATAGACAGGCTAAGTGAGTGGGCAGAGATTTGGCAGATGCAATATAATGTTGGAAAGTGTGAAGTTATGCACTTTGGCAGAAAAAATCAAAGAGCAAGTTATTATCTAAATGGAGAGTGCAAAATGCTACAGTACAAAGGGATCTGGGGGTCCTGGTGCATGAAACACAAAAAGTTAGTATGCAGGTGCAGCAGGTGATCAGGAAGGCCAATGGAATCTTGGCTTTTATTGCAAGGGGGATGGAGTATAAAAACAGGGAAGTCTTGCTGCAGTTATACAGGGTATTGGTGAGGCCACACCTGGAATACTGCGTGCAGTTTTGGTTTCCATATTTAAGAAAAAATATACTTGCTCTCGAGGCGGTTCAGAGAAGGTTCACTCGGTTGATTCCGGAGATGAGGGGGTTGACATATGAGGAAAGGTTGAGTGGATTGGGCCTCTACTCATTGGAGTTCAGAAGAATGAGAGGCGATCTTATCGAAACATATAAGATTGTGAGGGGGCTTGATCGGGTGGATGCGGTGAGGATGTTTCCACTGATGGGTGAGACTAGAACTAGGGGGCATAATCTTAGAATAAGGGGCTGCCGTTTCAAAACTGAGATGAGGAGAAACTTCTTTACTCAGAGGGTAGTAAATCTATGGAATTTGCTACCCCAGAGAACTGTGGAAGCTGCAACATTAAATAGATTTAAAACAGAGATAGACAGTTTCCTAGCTGATAAGGGAATTAGGGGTTATGGGGAGAGGGCAGGGAAGTGGACGTGAGTCTAGGTTCGGATCAGCCATGATCCTATTGAATGGCAGAGCAGGCCCAAGGGGCCGTATGGCCTACTCCTGCTCCTACTTGTTATGTTCTTATAACCTTTACACCTTAGCTATTGACCCCATTCCCAAAGGCAAACCCAACCGTGCGCAACCACAAAATCCTTTTTGACACTGAGTGAAGCTTCAAATCACATCTTCAGTCCATCACAAGACCACCTATTTCCATCTCTGAAATGTCTCCTGCAATGCCAGTGAAAGTCTCATTCATACCTCTGATTTTCCAGGCTCAGCTTTTCCAACACTATCCTTGCTGGCCTCTGGAACCTCATCCTACGCAAACACCAACTGACCCAAAATTCTGTACTATGTCCTGCTCACCTTTCACGTCAGTCCTTGACCACCTTTGCTGGCTTACCTTCTTCTGATGGGCTGATTTTGAGAATCCTTATCCTCGTTTACAAATCTCTCCATGGTATCACTCCACCCTTTCTCTGCAACATCTTTCAGTGTTATGTGATAGCTTGCATCCTGTGTTCTTCTGAGTCTGAATCCCTCCAGTATTGATGAGAGAGCATTTGCCTTTGCTACATTTCTTCCAATCTTCAAAAGTCACCTCAAAGCCTACCTTTCAAGCACAGCTTTGATGATCTCCCATAAGCTTCTCCCAATTCTTCCTCAGTGCCCATTCAGTCTCCTTTGTGAAATGACTTAGGATGCTAAAGTTATTCTTCTTCTTGTTGATTCAAGTCCTACACTAGGATTTACATGTATAAACTAGGCTGATACATAAGAACATAAGAAATAAGAGCAGGAGTAGGCCAAACGGCCCCTCGAGCCTGCTCCACCATTTAGTAAGATCATGGCTGATCATTGACCTCAACTCCACTTTCCCGCCCTTTCCCCATAGCCCTTGATTCGCCTAGAGTCCAAAAATCTATCTATCTCAGCCTTGAATAGACTCAAAGACTCAGCATGCACAGCCCTCTGGGTCAGAGAATTCCAAAGATTCACAACCCTTTGAGTGAAGAAATTCCTCCTCATCTCAGTCTTAAATGGCCTACCCCATATTCTGAGACTATGCCCCCTAGTTCTAGAGACTCCAGCCAGGGGAAACAACCTCTCAGCATCTACCATGTCAATCGCCTTCAGAATCTTGTATGTTTCAATGAGATCACCTCTCATTCTTACAAGCTCCAGAGAGTATAGGCCCATTCTACACAATCTCTCATCATAGGACAGCCCTCTCATCCCAGGAATCAATCTAGTGAACCTTCGTTGCACCGCCTCCAAGGCAAGTATATCCTTCCTTAGATAAGGAGACCAAAACTGTGCACAGTACTTCAGGTGTGGTCTCATCAAGGCCCTGTACAATTGTAGCAAGACTTCCTTACTCTTATACTCCAACCCCCTTGCAGTAAAGGCCAACATGCCATTTGACTTCCTCATTGCTTGCAGTAACTGCATACTAGCTTTCTGCGTTTCTTGCACGAGGACACCCAAATCTCTCTGAACACCAACATTTGAAAGTTTCTCACCATATAAAAAATATTCTGTTTTTCTATTCTTCCTACCAAAGTGAATAACCTCACATTTCCCTACATTATACTCCATCTGCCACCTTACTGCCCACTCACTTAGTCTGTCCAAATCACCTTGCAGACTCTTTGTGTTCTCCTCACAGCTCACTGTCCCACCTAGCTTTGTATCACCAGCAAACTTGGATACATTACACTCGGTCCCTTCATCTAGGTCATTAATATACATTGTAAATAGCTGAGGCCCCAACATTAATCCTTGTGGCACCCCACTAGTTACAACCTGCCAACTTGAAAAAGATCCGTTTATCCCTACTCTCTGTTTTCTGTTCGTTAACCAATCCTCTATCCATGCTACCATATTACCCCCAATCACATGAGCCCTTATCTTGTGTAATAACCTTTTATGTGGCACCTTATCGAATGCCTTTTGGAAATCCAAATATACTACATCCACTGGTTCCCCTTTATCTACCCTGCTAGTTACATCCTCAAAAAACTCTAATAAATTTGTCAAACATGATTTCCCTTTCATAAAACCATGTTGACTGCCTAATCATGTTATGATTTTCTAAGTGCCCTGTTACCACTTCCTTAACAATGGATTCCAGCAGTTTCCCGACGACTGATGTCAGGCTAACTGGCCTGTAGTTCCCTGTTATTTCCCACCCTTCTTTCTTGAATAGCGGTGTTACATTTGCGACCTTCCAATCCGCTGGGACCATTCCAGAATCTAGGGAATTTTGGAAGATCAAAACCAATGCATCCAATATCTCTTCAGCCACCTCTTTTAGAACCTTAGGATGTAGGCCGTCAAGTCCAGGGGATTTGTCAGCTTTTAGTCCCATTAGTTTCTCTAGTACTTTTTCTCTACTTATATTAATTACGTTAAGTTCCTCACCCTCATTAGACCCTTGTTTCCCCACCATTTTTGGTATGCTTTTTTGTGTCTTCTACTTAGAAGACAGATACAAAATATTTGTTTAACTATTCTGCCATTTCCTTATTCCCCATAATAATTTCTCCTGTCTCAGCCTCTAAGGGACCAACATTTACTTTTGCTATTCTTTTCCTTTTTACATACTTGTAGAAACTCTTACAATCTGCTTTTATATTTCTTGCTAGTTTTCTCTCATATTCTATTTTTTCCCTTTTTATCAATTTTTTGGTCAACCTTTGCTTGTTTCTGAAACTCTCCCAATCCTCGGGCTTTGCAACATTATAAACTTCTTCTTTCAATTTAATGCTATCCTTAACTTCTTTAGTTAGCCACGGTTGGATCACTTTTCCCGTGGAGTTTTTGTTTCTCAATGGAATGCATATTTGTTGAGAATTATGAAATATTTCCTTAAATGCTAGCCACTGCTTATCTACCGTCATACCTTTTAATCTATTTTTCCAATCTACTTTAGCCAACTCACCCCTTATAACTATGTAATTGGCTTTATTTAAGTTTAAGACTCTAGTTTCAGACTTAGGCAAGTCACTCTCAAAATTAACATGAAATTCTATCATATTATGATCACTCTGCCCCAGAGGATCCTTTACTATGAGATTATTAATTAACCCTGTCTCATTACATGATACAAGATCTAATATAGCCTGTTCCCTTGTTGGTTCCATGACATATTGTTGTAGGAAACTGTCCCGTATGCATTCCATGAACTCGTCCTCCAGACTACCTTTGCCGATTTGATTTGTCCAGTCTATATGAAGATTAAAGTCCCCCAAGTATATTGCCTTACATTTGCTGCAAGCTGCTACTATTTCTTGATTAATATTCTGTCCAATGGTATAGCTACTTTTAGGGGGCCTATATACTACTCCTACCAGTGTTTTCTGCCCCTTGTTATTCCTTATCTCCACCCATACTGATTCTACTTCCTGATCTTCTGAGCTGAGATCCTTTCTCGCTACAGTCTTTATGTCATCCTTTATTATCAGGGCTGCTCCCCCTCCTTTTCCATTCTGTCTGTCTTTTCAAAACGTCAAGTACCCTGGAACATTTAGTTCCCAACCTTGGCCACCTTGCAACCATGGGGGTGATTTTCATTCAGAAGTCGGGAAGGAGGCGGGACAACAACTTTCGGGGTTGTAGTCCTGCCTCCATTGAGATGCGGCCAATCCATGCGATTTTAACTTGATTGACCTTGTTGAGCCCGCCCAGAGGGCTCAGCAGGCCAATTAAGGGCCACCCGGCAACAGGTGATGTCACAGACTGAAATTTTATCTGTCAAGACGTTTTGACAGATGAAATATCAGTGTTTCACAGCTGTTTGAAACTGTCAAACACTGACAGTCTTACTTCTAACACAGACTCAGTTAGAAATCTCACTGGCACAGAAAGCTGCAGGCTGTCACTTTTGACAGTTCACAGCCATTCTGCTTTCTGTGCCGGTTAGAAGATGGACTCCCGAAACCTAAAGGAAGGAAGGCTGAAAAGGTAAGTACAGGTAATTTAAACTTCTTAATACACTTTAGACACACCAAACACACTTACCTTTGCACTCATGCACACATTACTCACCTGAACACCGACATCTCGACCACTCCAAGTCCTTCAACCCGACGGCACGACTCCTCTAACTTGGTGTGGTTTGGAGCCATCGGGAATCCCACACTTCAAGCTTTAAAATAGGGATTAAGCTAAAAACTGCCTGTTAACTAGCTGTTAACAGGCAGTTAATTGTCACTAATCCCTTCCCACCTCGGGTAGGCGGGTCCCAGTGCGGGGCGGGTACCCGCCTCCTTTGAAACTTACATGGAGGCGGGTTAGGGGCGGGATGGTGTCGGGACCCCCGAATTCGGGACTTTAACCCCCCGCATGCCTCCAATCCCGACTCCACGGGTCAATGAAAATCGACCCCCATGTCTCTGTAATGGCTATTTGATCAAACCCATTTATCTCTATTTGTGCCACTAGTTCATCTATCATGTTACGAATGCTTCATGCATTCAGATAAAGAGCCTTTAATTTAAATATTTTACCATTATTCCCTGCTTTGACCTTATTCTCTGCTGTACTGCTACCATTAAACTCCCTGTCCCTTCCTGTCACAAACTGCTTATTTTTACCCAAATCGCTACACTGCTGTATTGCCTTGACCTTTCTCTTTAGATTTCTAAATTTCCCCTCACCTGACTCCTACCCCCACCTTTTTAGTTTAAAGCCCTAGTTATTCGATTTGCCAGGACGCTGGTCCGAGCCCGGTTTAAGTGGAGTCCATCCCGATGTAGATTAATTTCCCAGTACTGGTGCCAGTGCCCCATGAATTGAAACCCCATTTTCCCACACCACTCTTTGAGCCACGCATTTAACCCTCTGATCTGCTTGACACTATGCCAATTTGCACATGGCTCAGGTAGTAATCAAGATATTATTACCCTTGTGGTTCTGCTTATTAATTTAGACCCTAGCTCCTCAAACTCCCTCAGCAGAACCTCATTCTTAGTTCTACCTATGTCATTGGTTCCTACATGGACCATGACAACTTGATCCTCCCCCTCCAACTCCAAGTTCTTCTCCAGTCACGAGGAGATATCCTTAACCCTGACACCGGGCAGGCAACACAGCCTTCAGGACTCTCTTTCGCGGCTGCAGAGAACAGTATCTATCCCCCTGATTATACTGTCCCCTACTACTGCCACATTCCTTCCTTCTTCTCCCACTTGGATGGCCCCTTGTACCAGTGCAATTCTGAATGAGCGCTGCATTTCTGGATGTATCCTCTTCCTTCACCCCCTCCCTCACAACCTATCCACTCTGGGGTCTCTCAGCCCTGTATCTCCTTTTGCTGTACCCACTTGAACATTTTCGCCCATTGACCTCAGCCCTCTAACATTAGCTATTCCCCATGGCATCTAATCTCCTTTGACCTGAACCACCACCCCACCCCCCCAGTCCCCCATTCAAGCCTGAGCTTCAATAGACACCCGTGTAAATATGTGGATGGAGCTAGTTTGGAGGCACAGTGGGATCACTTAATGTTTGGAGGCCTTTGAGGTAAAGTAATTGTAAGTATAGGAAGCGTTACAAACTTTACCATTAATGTGAAAGCAATTCCAGTCATTACACTCATTTGTGACTGCCGGACGTGCCAAAAAAATATCATCGGGATGTGGGTATTGCTGGCAAAGCCACAGTAATTACCCATCTCTAGATGCCCTGAGGAGGTGGTGGTGAGCTTCTTCTTGAACTGCTGCATTCCTTGTGCTGATGATGTTTCCACAGTGCTGTTAGGTAGGGACGTCCAGGATTTTGACCCAGCGACGATGAAGGTGCCTGGTCAGTGTGATAAATAGGAAATGCGTGCTAGATACAAGGGGCTAAACATTTGGGGGTTTAGCGTCACCTGTTACCACCACATTCGGGGGAGAAAATGGCGGCCGCCGCACTATCGCCTGCTGACGGCAGGTCCCGCGGCAGCCACCATTTTTGGCAGGTCAGCAGCACTGCCATTGCCTGCGTGCGCCGAAAGTATTGTAATGAGTTGGAGCGTGACATCAATTGGCATGCAACGCCGAGTTGACGCCTGCTCATCCGTTTTGGATTTCACTGCTCCTATTGCCGCCCTCTCTAAAGCACGCCAGTGCGTACAGCCTCTAAAAGCGTTTCAGCAGCGTTAACTGGCAGAACTTGGCAGGCTGTATATGAGGATGGAGGCTGACAAGTGGAAAACACCTCAGAAGGTTCTTCATTTATACTTTCATTTTTTACCCGTCAGTGGGGGGTGGGGGTTGGGGGGGGGGCGGGGTTACATTTTCTGGCAGCTTTCCAGGAGGCCGACAGTGTTTGTGGGTCAGTAAATCAATGGGTGAAACCTTGTGGAACAAGCTTTTGGTTCAGAACTCGACACCTGCACAAAATTGCAAATCCCTCGGCGGATTCCCAGCAAATAAAAATAACGAATTCCTAAAGAGCAGCAGATTGCCCAGAGCTCCATTGCAACGCTTGAAGATCATCTCTGATAAGATCTCTTTATCTTTATGATGATAGAGTCACCAGAACGTCAATCCCGAGCAATCTGGACTCAACTGCTTAAGATTTTAAGGAATTATAATTAATTTATTCAAAATTCCATAATCAATTATTTATCAAGTAATTATTTTGTGTCGTGTACGCAAGACCCACTAAAAGCTGGGAAGATGACTATACATTTAAACACTTTTAAGAGTAACCATTGAGGAAAGAGTAGTGTTACAGAGAACGCAGGTGCATTCATTTCATGAACTATTAAAAAAATCAACAAATATCGGGTGGCAGGTAATATTTTTGTTGCAAGTACAGCCACTGTTCTGTACATGGCCTACAGGTTCGCTCGTTTCTTCCCCGTTCCCCTTCACTGCAAACGGGAGACAGACGCAACCTTCGGCCTCCTGCTGAGCTTAGAGCTGGAAAGAGCGCGTTACACCACAAATTCTCCGCACTGCTGATGTTAATTAGCAGGTAGCACCAAAATACCAGTGCTTCCTGCGCTCTCTCGGCGGGCGGCCATTAGCCTTAGCCAGCGCTGTTACCGGCAGACTTCCAGCGTACTGGAATTTCTAGCCCAATATATTTAAATATGCGTTAGTATACTCGTGTATTTCCCGTGTCATTGATTCATGGTGAGTCAAAGGATACATTTCTTGTATTTTAAACTGTCCCTTTAAAGCCAGAAAATCTAGATGTAAATTCACTAATCCCACACGTCCAGGAGGAAGCCACAGTCAAAGGTAATGCGGGTTGGAGATCGAGCTACAACACTGTAGGCCTGATTCTCTGACTCACGTTCCCTGCAAGCTTGACACCCCGCTGGGAGTGCAGGATCATTGGAATTTACCTTTGTAAGTAAGCACAGGCTGAGGTCAGGGTAAATTTGGCCCAGGGTAATTTGCGGATTGGAATGCACTTGTCAGTTTCAGGTTCCAGCTGAGAAGCACACAGCATTTCAGGTTGCGTTGCATTGGATTGTTACAACAACAACAACTACTTGCATTTCTACAGCGCCTTTAACGTAGTAAAACATCCCAAGGCGCTTCACAGGAGTGTTATCAAACAAAATTTGACACCGAGTCACATAAGGAGATATTAGGGCAGATGACCAAAAGTTTGGTCAAAGAGGTAGGTTTTAAGGAGAGTCTTAAAGGAGGCGGAGAGGTTTAGGGAGGGAATTCTAGAGCTTGGGGCCTTGGCAGTTGAAGACATGGCCACCAATGGTTGAGCGTTTAATATCTGGAGCATGACATCTGGGGCATGACATCTGGAGTGTGCTGCCTGTGTGTGCTGATGCAACGTTCTAATTTCATACAGGAATGTAGGCAATTAGCAAAACTATGATTCACAAAATATTTTTGTCCACTGTTCACGAGTTACACAAGAGCTACAAAAATGCAGACTAAAGTTGGAACAACAATTAAAAGCACGTTAGTTGCACTTAGCGTTTACTGTGTAATCCAAGGCATTGGTTACACAGTCAAATTGCACATCAAAGTGTCCACTGGTATTTGGAAACTGAAGCCTGTAAAGCAAGCAGCTTTGGATGAAACCTGTTTTACAGAAGAACTACTTGGAGGTCAGGGCTATTCCCCTGTAGACTACCTGAGTAAATTGGCCAGAAACAACCAATCAGGCATTGGCTGGTTACTGGTGCCTAAAAATCACCAGAAAACTGCTTCCCCATGGCCATTTAGGACTGAGATGAGGAGACATGCCTTCACTCAGAGGATTGTGAATCTTTGGAATTCTTTGCCCGAGAGCTGTGGAGGTTCAATCATTGAGTATATTCAAGACTGAGATCGATAGATTTTTGGACACTAAATGGGGATAGTGCAGGAAAGTGGAGTTGAGGTAGAAGATCAGCCTTGATCTTATTGAATGACAGGGCAGGCTTGAAGGGCCAAATGGCCTACTTTTGCTCCTATTTCTTATGTTCTTATGGTCTCTGATATTTACTAACACATTTTTTAAAAAGATGCCTACTTTCAATACTATGGCTATAGTTACACACTATGGACATCTGGTCACAAATCACTGTGTTGGTGATAATGGATGCTGGAACACGTAAAATAGTGTTAGATTTAAGCACTGTTTATCTTCCTATTTGTGAACATCATGGGGCGATTTTGGCCAAATAATTTAAGCGCTAAAGAGGTAAAGAGGTGGCCAAGCTGGGAAATGAAGCCAGCTAGTTACGGCCGCCCGGAGGATCATTAAGAGGCTGATTGACAATTGAATTGCCAACTAGCACTCATTAAAGAGACTGCACGCCATTTTGGTGGATAATGCTTCATTTAACAACCTCTCCTAACAGCGACCAGGTGAACAGGAGTAAACAAGTCGTTGCTGAGAATTCCGAGCGCTACTTAAAAGTATATCATCTTTTATTGTTCACTTGCTGCTGGAGGTTTGAAGAGGACCTTTGAATCACATCGGGAGACTTTCTGGGCCACTTTGTCAAGACTTCACCAACACTCTATCAACATTTATTCTGTAAATTCTCTAAAAAGAGTGAGCACTGCGCTACTCTACCTTATTGGACACCTTATAGGAGTCACCAGGAGAAAGGGAGTGCTTGGTCATCAGCATTTTGCTAGAGGTTCCCCTTGGTCTGCAGGAGGAATGGGAGGAGGAGGAGATGAGGCCAGGCAACGTAGCACCAGCTGCGGCAGGAGAGAGGGACAGGAGGATGAGGTGGACTCTTTCCCCTCCTGTGGGCACAGGATACCCCTCCGTCTCTGGACCTCCTCTACCAGGACCACAGTGCCGTGTCCGAGAACCTGTGCGCCCTCTCACTCGGTCCCTGAGCTATCCTGCAACGTGCCGCTGTGTGTCAACTAGCGCACTCCACACCTTCAGTGGAAGTGGGTGAGTGGAGCCCACATATACTGCTCCATGAAAATTTCATCTAATCAGCACCTGAGTGTTAAACTTACTAGGGGAAGAAATTCATTCTTGCCCAGAAATGGGCGGTAACTTTTGAAAAGTTTGAGAATTAGCACCAGGCGCTAATGCTTCAGATTGTACACAAAATTAAGTCTCATTGCACAAAGAAAGGATTGGAGTGCTAAATCAAGCGCTAATGACCTAGCTCAGTGGTATTAAACTCGAAGCGCTGACCAATATCAGGTGCAGTCTAATCACAAGTAATCATTGTCACAGTTTCTTTCCAGTTCTTAAAAGGGAGGTTCATCGATGCTGCAGAACCTCATTCTCATCATTGCTGACTGTGCAGCTGTCTCAGCCAGCAGCAGCAGGTCAAGGAGAAGGAGCCAGACAACTCAAACAGTCCACATGGCCCTTCTCCTCCCTCTGGCCACATGTTCCAATCTTTCTCATTGCCTCCGCTTCCTCCACCATAGATCCTGGAGGGCGAGGTCGACTGCCAGTACAGCCCCCATTAATGTAACCAAGTGCAGCACTTTGATATGTTCTGAGAAAAAATGTAACTAATTGTTAGTAGCCACAGGACTCCTGATACTAAGCAACCTTTAAATGACTGAATTAAACTGTTGCACAATGTCAAACTGACAAGGAAACAATGAAATAGCACTAACATGACAGCTGCGACTCATTACTCATTAAGTACCGCCACTGGAGCTGGCATCTGCCTGCTTGATGCCTCCTCTCCTTGTCGTTGTCGGGGCGAGGCGCTAAGGCTGGGGGCAACAATGAATTTTGAAGATTGGGCACCCAGTGAGTGTTGCACGCTCACTGACGTCATGGTCTGCCTGACGTTGAAGTCCCCGGTGGTAACTGTTAGTGGCGGCGCTATGGTGGGGGGGGCGGCTATATTTGCCATGCAGCGTTCGATTCACCTCGCCCTGGCGCTACTGCATCAGTGCCCCGTTAGCACCTCCGCCAGGCGCTAACGGGAGGTGCTAACCAACTGAATTTTTCTCCCCAGGTGTCTGTTTTAGCGCCTCCAGGCAAGTTCAAATTATGGTAATCAACAATTAGGACCAAAGTTACATGCTAAAACAGGCGTGTCTTAATAGCACAGCACCCATTTAACGCCTGTTTTCACCCTTACACCAAAATAACCCCCCACCTTTTTAGAAAAAAGAAATGAGCAGATGACTCCAAATGTCAGGCACATGAATTTGATTATTATGGGTACTCCTGAATGGCCAAATTTAAAACACTTCAGGATTTCAGTAGGGCTTGGCATTCATTCCCAGTTGACAGTGGGATTGGTAAAACTTTTAAATTAGCGTAGTGGAAACATGATTCTGGGTAAATAAATAGAAGCACTTACTCAATATTCACTGAGAGCTTAAGCAGTGGTGTTTATAGCACTCCAGACTGACAAAATAAATTCTCACAGATTGCCGTAGATAACTAAGACATCAGTCAATGTTTCAAACAAGAACGTAGATGCTTTCTGAGTTCAGATATGCACAGAATTCCAGGGGTTGCAGACCAATCACAGCAGGTCCTGTACGTAATGAACTAGGACACCAAAATCTTTAAATTAACCTTTCTAACACACCAATTAATGACTTACATATCGAATGTTGTTTACTGATCTACGCTTGTACATACGAACATACAGACCATCTGGTCCATCCAGCCCGTCCCACACAATTATGACATCTCAATATATACACTCTCCACCCCACCCAATAACCATGCAATCTCCTAAGAGAGGTGAAAAAGCAAATAAAAAACCCATGCCAATTTGGGGAGTAAAAATCTGGGAAATTCCTCTCCGACCCCCTTAGGTGATGGAAACGAATCCAGGATTTAATTCTGGTCCTGATAATACTGTGCTGTACCTATGCGATGGAAATGACTCATCACAATTTACCACGTAAGGCTGGCGACGTTAACATATTCCTCTGCAGATGTTTTAAAGGAGGCAATAACATGTTTGAAATAAATCAACTTACTCCTTCATTCAAACAGCAGCGGGAGAAATTTGATGCAAGTACATTAAGGGTTCATATGGCAGTGTCACCAACAAGTAATTTCTACCCTATCATTTGGAAAATGTAGAGTTTTCCTGCAGCAGTTTAATGTCCACACTGCTGAGATTTTGAAGCCACAGATATTAATTTCAATCCCTTTTTTTTGCAGATATTTGAAATTATGCCATATTGCGTAGATTTCTGGATCGCAAATTACTAGTCGTTAGCTTTTATTTTACTTGATCCTTTGTTGTGCTTGGTATTTCACACTCGAGTCCAGTAGCCTCTCCTGACTTTAATCCAGAAAGTCTCCTGATGTGATAGTCAAACGCCCAGATTTCGGAGCTTGATCTGGTTGCAGCCCTGATGTGATCAGGTCAATCACTGATACTTCATTACATTTCAAAGCAGGAAGAAAGCCCCAGACCCATTAGTGGTCACTGAAGCCCAGCAATGCCTGAACAAGTAAAGGCACCTTCATTCTCAGAGAGTTAGCAGTTTCACTTAAAATTATAAAACATTTTCTAATACAGTCCTCTTAACTTCACAATCATCTCTCCAAAGCACAGCATTGAAAGGTTCGGAGGTTGCATGAAATTTCAGTTTACAGTTGAGATTTATTGAAGCTTCTTCTTAGAGTGTAAAAGAAGAGAATTAATCAATACTGTGTGCTTCCATCTACCAAACTGAAGACAGACTGAAAATAAAGGTTGAGTCCTTCAGCTACACTTCTTAATAACAATTTGGCAACACAGTACCTGTTCTTGTTGATTATTGCTATTTAATCACAGGGTAAAGAATTTAATTTTCAGTTCTCAATGAGTTTTGATCATCTATATCCTAAATATGAGGGAACAGTAGCATAGTGGTTATGTTACTGGACTAGTAATCCAGAGGCCTGGACTAAAAATCCAGAGACATGAGTTCAAATCCCAACACGGCAACTATGGAATTTAAATTCAGTTAATTAAATAAATTTGGAATTAAAAAGCTAGTGACAATGAAACAACTGGATTTGTTATAAAAACCCATCTGGTTCACTAATGTCCTTTAGAAAGTGGAAATCTGCCACCCTTACCTGGTCTGAGCTATATGTGACTCCAGCAATGTGGTTGACTGTTAACTGCTCTCTGAAATGGCCTAGCAAGCCACTCAGTTGTATCACACCACTATGAACACCTCATGGACTGCAGTGGTTCAAGAAGGTGGCTCACCACCACCACCTTCTCAAGGGCAATTAGGGATGGGTGATAACTGTTGGCTTTGCCAGTGACGCCCACATCCCTTGAATGAATAAAAAAAATGATTTACTTTGGCTATATTCATTTCATTGACTAGTTTCCCCATGCATCAGTTTCCCGTAGGAAACACCTAATAAAGGAGAAAAAATTGCGGGGGGGGTGGGACTAACTGGATAGCTCTTCGAAAGAGCCGGCGCAGACTCGATGGGCTGAATGGCCTCCTTCTGTGCTGTAATATTTTATGATTAAACACTGTGTTAAAAATAATCAATCCTTACTGGCCAGATTTAACACTGCTGTTAACTTCTGAAAATATTTCACTTGTGACAACAGCATGTACAACTATTTGTTTAATAAAAAAAATGCAGGGAATTTCATAGACATGGGGGTGGGAAAAATTCCTTATGTGTACATTGTACAATGAAATCTTAAACCCATTACTTCTGATTACGTTACACAGAGAAGAAATCTTCTCCCATAGATCGGTATAAAGTCACAAGTAAAGCCAAGGATTGGTTTCTTACTGGGAAATTAAACTGTATCAAATCACTACTTAAAACATAAGCCTTTTTGACATACTGTATTGTAAAAAATCTGGAACTTTTGCATTTAATGTACATTTTCATTAACTTTTTTTCTCATTGAATGTAAATTTATTGTCTTTTTCCCTATTTACTATTAAGAGTTGATAATCCAAAATTAACGTTGGCAAATTCCAGCGACCAAACACTGTGTTCTTATGATATTTCGCTGTTCACTATTTGATATTAGCCTATTTAAAATATGCTCTGTTGAAATAGCAGACAGGAATGTCATAAGAACATTTTAAACCAACATTGATTGCCAACAATAATCTTTAGGCTCACGTTTTATTTCTGCCATTTCCTCCCAGTATATTACCTCTACTGGCCTCTGGTGGTGAAAGGGGAATTTACATCCCACATTATTTAAATACAGTATGCCAGAGGGAAATTGCATCTGCACTATAGCTCAGTGTTTAGAAGAAAGACTTGTATTTATATAACGCCTTTCATGACCACTGGATGTCCCAAAGCGCTTTACAGCCAATTAAGTACTTTTTGAAGTGTAGTCACTGTTGTAATGTAGGAAACGCGGCAGCCAATTTGCGCACAGCAAGCTCCCACAGACAGCAATGTGATAGTGACCAGATAAAATGTAACTTTGTAATGTGAAAGCATGTCATATTCAATTCCCCATGAACTGCAGTATGGACAGGGTACAGTAGACTATTGGCTATGGTGCTGGACTAGCAGCCAATAGTTCAGATCCCATGCTAGCAAGTTGTGAAATTGAATTCAATAAATCTGGTAATTTATGGGCTTCAATGGAAATAGACATCGAAAGAGATTGTAAGATGGGCTGCCGATTTGCTATAAACCTGTTTTTCACTATCGCACAAAATCCAAATTACCCCCACTACCCCTTCCCCTCTAGGGCCAGGGTTTAAATGCAATCAAGGCGGATGGCATGAAAGTGTTTTCTCTCTATCAGCTGTAAGACTGCTAATTGATAAATATTTTTGTCAGTCTCAGTCCACTTTCCAGTGACATGAGTTCGGAGCACTGAACTGCATCAATTGGGGATCTCACTAGGAGAGGCCAGGAGCATGGCCACTGTCGGAAATGAAAATGGGCTGCATGTAGTGACACCACTATTCCTGGCCAGAATGGAGATGATTGGGAAATTACCCTGTCAATCACACCTGTAGTGTGCTGTAAGTGACTGGGATTGATTTTACGCACATAATTTGTATGTAACTATCCTCCACTCACTGCATTTTGCTGGAGTAATCATCCTGTTTTTATCGGGAAAAGTTGCTATAGTTTTGGTCATGAGTTTTGTTTGCTGTAGTTTGTAGATACTCTTTTTAAATAGACTCTGTAGACTGTTTGCTGTAGTGTGCTGTTTAAATAGACTCTGTTTGTTGTCAAATAGACTGTTTGCTGCAAGTCCTACTGTAAGTCCCATCCACCTCTAACTCACTGGCTGACACAGTGGCATCAATAGATACTCCGATGAAAATGTCACATTAGTGCAATAGGAATTCTATTTTCCTGAGGTTAAGGTTAAAGGTCACTAATAGGGCATTGTGGAGGATGCTTTACTCAGCATTCAACTTATATAATACATAACCTTTGATGTTTGATGCAGACACTGAGAGCACAACAAATGGGAAAAAATGACAAAATAAAAAGCCTCAAAAATATAAAGATGTGTAGGAATGCCATTAATTTAGAAAGAAAGAAGAACTTGCATTTATATAGCACCAGTCACTTTCTCAGAATGACCCAAAGTCCTTCACAGCCAAGAAAGTACATTTGAAGTCGTGTCACTGGTGTAATGTAGGCAAATGTGGCAGCCAATTTGCACACAGCAAGATTCCATAAACTACAATGAAATTCATGACCAGATAATAATATTTTTATTGGTGTAGGTTGAGGTATAATTTTTGTGCCAGGACACTGGGAAACCTCGACTGCACTTGAGTGGAAGAAAGTTTACTTGCAGCCTTGCATCAACAGCCCTATGATTTTCATTGATCCAACATTGGCGTCCATGCCTTCAACTGCCAAGGCCCTAAGCTCTGGAATCCCTCCCTAAACCTACCTCTTTGACCAAGCTTTTGGTCACTTGTCCTAATATCTCTTCATGTGGCTCGGTGCTAAATTTTGTCTGATAATCGCTCCTGTGTTAAAGGCGCTATATAAATGTTAGTTGTTGCTGTTGTTGCCTAATTACCACTGCCTATACCACCATTCCACCTGCAACCTTCAAATTTCCTTTGGGATAATAAAAGGTAGATTTTTTGAGCCCTGGCCCACTGCTTGTGTGTATCAGATAATCTGCAGGCCTTTGCAGTGCACTCCCTGTGTAAATACGGTGGGACGGCAGTGGAAAGCCTGGCAATTAGGCCAAAAGCCCAACAATATAGTAATAGTGTAAAGGGCAGAGAGGGGGAAGAATTTCTGAAGTGTGTTCAGGAGAACTTTCTTGATCAGTACGTTTCCGGCCCAACAAGGAAGGAGGCTTTGCTGGATCTGGTTCTGGGGAATGAGGTAGGTCAAGTAGAGCAAGTGTCAGTAGGGGAACACTTAGGGAACAGTGATCATAGTATCATAAGGTTTAGACTTGCTATGGAAAAGGACAGGGAGCAATCTAGAGTAAAAATACTTAATTGGTGGAAAGCCAATTTCAGTGGGTTGAGAATGGATCTGGCCTGGATAAATTGGAATCAAAGATTGGCGGGCAAAACTGTATTCGAGCAATGGGCTGCCTTTAAAGAGGAGATGGTTCGGTTGAGGTACATCCCCACGAGGGGGAAAGGTAGGGCAACCAAATCCAGAGCTCCCTGGATGACGAAAGAGATAGAGAGTAAGATGAAGTAGAAAAAGGGGGCGTATAACAGACATCAGGCTGAGAATACAAGTGAGAACCAGGCTGAATATAGAAAGTACAGAGGGGAAGTGAAAAAGGAAGCAAGGGGGGCAAAGAGAGAGTATGAGAATAGATTGGAAGCTAACATAAAAGGGAATCCAAAAGTCTTCAATAGGCATATAAATAGTAAACGGGTAGTAATAGGAGGGGTGGTGCCAATTAGGGAGGCAGAGTGCATGGCTAAGGTATTAAATGAATACTTTGCATCTGTCTTCACCAAGGAATAAAATGCTGCCAAAGTCATAGTGAAACAGAAGGTAGTTGAGATACTGGATGGGTTAAAAATTGATAAAGAGGAGATACTAGAAAGGCTGGCTGTACTTAAAGTAGATAAGTCACCAGGACCGGATGGGATGCATCCTAGGATGCTGAGGGAAGTAAAGGTGGAAATTGCGGAGGTACTGGCCATAATCTTCCAATCCTCCTTGGATACGGGGGTAGTGCCAGAGGACTGGAGAATTGCAAATGTTACACCATTGTTCAAAAAAGGGTGTAAGGATAAACCCAGTAACTACAGGCTAGTCAGTTTAACCTCGGTAGTGGGGAAGCTTTTAGAAACGTTAATCTGGGACAAAATTAACAGTCACTTGGACAAATATGGATTAATTAAGGAAAGCCAGCATGGATTTGTTAAAGGCAAATCATGTTTAACCAACTTGATCGAGTTTGTTGATGAGGTAACAGAGAGGGTTGATGAGGGCAGTGGAAAGTCTGGCAATTAGGCCAAAAGCCCAACAATGTAGTAATAGTGTTAAGGGCAGAAAGGGGGAAGAATTTCTGAAGTGTGTTCAGGAGAATTTTCTTGATCAGTACGTTTCCGGCCCAACAAGGAAGGAGGCTTTGCTGGATCTGGTTCTGGGGAATGAGGTAGGTCAAGTAGAGCAAGTGTCAGTAGGGGAACACTTAGGGAGCAGTGATCATAGTATCATAAGGTTTAGACTCGCTATGGAAAAGGACAGGGAGCAATCTAGAGTAAAAATACTTAATTGGTGGCAAGCCAGTTTCAGTGGGTTGAGAATGGATCTGGCCTGGGTAAATTGGAATCAAAGATTCGCAGGCAAAACTATATTTGAGCAATGGGCTGCCTTTAAAGAGGAGATGGTTCGGTTGATGTAGTGTACATGGACTTCCAAAAGGCGTTTGATAAAGTGCCACATAATAGACTTGCCAGCAAAGTTGAATCCTATGGACTAAAAGGGACAGTGGCAGCATGGATATGAAATTGGCTAAGTGACAGGAAACAGAGAGTAGCGGTGAACCGTTGTTTATCAGACTGGAGGAAGGTATATAGTGGTGTTCCCCAGGAGTCGGTACTAGGACCACTGCTTTTCTTGATATATATTAATGACTTAGACTTGGGTGTACAGGGCACAATTTCAAAATTTGCAGATGACACAAAACTTGGAAGTATAGTGAACAGTGAGAAGGATAGTGATAGACTTCAAGAAGATATAGACAGGTTGGTGGAATGGGTGGACACGTGGCAGATGAAATTTAACGCAGAAAAGTGCGAAGTGATACATTTTGGTAGGAAGAACGAGGAGAGGAAATATAAACTAAAGGGTACAATCCTAAAGGGGGTGCATGAACAGAGAGACCTGTGGGTATATGTGCACAAATCGTTGAAGGTGGCAGGGCAGGTTGAGAAAGTGGTTAAAAAAGCATACGGGATCCTGGGCTTCATAAATAGTGGCATAGAGTACAAAAGCAGGGAAGTTATGATGAACCTTTATAAAACACTGGTTCGGCCTGAACTGGAATACTGTGCCCAATTCTGGGCACTGCACTTTAGGAAGGATGTGAAGGCCTCTGAGAGGGTGCAGAAAAGATTTACAAGAATGGTTTCAAGGATGAGGGACTTCAGTTACATGGATAGGCTGGAGAAGCTGGGGTTGTTCTCCTTAGAGCAGAGAAGGTTGAGAGGAGATTTGATAGAGGTGTTCAAATTCATGAGGGGTCTGGATAGAGTAGGTAGAGAGAAACTCTTCCCATTGGTGGAAGGGTCGAGAACCAGAGGACAAAGATTTAAGGTGAACCAAAGGCGACATGAGGAAAAACTTTTTTACGCAGCGAGTGGTTAGGATCTGGAATTCACTGCCTGAGAGGCTGGTGGAGGCAGATTCAATTGTGACTTTCAAAAGGGAATTGGGTAATACTTGAAGGAAAAAATTTGCAGGGCTACGAGGAAAGGGCGGGGGAATGGGACTAGCTGAAGTGCTCTTGCAGAGAGCCGGCACGGGCTTGATGGGCCAAATGGCCTCCTTCTGTGCTGTAACCATTCTATGATTCTATGATTCTATATCCAGGTCCCAGCCTCCACCACCAGTTTCCAAATGGGGGAGGCCTCCGTTCACCCAAATATGGTCCCCTAACTAAGAAGGGGTCGTGGTTTGGGGAGAATTAACTCCTAGGTTGTCAGTTTCCTTGGTACCAACATGGCTCTGCCAGGCAGCAGATGTACTGGGGCAAGGCAGGTGTACTAGAGCAAGGCAGGTGTACTAGAGCAAGGCAGGTGTACTGGGGCAAGGCAGGTGTACTGGGGCAAGGCAGGTGTACTGGCTCGCCCAGCAGAAGACGTGAGGCCCACTTGTAGGTCCAGGTCTGGGTTGTTTTCACTTGATCTTCGAATGTGGGCAACGCAGGCAAGGCCACATTTTAATTGCCCATTCCTAGTTGCACTGGGAAAGTGGTGGTGGGACTTCTCCTTGAATGACTGCAGTCCTTCAATGGTGTAAGGTAGGGAATTCCAGGATTCTGAGCCAGTGACGTAAAAGGAACAGAGATGTATGGCCAAGTCAGGATGGTGTGTGACTTGGAAGTGACAGTATTCTCATGACATTGCTGCTCTTGTTCTTCTTGGTGGTAGAGGTCACAGGGTAGGAAAGTGTTGTTGAAGTAACCTTCGTGAGTTGCTGTAGTGCATCCTGTAGATCGTGCATACCACAGGCATAGTGTGTTGCTGGTGGAGGGAAGATAAGACTTATCATTTTATAGCATCATACTATCTCAAAGTCTTTACACAAATTACTTTTTAAAATGCAGTCTGTTGTTGAGAGAGTAAACATGGCAGCCAAATTGTGCACAGCAAGCTCCCACAAATAGAAACGAGATGAATAACCAATTAATCTGTTTTTGGTGGTTAGTTAAGGCAGGAAAGCTGGCCAGAACATCTTGCTCTTCTTCAGTGACATGGAATCTTTAACATCCACCTGAACAGGCAGACAGGGCCTCATTCAAAGAGTGGCAATTCTAAAAATACAACACCCCTTCAGTTCCATGCTTAGGTCCTAGAATGGGTTTTGAATCCCTAGCCTTCTGCTTCAGACATGAATGTGTTACTAACTGAGCCTAGCTGAAGCTAGGGCTTGTTTATATCCTACTTTCAGTTCTGATGCAGGGCCTCCACCTGAAAGTGACCTTACTTTTCTCTTTACAGACGCTTACAGACCTACTGTGTATTCCACAGTTTCCTGATATAACTCCACTGTTCTCAAATGCTCTCTGCTGAGCTTAAGGTATGGGATTTTTCTCTAAAGACCGTCAAGCAGTACTGCAATATTCAACTTGATTGTAGATTCTCACAGTGTTTCAATGGATAGATACAGAGGCAGAGTAATTGCAGTGCTCTACTTTGATGTAGCTAATAATGACGACTTTCATGTGTTTTAACACAGTTGCCTAACAAGCTGTGTTTCTGTGCTCTAGTACAATTGGCCACAGACAATGAAGCACAGTTGGAAGCAATACACAGACCCGTCTTGTTTACCTAAACTCAGATAACGTTTCATTTCCCTGGTGAGAATGATAATAATGAACATGCTAGTGCATTTTGTCACAAAGCAGACGCCTGAGAATATCGCCTGCTTTAATCTGCTTGAGGATTCCCATTCCACCGAAAAGCACAGTGAAACATTCATCATCATGTAATTGCTACTTAACCATTGAGTGTCAGCGTTGATTTCCTTCCAAGAGTATAAGCTTTTGTCATTCCTAGTACCTACTGTCTTTGACAATCAAATTGCTCCTTTATAATTAATATATTCACTAAAGGATGTAATCCTGGAATAGCTAGAATATTTAGAGAGCCCATTAATCATTGCACACCTTCATTCCAATACTTAGTTATATTTTCTGTAATAAAAGATTGAAAGTTCTCAGAAACTCATGCCATGGCTCAGTGGGCAGCACTCTCACCTCTGAGTCAGAATGGTTGTGGGTTCATAGTCCCACTCCAGAGACTTAAGCACAAAACCTCAGTTGACACTCCAGGGCAGTACTGAGAGAGTGCTACACTGTCTGAGGTGCCGTGCCATCTTTTGGATGAGACGTTAAAACTGTCCCGTCTGCTCTTTCAGATGGATGTAAAAGATCCCATGGCTTATTTTGAAGAGGAGCAGGGGAGTTATTCCCGATGACAACAACAGAAAACGCTGGAAAAACTCAGCAGGCCAGGCAACATCCGTGGAGAGAAAACAGAGTCAACGTTTCGGGTGAAAACCCCTTTATCAAGACTTTATCGTACTAGTTATTCCCGGTGTCCTGGCCAATATCTCTCAATCCCTCAATCAACATCACTAAAAAAAAAAGATTACCTGGTCATTATCACATTGCTGTTTGTGGGAGCTTGCTGTGCGCAAATTGGCTGCTGCATTTCCTACATTACAACAGTGACTGCACTTCAAAAAGTAGCTCATTGGCTGTAAAGTGCTTTGGGACGTCCTGAGGTCAAGAGAGGCGCTGTATAAATGCAAGTCTTTCTTTTCTTTTTTGTTCTCTCAACTGATGTACCATCAACTTTAGCGTGCTTTTCTCTTTAATCACTCCAATCAATGCCAGCTGCAACGTACTCTGCTCTATCTAATATCAACACAAATTTGCCTGTACATTATAAGATGGCAGAGATAAAATCAGGGATCTCGACTCCAAATGTATCGTGTCCATGTGAAAACACTGGTGCCTGGAAAAAGAGAATCTGTTTTTAGTACAGATCAGCAGTCAAGCAATTCTACAAACAAGCCATCATCAAGAAGTACCAGCTATTCATCGTGAATTAGACTAGGTACCAAATGCTTTGACAGAATATTTCAGAGCTGTATTAATGTTGGCTAAGTCATCCTTTTAACAATAGCCAAAAGAGTCTCCTTTATAATGAAGATTAATGAAGAAATGAGAAGATTTGTAGACTGATTGCTATTCAATGATGATTATCTTCTTCAGCATTCACAATTTTTAACCAGTCTGAATTGTAGACCATTAATTGCAGTTGCCAAGTAGTTTGTAGTTCTTTTAAAAGTTTAATAACCTGGGGTTGATTACTTGACAAGATAAAACTATTTATTGTGACGGCAGTAATAAAGTTGTGACTGGAACCAAGGAGCAAGGTGTGGGGGGGGGGGGTGCGAGGGCGGTGGAGGGGAGGGGAGGGGAGGGGTGGGTGGGTGGAGACACTTTCAGCAATTTTTTTGGTGAGCTGTTCCCCCTACACCATTTGCTTGGGAGAAAAGGGAACAATACATGACATTAAAGTAAGGCATTTATCAGGTCCTTTTGATCCTTTCAAGATAAACACTCAGAATGGCTAACTCCTGCTCGTCCACCTGTGCTGGACTCACTTTAGCTCCTGTGGAGTGGGGGGTGGGGGAGAATCAAGTTACCTCAGCTTTGAACTGAATAATGGGCCAAAACAAAGTAGCTCTGGTATCAAAAGGATCGAGTAATGAACTGAGCAGAATTTGGGCCTCTAGAGATAGTATACACAGTGACACCTATAAAATCCAATACAGGTTTTCAAAAAGCATCGACAGACATTTTGTGTTCTTTACAGAGAAGGTATTCATGAAGAAAGGCAGTTATAGCTGTACACTTCTTGCACAGCACATATGCCTAATCTTTTTTCCGCAATGAAAGAACACCTACCTTCAATTGACAATGCAGCACCTCCCAGAAAAGCAATGCCCTGATTGCTAGCCAACCTTAGAAGTTCTTTTCACCTCTAATTCTCTCCCTCTTCCTACTCAGGTCCTTGCCCCTCCTGTAAAGTATCCTCGGATGTTTAGTCATGTGGAATATATGCCATTAAAGTGCAAATGATTGTCGTCCCATTGATAAACCTAACGATATGAACCCAAAGGACAGATGGACAAGTTCCTGTGAGTGGTAAACATCTTGATCAATAGAAGGTGGGTGGGTCAATAGGGATTAGTGCTACCAGTTGGGCTCCTGAAGTTTGCTTAATATATCACACTTGTGGGTCAGAGAAGAATTTCGCAGTTTTCTTTTTCCTAAATAGTGTCAGCCGTGGCTCAGTGGGTAGCACTCTTGCCTCTGAGTCAGAAGGTTGGACTAGAGGGCCACTTATCAAGTTTTGGTGAGCTGTTGAAGCGCGCACACCATTGTTCTCGTTAAACTGCACGGCCACCGTGCAGGCCGGTCAGCAGCTTTTAAATTAATAGCTGCGTAATTAGTAAAGCAATGAGCACAATTAAATTGCTCATTAAGTGCCTAAAAGCAGAGGGTGTACTCTTTTGTGCAAACAATAAACTTTAACTGAACAAAAAACTTTAAAGGAAACTTAACAAATTAAATTGAAATTTAGTTGGCCGGTGTGATGATGCACTCCAGTCCCCGCGGTGCCCACCGGTCGCGGAAGGCCTCGAGCGTGCCGGTGGACACCGCGTGCTCCATCTCCAGGGCCACCCGGGCGCAAATGTAGCCACGGAAGAGAGGTAGGCAATCGGGCCGAACGACCCCCTCGACCGCCCGCTGCCTGGACTAGTTGATGGCCATTTTGGCCAGGCCCAGGAGCGGTCCTATGAGGAGGTCCCCCAACCTGCCCACTCCCCTCCGCACCGGATGACCAAAGATCAGGAGCGTGGGGCTGAAATGCAGCCAAAAATCGAGGAGCAGCCCCTTAAAATAGTGGAACAGGGGCTGGAACCTCTCACACTCTACGTAAACATGGAACATGGACTCCTCCAGTCTGCAGAAAAGGCTGGCGGCCTGGGAGTCGGTGAACCTACTTAAAACTTTATTGCACGGGACTGCTCTGTGCAACACCCTCCAGGCCAAGTCCCCAATAGATAAAGGGAGGACTCCCGCGTAGAGAGTCCTCCATTGGGGACCTCTGCCTCTGCCGGACGGCAAGATAGTGCGCCAAGGCATGTCCGGACGGCAGATGAGGATGGCAAAATGGAGGGTGTGCAGGAGCAGCCCGTACAGGAAACCCCTCCACGCAAAACTAAAAGACACGGAGGGCATTTCCTCGAGACGGCTCAAGTTGTGAGGTGCCGGTTCCTGAGAGGGGTTTCGGGGCCGCACGCCGATGAGGAATTCTGTCCGGACGGGGGTCAGTTCGGACGGGATCACCCCATGTGCTTGAACCTCCTCGATACACCTAGTGGGGTCGGGGCCCAGTGCCACTTTCAGCGATTCGATGGCTTTGGCTGCGCACCGGACGTTGGCCCAGGACAGGCGCTGCGCCAACTCCTCCGGCGCCATCCAGCCCGCTCCTCCGTCATCGAGCAGGTTCCTGACTCTGGTCACCTTGCCAGGCACAGCCCTTCCCTCCACCAGCCACCTGCGGTCGTGGAAGTGCAGATTCCTGAGCAGCGGCTCCCGAAGGACAGCCGCCACTCATGACGGGGGAGAACTCCGTCTGGAGGCGACCTTGTTCCAGACCCATAGCAGTTCCTAGTAGAAGACAGGCAGCTCCCGCAAGCAGGCACAGGTACCGCCCAGTTTTACAAACAAGAGCTGTGTGTCATAATTGAGGCCATGTAGCTGGCGGAAGAAATACGTCGCCAGCGCACACCATCGAGGAGGATTCTCAACATACAGGCATCTCTGCAGGATCCGAAGACGGAAAGTTGCAGCCTGGTTGCGAAGGCACACCAGCGCCAGACCGCCCTCCCTAAGCGGGAGAGACCCAGTGCTTCCTTTTGTCCCAGAAGAAATCGATGAGCTTCTTCTATATCTTGCCGACAAACGCAGGGGGAGGGATCAAAGTGACCAACCGGTACCACAACATGGCGGCCACCAGTTGATTTATGACCAGTGCTCGACCCCTGTAGGACAGCACTCAGAGCAGTACTGTCCAGCGCCCTAGATGAGCGATGACTTTGGCCTCCAGCTCTTGCCAGTTCGTCGACCAGGCGTCCTCGGAAGGGCTGAGGTAGACTCCCAAGTAGAGGAGATGAGTGGTGCTCCAGGCAAAAGGCCACTGACCCACCAGGAGTCTGGAACATTTCTCCCAGTTGATCTTGGCGGAGGATGCATCCGAGTAAATCTGCTGGCACTCACGCATCCTCCGCAAATCAATGGGATCTGTAACCATGAGGAGCACACCATCGGCGTAAGCCGAGAGGACGACCTCCATACCGGGTCCTTGCAGGAGCAGAGGGTGTTAAGCTAATGAATAAATCTGTTAACTAATTTACTAATTATCAGTTAGTATAAATAATCAGTGTTAAATAAATGCATTTGAGATCATTAAAATGCTTATTAGTAAACACAAATCAGGTTTGCATTAATTAGTTAGGTGGTAGTTAATAACTGGTTAACAGGTATCACCCATCAGTCATCCCATCACTGGGGGTTGGACCTGGGGTGGGGTGTGGGTGAGGGTGAGGGGTGGGGCGAGGGGGAGGGGTGGGGCAGCCTGCACCCTCACTGCTGCTGCTGCACTCACGGCTCCACCAGTTTAGGGGCCGCGTTGCTGTTGGTGAACGACCCTCCCCCGAGGGGCGTGTCCCAATCTGTGACTCCCGGGCACCTCCTGTCCACCTCAGCCGCCGGTCTTCGTATCTTCACCTCCCATCTCGAAGGCCCATTACTAGGTCCCCTTGCTGCCTCGGAGACAATGACCCACCTCCTGAAGTTACGTGGGACGGAGTCAGGCTTGGGGTCAGGTGCGGCAGATGTTCAGCCTCAAAGCCAGGCCTTTGTGGGCCGGATAGAATCCACTGGTGGGCCGAATATGGCCTGTGGACCACTGATCTAAACTGACACTTCTATACAGTACTGAGGCATTTTCCAGACCAGTCATAGAATCATAGAATGATAACAACAACTTGTGCTTATATAGCTCCTTTAACATAGTAAAACATCCCAAGGCGCTGCACAGGAGTATTTTAAAACAAAAAATTGGACACCGATCCACATAAGGATAAATTAGGGCAAATGACCAAAAGCTTGGTCAAAGAGGTAGGTTTTAATAGGTTGTGATAATACACAAAAGGAGGCCATTCGGCCCATCATGCCTATGCCAGCTCTGGCAGAGCTAATCAACCACTCCCTTACTCTTTCCCCCATAGCCCTGCAAGTTTATCCCCTTCAAGTATTTATCCAATTCCCTTCTATTTCAGTTATTACATATTACAGTACATAGAATTACATTGGGGGGAATTTTAACCCCAAAAAATGGGTGGATTGGGGTCGGGTGGGAAGTTAAAGAGTTAAAAATCTGAGCCTCATTTTAATGGAGGTGGGATGGGGGGCGGGCAGTCTCATTTGGAAGCAGCATTTTAAATTTAACTTTGGCTGGATGGGTTTTCCAGGCCTTGGGGAACATGCCAGCTAAAGGAGGGCGAGGACTGCCGGATGCAGGAGGTAAATGCCTTTCCACTTACCTACTGGATCCATTGTTCTTGCCTCGCCAGCCCCCTCGCGATTGGACACCACCCCCCCCCACCATTCCAATGTTCCCCCGACCTCCCTCCCGAGGCCTCCGACCCACAACCTTCTCCTGTACGAGGACCCCAATCTCCAATCCCCCCTCCGACCTTCCGACTCCTTCTCCGGCCTTCTGGCCTCTGGCCCCTGACTCCCCCTCCAACCTCCAGCCCCCGATCCCGCCGTAGATTTAGCTCTGCCTCCTCCAAAGATCCTCGGCCTCCCGATGCCCCCCCTCCCCGCCCCCCAATCCCTCCCTCCCTCCCTCCTCTCTGCAGCCCGGTGCCTCAGGCCTGTCCATATGACAGCTAGCCAGCCTTTCCATCTGGCTGGCTGCGGGCTGGAAATAGAGATTCAAATGTTAATCAGGCCCTGGCATTAAATTCAGCAGGGCCCTAGGGAAGCCCATTCTCCTGGATTTCCCAAACGCATTCCAGCCCCCTGCCCCCTACTCACCTCCAAATTAAAATTCCGGCCACAGAGTCTACAGCACAGAAACAGGCCATTTGGCCCAACTGGTCTATGCTGATGTTTATGTTCCACTTGAGCCTCCTCCCACCCTTCTTCATCTAACTATCAGCATAACCCTCTACTCCTCTCTCCCTCACGTGCTTATCTGGCTTCCCCTTAAAGGCATCTATAATAACAATAAGAATTTTATTAATAATTATTAATCAGAATAATCTCTCTCCACCCTGCCTGGTTGCCCAGCCTATATTCCCTTTTTAATTCAGAATATGCCTATTTCTTGTTAAAAAGATAATGGGCCAACATTTGCTATTGGAGGCTACACGCGGGCGGACGCCTCCGACCTGCAAAATGTCTACGAAAGTACCTGGTGGCCCGGGAGGAATGGCAGCTTGCGATCCTGGGCTTCTCCGGGTCTGCATGGGCAAAGCCTCACATATCCCAGGGGCGCAAGCGGTTTGTAGGTGCTCCTTGGATCACGTGGGCCGGCCCAACCAATGGAAGAAGGGAATCCCCATTCAACCTTTTGACAGGTCCGTATGTACAGAACTGTCAAAAGTATGGATGGGATCATCTAAAAAATACATCAACACATTAAATAAATTTTAAAAAACATTACGGGGTCGATTTTAACTCAGGTGCGGGGAATTGTCGGGTTCCCCGAATTTGGTGTTTCCCACACGAATCTAATTAGGTGTGTGAGATTGATGCAATTTTAACTCAATTGGCCAATTGATTTCCAATGTGTGGGAACCCTTGGCAAATGAGTATTTCCAGTCAAAAAGTCGCATAATATGACGTCATTATTGCTGCTGAATTTAGGGTCTTCAACAAGCCTTGCTTCTTCTGCAGGCTGCCAACCCTCTGGCATTTGCTGATACACTGAGCTGGAAGCAGAATGGCAAGAGAAAGACCGAGGTCTGCACCCCGTTTTGACGACGTTGCCCTGCAGGCTTTAGTGGAGGGAGCAAGAGCTCACAAGGAGGTGCTCTTCCCTTCATCGGGGAGGAAGATGCCTCCCCAGCAGACAAAGGCTGCGTGGCTGCAAGTGGCAGAGGAGGTCAACTCCTTATCGGCTACCCGCAGAACCTGGATACAGTGCAGGAAGAGATTTCATGACCTTCAGCACACTGGAAAGTGAGTATGAAGTTCCCATCACTCTCAATCTGATCTCCATTGCCTCTCCTCACCAGCACTCAGCTTTAGCAATCTCTTCCTCCACATCCCACTTGATACTGACATCCATGCACCCTTACTCATTCCCTCTCTCTCTATGCTCACATTCACCTAACTATTCGACTATGCAGCCCTCACACTCCCTATCACTCTGATGCTATGAAAACAACTGACAACACACAGGGAGGGCCCTTGGTCTTGCCACCTCGCTCCATCTTTGTCTCCTTCTAAGCATCTATACTATGGATTCTCTACACTCACTCCTTCATTCTCACTCAAACTCCACTTGTCGCCCTCATTGCAGGAAAAGAGAGCTCACACTAAAAGAGAACGAGCGAGGACAGGAGGAGGGCCACCATCAGTAGCCCACCTCACCCCCTGGGAGGAGGTTGTCCTGGAGATCGTAGGACTGGAGGATGAGGCACAAGTGGGGGATGGACAGACGGGTGCATCACAGCAAGCTGGTGACAGAATAGTTTTCCATCTCTCTCATTGACATTGCATGAGTCGCTGATAATGATTCTGAAGCTATAATAGATGGACCTATGATCATCTGCAATATGCAATGTGCATGTAACCTTGATCTCACATCTCTAACTCTTTCCTTCACTCCCCCACAGGACCATCGAGAGCCCCCGTCCCCACTGTCCAGGAGGAAGAGCCTGAGCTTCCAGACTCCTCAGAGGAATCTGCAACCTCTGAGGGCGCAGCGTCAGCAGAATTCAACGCACCCAGCACCAGCGCAGACACTCACACCTCGGTGGGACCTTCGGGACATAGAGTAGAGTTGTCACCTGGTGTATCACAGCTCACAAGTGAGCATCAGCAGATTGTGGAGACAAGGACAGCAGTGGAGAGTGCTAGTCGGAGGGCGCAGGACTCTGCCAGCTCGGCTCAGCTGCATGTCGACCCTCTGCCTCTGGGTCCATCCATAAGATCAGCGGGGCTGGAACTCCAGGAACAGATGCAGGAGTCTCTGGCAGGTTTTGTCTCCAGGGTCGCTGCGAGTGTGGAGCGAATGGAGGAGTCCATAGCGAACATGAGCAGAACCTTTGTGGAGTCATTGGCGCATGAACGCATCACCATAGAAAGGATGGCAACCTCCATGGAGGAGATAAGTCGCCAGGGTATGGAAAACATGGTGAGTGTTCATAATAGAATGACATCTCTTGAGGAGCGATGGGCATCTATTGAACAGAGAAACCAAACCTTCATGGAAGTCCTTCTGAGTAGGACTGCCATTGCAGATAAGGGTCCCCATGGCCCCCTGATGTGCAGCAAGGTGCTCTCAAGCCACTTCCAAGCGCTGGCCCCTTCTGGCCTGTGCAGCTTCAGATGGGTGAGCAGCAGCCTGGCGCTCCTGTTGCTGCTGCTGTTGTTCCTGGTTCTGCTGGTGCCGCGGCTGGTGTTCGAGCTCATCTAATGCCCAGAAGGGAAGGAAATAAATGGCTCCCATGCTTCTGGTATATGCCTCCGTTGAGGAAGCGCTGGGTGAAGGTGGCGAGCGGGGTTTCCCAGGAGGTCACACTGGAGATGAGTGTGAGGCTCCAACCTTCCACAGGTGTGGTTAAGCCTGGTAAAAGTTGCCCCAGGCCTGAAACAACAAAGTCCTGCTTCCTGCAAATGATGACTGAGCAAATCTCCTCTTTATTGGTTGACCTGCAGCTGATAGTCAGCAAGCCAATAGTGCTCACGCCAGGTTTCACAGGCGTGATCCCCACTAGGCGTCTTTTACGTGGGAAAAGGGTTAAAAATGCAAGGGCCTGTTAAAATGGGATTATAAAGGCCAATTATTGCTGATTAATGGCCTTAAAGACCCGTCCCGCCTGTTGGGGGCTGAGTTAAAATCGACCCCTACATATTTAAAATTAATTAAAATGCCATTTAATTAAATATTTTAAACAAAAAATTGAATGTTTTTACGGGGCTAAAAATAAACTTAACTTTCTGAAGAGTATTTTTAATTTATAAATGAGTTAGCAAATTTCTTTTTTCTATTTTTTTAATAGGCGTAAGAATTTGACAGGCATTCAGCGGGCAGAAGTTGTGCAAAAAGCGCAACTCTCCACCCGCAGAGGCACTTTTCTTGGGCAGGTGGATGATCTGTCAAAAGAATTCTTGACCGATCGCCAGTTCCGGGTTTCAGCACATGCGCTTCGCCTGCCTAAACCATGCACTTGCGCGGCCCCTACGGGCACATACGCACCTCGTACGCACCCGTGGGGGTCGCAAAATACGGCCCATTGCAGATTTTGCATTCTTGGTGGTGGAAAATAATTTGTTCTATAAGCTTGCCATTCTCTTCCTGGCTGTGGGTTCCATCCCTGCATCTCTGTTCACCTCCTCTCCTGAGCAGCTAAGTCTTAAATCCCATCCAGCTTGTTCATTTCCTAAATTTAGAACTGTGACCCCAGTTCATTGCTCCTGGTTGCATAGAAAAACTTCCCAGCTTGTGCCTTATCAATCATATTCATAATTTAGATGCTGGAGCTTTGGTTCCCATAGCCTTCTCTTTGAATGTGAAAAATTACTTCCTAAGCCTTTCCTCACAGCTCAGTAATATAACGCCCAATACTCTTTTCCAATGCGATTTATGTGTTCTTTTGTGGTCCCTTTGTCTCAAAACTTCTATACTAGTACTATTATCGCAAAAAAATGATTTATGGCAGTGAACAAGAATTTGAATGGGTGTTCTATGAATCTCCGTCGATCGGTACTCTGGGCATCCATTTTCTCCTTTCACTGAGAGATATTCAACCAGACTTTCTGCTGTCAAATGCCAATTGTAACAGTGTCAATTAGGTAGCAGAAAATGGGAGAGAGTTCTATATTCCCAGAACTTGTCCCACTTTACAACTCAACATAGCTTCTGTGGCATGGGGACTAATGATGCAAAATGTCAACCACTTTTTTAATTGATACTGATACGTTTTTTTTTCTTGTGGGCATATAGGTTCCAAAAGCCACTTGTTCAATTCTATTTATGTCCCAGCACCATTGCTGATACCAAC
Organism: Somniosus microcephalus; assembly: GCF_052327205.1. Taxonomy (NCBI): domain Eukaryota; kingdom Metazoa; phylum Chordata; class Chondrichthyes; order Squaliformes; family Somniosidae; genus Somniosus; species Somniosus microcephalus. The sequence goes on along the minus strand of NC_140989.1, from coordinate 139,179,742 downwards.
GGGTTTCCCAATGGGAATCCCTCCAGCTGAGGCATTTTGAAACTTCATAGGGGGCACCCTGCTGCTGGGCTCCTCACAGCCTCACTTGGGCAGACAGTTGGTGTACACGCCAGCACCTCGCCCTATAGGAAGCTGGATCCAATAGCACCACTGAGATATGGGAATGGCTGCGTAGGGGAGAAATTGGTGTCGCGTGGAAACCAGCGCGAAACGGGCGTCGTGCTTGGAACACCAGTCCAAAGCTCGCTGGGAAACTGGGCCTCAGGCCTCATCTGCATGAAACCAGCGAGCTGTGGACGTCAATCGGGCGTCTCGATGCAGCTTGTCGGTTGGGGCCTTGGGAAATTCCTCAGGTAGTTTGGGGGGGCGAGGGGTGGCAAACCAAAGAGGGGGGCAAGACCCTGCCAGCAGCATCCCACAGTAATTTTGTAGACTCCTGCTCCTCCTAGCATCACAGAAACCAAAGTATAAAGAAGTTAACTTACTGTTTTGTGGGCAGCCTCCAGTAAAAACTGAGTGGAACATGCATGGTGATGATGCAACATAATGTGCAAATCATAGACCATATGATTAATATAGTACATACCATTGAGTTTGCAATTCCCTCCACTAACCTCAGTCCCAATGCCTTTCAGAGTCTTTGGGGGAAAAATTCATCCCCTTAGCGCCTCCCATTAGCGCCAGTAGATGGCACTAATGGGGTACTAGACCAGTATCATTGGGGCGAGGCAAATCCAGTGCCACAAGCCAAATCCGACCCCCCGTAGTGCCGCTGGTAAGATGTATCACCAGGAATATCAATGCAAGGTAGATCGTGACGTCAGTGAGTGTGAAAATTGATTCTCGCCACTTATCTCACCGCCTGGAATAAACACCGACAGGGAGAGCTGGTGTGCAGCACCAGGAAGCCGGCTCCAGGGACATTATTTAATAGGATCATCAGTAATCACTCACAGCTGTCAGGTTAGTGCAGTTTCAGTGGTTTTTCATTAGTTTCACCCACAGCAACAGTATCAGGAGTCTTCTGGTAACTAAAAAGTAGCTATATTTATTCTTCAATGATTCAAACTGTTACACTTGGTAACATTAATGGGGGCTGTACCGGCATGCCACCTCGCCCTCCAGGATCTACAGCAGAGGGAGCGTAGGCAGCGAGAAAGATGGGAACATGTGTGCAGAGAGAGGAGGAGGGCCATCAGGCCTCTCAACAGTAAGCCTTACCCTCCGAGGGTATTCCGAGAGCACTTCGACCTTCAATTAAATGAGAAGCGGTGTATTAGAAGACTTTGCTTTACCAAGGAGGTGGTCACAGCCCTCCTGCAACCAAATCTCCAGCCACAAACCAGGGTGACCATGGCTCTCCCAGTGGAAGTCAAGGTCACTGTGCCCTCAGTTTCTTTGCCAGCGCAGCCTTCCAGTCTGCAACAGGAGGCATAGCTAACATTGCCTTCCACTGGATCATCAGGAAGGTCACTGAGGCTCTCTACAACAGGAGAAGGGACTACATTGGCTTCCCAATCACTAAAGAGAAGCAGGACGAACGTGCATGTGGCTTTGCCAGGGTAGTAGGCTTCCCCATGGTGCAGGGCGCCACTGACTACACACACCCATGTGGCTTTACGGGCATCACATAACAATCCTGAGATTTTTCGTAACCGCAAAGGCTACCATTCACTTAATGTGCAATTGGTGTGCGACCACACACAGTGAATCCTTAATGTCAATGCTCGCTATCCAGGCAGCAGCCACGATGCCTTCATCCTGCGCCAGACCGGTGTGCCAGCACTCTTCCAGCCACCACGCCAAGCTCAATGGTGGCTGCTCGGAGACAAGGGCTATCCTCTCTCCACCTGGCTCATGACTCCCCTCCGCAACCCCAACATTCATACCCAGCACTCATATAATGAGTGTCATGCTGCCACCAGGCGCATCATCAAGAAGACCATCAGCTTATTGAAGCAACGGTTCTGCTGCCTTCACCGCTCAGGAGGAACCCTCCAGTACTCGCCAGAACGGGTGTCCCATTTTGTGGTGGTCTGCTGCATGCTCCACAACTTGGCCAACATGAGGGTGCAACCCTTGCCAGCAGGGATTGCAGGACCACCTCAGGAGGAGACCAAGGCAGAGGAGGATGAGGATGAGGAGGAGAACAAGGAGGAAGAGGACGAGGGGGAGGAGGAACAGGAGGGTGGGAGGAGGCAGCGAGACAATCGGCCTTCTGGATGGGCAGTTCGTGACCGGATCATCAGACTCTGATTGACATGAATAAAACCCCAGATCCCTATAGCTCACCACATTCCCATCATACAATCCCTGCCTCATGGCATATCACAGCGTCCTCCTGGGTGCAAAGATGAAATGAGAGTGACCACAAAATATTCCAAAAACTATTAATAAATTTATCTATAAACATATCACACATATCACATGAATTCTAATAACTAATAACCCTTGTGCCTGCCATAGTTGAATAGTTTTCATTGTGTGCAAGGTGTGAGATATGGGTGTGAGTGTTGCTAGGTAGAGATTGTTGGTGGGTGAGTGCTGGGGGTGTGGTGCTTTGGGCAGTGCATGAAGATTGCGGTGTAGATGGTGATATGTAGCATTTGTTGAAACATTCACTCACCCTGACCACCCGAGTGAGGTTGTTAAATTTCTTCCTACACTGTGTGTGGGTCCTGGTGACCACAGTGCTGCCTGAAACATGTTGCGCTACCTCTCTCCACATGGTGTGGAACACTTGTGGCTCGGGCCTCCTGCCACTTGCTGGGTAGAGCACCACCCTCCATCTCTCCATAGCAAAAACCAATGCCTCCAATGCTTCTAAGAAAATCTGTGGGCTCTCTACCTGGGTCATGGACCTGCCATAAGCACACCTGGTTCAGTCCTCCAGCTCCTTCTCCTTGTTCTGCTTCTGCTTGCTGAAGCAGCTGCACAGCCAGCAATGCTGAAAATGAGGTGTTGCAGCATCAATGAACCTCCCCTTTAAGTAGTGTAAAAAGCCTTTGGCAATGATGAGTTGCGATTAGTCTACACCAGATATTGCTCCACCCTTTAAGCCTAACACCAATGAGCTTGGGTTTTAAGACTTGATTTGGGACTCCAATCATTTTAGTGAGGACGAATTTTGTGTGCAGTCTAAAGCATTTGCGCCTGGCGCTACTTTTCTAACTTTTCTACTGACACCACCCATTCTTTGGCTATAATGAATTTCTAGCCCTTTCTGTTTAATAAGTTTATTGTTCTCTCCTTATATTGTTATTTGAGCTGATGAGGTCAATCACCAGTTCTATACTGTTCTCTGTGATTGTGTATCAGTTTTACATTGAATTAAATAACAGTGTGGATTGAGGCAACAACAACAAGAACTTGCATTTACACAGGGCATTTAGAGCAGTAAAACATCCCAAGGGGCTTCACAGGAGCGTTTTCAAACAAAATTTGATACAGAGCCACATAAAGAGATATCAGGGCGGATGACCAAAAGCTTGGTCAATGGGGTAGGCTTTAAGGAACATCTTAAAGGAGAAAAGTGAGGTAGAGAGGCGGAGAGGTTTAGGGAGGGAATTCCAGAGCTTAGGGCCGCGACAGCTAAAGGCAAGGCCACCAATGGTGGAGCAAAGGAAATCAGGAATACGTAAGAGGCCAGAATTAGGGGGTTGTGGGGCTGGAGGAGGTTACAGAAATTCAGAAAGGTGAGGCCATGGAGGGATTTGGAAACAAAGATGAGACTTTTAAAATTGAGGCACTGCCAGATCGAGAGCCAATGTAGGTCAGCAAGCAGTGATGATGGGTGAACTGGACTTAGTGTGAGTTAGGATACGAGCAGTAGAGTTTTGGATGCGCTCAAGTTTACAGAGGGTGCAAGGTGGAAGGTCCAGCCAGGAGAGCGTTGGAAAAGTCGAGTCCAGAGGTAAAGCCATGGATGATCTGAGGCAGGGGTGAAGATGGACAATGTTACGGAGGAGGAAGTAGGCGGTCTTGATGATGGAGAGGACATGGAGACAGAGTGAGTTGGAGCTTTAAAATTCCTTCCTGCAGTGCATTCTCTTTCCCATCATGGCATCTAGAATGTAATTTGCATATCCCTGCTGTTTTCAATTCCATTACTTGTTACAAACGTGAAAATATTTCTCTGTCAGTACAGCGGTTCTTTTGCATATTCTTTAAAAAAAAGTATGATTGTCCTTAAGTCAATACATTCCTGTACTGATCATTGTATTGTTGGAGTCGACAGAAATCAACAGGCTGAGACTTTTCTTTAAGCAAAAACAAAACGTGTCTTACTTTAATCAATCTCCACGAGGTCTAAAGGCTCAGCCCCGTGCAGGGGCTATGATGTCATCACGCAACCGACGTCATAACGTCATCACGTTCCCGATGCTCTTAAAGGGACCCTGCACCAATAACCCAACCCAGCATGTACATATCACAACATTGCTTTTCAAAATGAATTGTGTTTAGGTACATATAACAGCATTGGTTATACATTGTGTTATTGTCCCTATGTGGTCTCCGCCACATACGTCCCCCCAGAATTCACTAGTACTGGCAATGTCAGCCGTTGGGGGGGCCGGATCACACGGTTGGAACGGCTCCTCAATTCCGGGGTGGGGACCGGGGGTTCGTCGGAGGGACCTCGGGCGCTCGGTGGTGGACTGAGGGTGTGGAAACCGGAGGTCGGCCCCGTCTCGGGGGCTGTGCCAACTCAACGGGTCGGTCCAGATCCAGGTGGGCCGGTTTGAGATGGTCCACGGAAATGCAGTCCGGCTTACCGCCGACATCCACGACGAAGGTCTTGTCCCCGGTTTCCAGGACGCAGAATGGTCCATCGTAGGGTGGCTGAAGAGGTCCCCGGTGGGTGTCGTGGCGGACGAAAACGTACTCCGCTGCACGAAGGTTGAGCAGAACGTGTGACTTCGGGAGGCCGTGCTGCGATGTGGGCACCGGAGCGAAAACCTTGGCGTTGTCCAGAAGGTCGGACCGCTGATGGGCTGCGGACCAAGGTTCCGTTGCGTTGGGGACGAAATCCCCGGGAGCCCACAGCGGCTGTCCGTAGACGAGCTCGGTGGATGAGGATTGGAGGTCCTCCTTGGGGGCGGTCCTGAGTCCCAGCATGACCCACGGGAGTCTGTCGATCCAGCCATTGTCCCGGAGGCTGGCTCGGAGCGTGGCCTTCATGGAGCGATGAAACCATTCGCACAGCCCGTTAGCCTGAGGGTGGTAAGCTGTGGTGCGGTGAAGTTTCAACCCGAGGCCTCGGGCGACAGCGTTCCAGAGCTCTGACGTGAACTGGGGCCCCCGGTCGGAGGACATGTCAGATGGGGCGCCGAACCGGGTGACCCAAGTGCTGATGAACACCCGAGCCACATCGGCGGCCGTCGTTGAAGACAGCGGGACGGCTTCCGGCCATCGGGTGGTTCTGTCGACCATTGTGAGGAGGTGGGTGAACCCGCGGGAGGGCGGTAGGGGCCCCACTAGGTCCACGGGCACCGCGAAAGGCGCCAACGGGGCCTTAGTATGGCGATGTACTTTCGAACGTTGGCATACCACGCAGGTGCTGGCCCAGTCACGAACGTCTTTCCTGAGCCCGTGCCAGATGAACTTGGCCGCCACCAGCTTCTGTGATGGCTTCCTGCCCGGGTGGGAAAGATTATGGACGGTGTCGAATACTTGCCGTCTCCACCCTTTGGGCACGACGGGACGTAGCTGCCCAACGGAGATGTCGCACAGGAGTGTGGTGCCGGCAGCGTCGAATGCGACGTCTGCTAGTTGAAGGCCTATGACCGCCATCCTGTAGGCCTGGACGTCCGGGTCGGAGGCCTGGTCGGCCGCCATGCGGGTGTAGTCGATGCCGAGGTGCACGGCGCTGGCGACGGCACGGGAGAGACAGTCGGCGACGGAGTTGTCTTTCCCAGCCACATGCTGGATGTCCATTGTAAACTCCGAGATGAAGGCCAACTGGCATTGCTGACGGGCCGACCACGGCTCGGAGGCTTTGGCCATGGCAAAGGTCAATGGCTTGTGGTCCACGAACGCCGTGAACGGGCGGGCCTCCAGCAGGAAACGGAAGTGTCGGACAGCGAGGTAGAGGCCGAGAAGCTCACGATCAAAGGTACTGTAGGAACGTGGGTTCCTAACTAAAAGACTGAGTTCTACTCAGGCGATCAAACAAAATGAACTTTAATGAAACAAACAGGCTTTAACAAGAAACTGCAGGATAACATCGAATGTAGGTCTGCTCTCTCTGGAGGCTCCACGAGGACTGCCCCTGCTGTCCCGTGGCTGACGTCATGACGTCATCACGTTTTCCCGCCAGTGGGGGATCACATGATGAACGGCGTGACATCATCACATTTTAGCCGCGCTGTTAAAGCAACCACACTCTGTACAGTTAAACAGCATAAATAAAGATACAGACTCAGACTGTAGCTAACATGCTGTTAAAGGAATTATATACAAACGATCTGAGTCCTTTGGTGGCTCTGCCACATGCGCCCCCCCAGAATTGTCTTTAACGGCAAAAGTGAGACATCGAGGAGGCCTGACAAGTCTGTCCGAGCGACTTCGGTAACCCTGCAGAGGAAGCTGATGGATGGTGGTCGAGCTGGCGGGCGGTTGTGGTTGAGCTGACGCGGTGAGTGTGGTCGAGCTGGCAGGCGGCTGTGGTTGATCTGGCACGGCGGCTGCGGGCGGTCAGCCACGTTTCGGCGGTTGAGTGATGGCGACTGGCAGTCCAGGTCCAGGTGAGCCGGCTTCAACCGGTCCACCGAAATGTGATCCGGCTTTCCTCCGATGCCGACCGAAAAGGATTTGTCTCCTGATTCGATGACGCGGAAAGGATCAGTGTAAGGGGGCTTGAGCGGATCCTGGTGAGCGTCGTGGCGGATAAATACGTACTCGGCATTCTTCAGCTCCGCAGGCACGTGGGAGCTCTGTAAGCCGTGATTTGATGTAGGCACCGGAGCGAAGCATCTGGCCGCTTCCTGGTGGCTGACGAGTTGCTGGGAGGCGGACCATGGCTCTGTGGGAGAAGGGAGGAAATCCCCTGGTACTCGGAGCGGCTGGCCATAAACGAGTTCGGCCAAGGATGATTGCAGGTCTTCTTTGGGCGCCGTACGAAGACCCAAAAGGACGCATGGGAGTCTGTCCACCCATCCTGCACCTTGAAGACTGGCCCGTAGGGCGGCTTTAAGCGACCTGTGGAATCGCTCGCAGAGGCCGTTCGCCTGTGGATGATAAGCAGTGGTGCGATGAAGTTTGGTGCCGAGCCCCTGAGCTACAGCGTTCCAGAGCTCCGAGGAAAATTGTGGCCCACGATCAGAAGAGATGTCCGCCGGTACCCCGAAACAAGTAACCCAACAGGAGATGAAAGCTCTAGCGACATCTGCCGAAGTGGTGGAAACCAAAGGAATTGCCTCTGGCCACCTAGTGGTGCAGTCCACCATGGTGAGGAGATGCGTATAACCATGAGATGGCGGAAGTGGCCCCACAAGATCCACATGCACGTGGTCGAAACGACGCTCCGGAACAGCGAACTTAGCCACTGGAGCTTTTACATGACGCTGGACCTTGGCCTTCTGGCAGACCACGCAGGTGTTGGCCCAGTCACGGACATCGAGGTGCATACCCTTCCAGACGAACTTCGCCGACATTAGCCATTGTGAAGCTTTCATACCAGGGTGCGACAACCTGTGTATGGCGTCAAACACCTTCCGGCGCCATGCGACTGGCACGATAGGTTGGGGAACGCCCATGGAGACGTCGCAAAGGAGCGTGGTGCCTGTGGCCTGGAAACTGACGTCGGTCGCTTGGAAACTAGAGGGGACGGTTCTGTATGATTGGACCTCAGAATCCGAGGCCTGATCTGCAGCCATGAGGGCGTAGTCAATCCCCATGTGAACCGCATGGACCGTCGCACGAGCGAGGCAATCCGCCACCAGGTTGTCTTTACCAGACACATGTTGAATGTCCGTGGTAAATTCAGAAATAAACGTCAGGTGACGTTGTTGACGAGCGACCACGGTTCGGCGGTCTTGGCCATGGTGAACATTAGAGGCTTGTGGTCGACAAAAGCCGTGAAGGGACGTCCTTCTAATAAGAACCGGAAATGGCGAATGGCTAGGAAAAGGGCCAGTAACTCTCGATCGAAGGTGCTGTATTTTCTTTCATTTTTCCGTAGTTGACGGCTGAGAAACGCCAGCGGTTGCCACGTGCTTTTCACCCACTGCTCCTGCACTGCGCCGATGGCGTAGTCTGACGTGTCTGTGGTAAGGGCGATGGTGGCAACTGGAAGTGGGTGCGCCAGCATGGTTGCGTTGGCCAAAGCGCGCTTGGTGTTGACGAATGCCTGGTCCATCTCGGCCGTCCAGCTGATTAGATCCTTACTGGACTTGCCCTTGAGGGCCCCATACAAAGGCTGCATTAGCTGAGCCGCCTTAGGGACGAATCGGTGATAGAAATTGACCATCCCCAGGAACTCTTGCAGGGCCTTGACAGTTGGTGGGTGCGGGAAAGAGGTAACAGCTTCCACCTTCGTCAGTAAGGGGACGGCGCCGTCTGATGTTATGCGGTGTCCCAAGAAATCGATCCGCTGCAGGCCGAACTGGCACTTGGCCGGGTTGATGATCAAACCGTGCTGGCTGAGGCGTGTAAAGAGGGTACGCAAATGGGAGATGTGCTCTTCCTTGCTAGCGCTGGCGATGAGAATGTCGTCAAGGTAGACGAAGATGAAGTTTAGGTCTCGGAGCACGGAGTCCATTAAGCGCTGGAAAGCCTGTGCCGCGTTCTTCAAGCCAAACGACATCCGCAGGAACTCAAAAAGGCCGAAAGGGGTGATGACTGCGGTTTTCGGGACATCTTGCGGGTGCACGGGAACCTGGTGATACCCCCGGACGAGGTCGACTTTAGAAAAGATAGAATTTCCCACCAAATGGGCCGAGAAATCCTGAATATGCAGGATCGGGTACCGATCAGGAGTAGTGGCGTCGTTCAGGCATCGGTAGTCACCGCATGGCCGCCAGCCGCCGCCCAGTTTCGGAACAATGTGGAGAGACAAACACCAGGGACTACTCGACCAGCGAATAATCCCCAGCCGCTCCATCGTGTCGAACTCCGGTTTCGCAGCCGTGAGCTTGCCGGGTTCGAGCCTTCTAGTCCGTGCATAAACCGGGGAGCCAGTAGTGGTGATAGGATGTTCAACACCATGCTTCGTGGCCGAGGAGGAGAAAGTAGGCCTTGTCAGTTCCAGGGACTCTCCGAGGAGCTGAGTGAAGTCATCCAGAGAAGGGAAAGCGCAGGCGATAGAGCGCGCCACGGTGGTACCGTGGTGGCACAGAATCAAGTGGAAGGTGGCCGCGTTGATCAACCGGCGGTGCCGGACATCGACGAGGAGGCCGTTGGCACACAGAAAATCTGCCCCTAGGATGGCCTGCAAGACTGTGGCCGTGACGAACTCCCAATGGAAGCACTGACCGCCAAAACAGACTTGGACCCGCCGCTTTCGGAAAGTTTGAATGGCTGCGCCATTAGCCGCCACGAGGGAAAAACTGTGGTTCCCAGCTTGCATATCGTGATTCGACGCAGGTAGGATGCTACACTGCGCCCCGGTGTCACAAAGGAAACGTCGACCCGATAGAGAATCGGTGATGTAAAGAAGTTTCCCCGTAGATCCGATGGCCATCGCAGCCGCGGAGCGCATGTTAGACCCGGTCCTCCTTCGCCAGGAATGCTGCAGGAGCTTTGTTTTTTTGGGGGCGAAAAACTGCAGGGAGTGCGGCAACGTCATGCTTTCGCGCCAAAACGGGCGTGGTAGGAGCACCAGCCCGCTGCAAGAGGAGCTGGAGCCGCGTCTGTGGGGGATGGGCGCCTCATGGCAGTGCAGCACTGCTGGGTTACTGTGAAAATCTTATCTGCTTCGGCAGCAAGCTCGGCGCAGTCTGTAATCTCGGACCTGGCTAGGGCAGCCTGCACCTGCTCCGGCAGTTGGCAGAGGAATAGCTCCTGGAAGAGAAAGCATTCCGGTTTGGCACCCAAGAGCGTGAGCATTTGGCTCATGAGCTCAGACGGTTTGGAGTCCCCAAGGCTGGGCATAGCGAGGAGCCGGCGAGCGCGTTCAGACTTCGAGAGCCCGAAGACCTGTAGCAACCGTGCCTTTAACGTATCATACTTGCTGTCAGTAGGAGGACTACCGAGGAGGCTGACGATCCACGAGGCAGTGGCGCTATCGAGGGCAGAGACCACGTAGTAATAACGGGTCTGATCCGCGACGATGTTCCGGATGGCGAACTGGGCTTCAGCCTGGATAAACCACGCGGCTGGTTGTTGCTCCCAGAACTGTGGCAGTTTCAGAGTCATGGCGTTCGTGTCCATGCTGAAGATCTTCCGCGAAAACTGTTCACGAAAGTCGGGGTCACCAATGTAGCAACGTGGGTTCCTAACTAAAAGACTGAGTTCTACTCAGGCAATCAAACAAAACGAACTTTAATGAAACAAACAGGCTTTAACAAGAAACTGCAGGATAACATCGAATGTCGGTCTGCTCTCCCTGGAGGCTCCACGAGGACTGCCCCTGCAGTCCCGTGGCTGACATCATGACGTCATCACGTTTTCCCGCAGTGGGGGATCACGTGATGAACGGCGTGACGTCATCACGTTTTAGCCGCGCTGTTAAAGCAACCACACTCTGTACAGTTAAACAGCATAAATAAAGATACAGACTCAGACTGTAGCTAACATGTTGTTAAAGGAATTATATACAAACGATCTGAGTCCTTTGGTGGCTCCGCCACAGTACTGTACTTCCGCTCGTTGGGGCGGAGCTGCCGGCTGAAGGCGGCGAGCGGCTGCCAGGCGCCGTTGACCCACTGTTCGTGGACGGCGCCGACCGCATAGGCCGAGGCGTCGGTGGTGAGAGCGATCGGCGCATCGGGCAATGGATGCGCCAGCATGGTCGCGTTAACCAGGGCCCTTTTCATGTCCGTGAAAGAATTGGCCATCTCATCAGACCAGTTGACGGCGAGTTTGTCGGGCTTGCCTTTGAGGGCCTCGTAAAGGGGCCACATAAGTTGGGCTGCTTGGGGGACGAAACGTTGGTAAAAGTTCACCATACCCAAAAACTCCTGTAGGGCCTTCATGGTGAGGGGTCGCGGGTAGTCCATCACAGCCTCCACTTTCAATGGGAGTGGCACCGCCCCATCCTTCGTGATGCGGTGCCCGAGAAAGTCAATTGAGGACAGCCCAAACTGGCACTTGGCCAGGTTGACAATTAGGCCGAGTTGGCTGAGTCATTCGAAAAGAGTCCGGAGGTGGGACACATGTTCCGTCCTGGAGGCGCTGGCGATGAGGATGTTGTCCAGGTACATGAACAGGAATGTCAGGTCCCGTAACACAGTGTCCATTAGGCGTTGAAAAGACTATGCGGCGTGTTTGAGGCTGAATGGCATGCGGAGAAATTCGAATAGCCCGAACGAGGTGATCACCATGGTTTTCGGGACGTCCTGTGGCTGGACGGGGACCTGGTGATAACCCCAGACGAGGTCCACTTTCGAGAATACCACCTTCCCGGCCAGGCGGGCGGAAAAGTCCTGGATGTGTGGAATCGGATAGCGGTCGGGGGTCATCGCGTCGTTGAGGCGCCGGTAGGCTCCGCACAGGCACCACCCGCCGCCTGGTTTCGGGGTGATGTGGAGGGGCAAAGCCCATGGACTGTTCGACCGGCGGATGATGCCAAGGCGCTCCATGGTGTCGAACTCGGCTTTGGCGATGGCGAGCTTCCCCGGGTCGAGGCGCCGAGCGCGGGCGTAGACGGGCAGACCGGTGGTCGAAATGTGATGTTCTACCCCGTGTTTGGTGGCGGCGGACGAGAACGTGGGTTTCGTAAGGTCCGGGAACTGGGCGAGGAGGCGGGAAAACTTGTCGGAGGCCGAGAGTGCACTGGACAACTGCGTCGTGCTGGACCCGCTGAGGGAACATGGGAGCGAGCTGAAGGTTTCCACGTTGATGAGACATCAGTTCTTGACATCCACCAAAAGGCCTTGGCGCAGAGGAAGGTAGCGCCGAGAAGTGGGGTGGACACTTTTGCTGTGACAAAGTCCCAGGTGAACCGTTGCCCGCCAAAACAAAGCACCACGTGCCGTTTCCCGAAGGTGCGGATGGAACTGCCGTTGGCGGCTTCGAGGACGGGGCCGTGGTTCCCCCCTTGAATGTCTATGGTTGCCGCGGGCAGAACGCTCACCTGGGCGCCCGTGTCGCAAAGGAAATGACGTCTGGAGTCGGTGTCTGTAATAAACAACAAACTGCCTGAACGGCCGACAGCCATGGCAGCCGACGAGTGGTCTTTAGTTTGCTTCGACGTGGGAAAACTGCACGGGGGCCAGCACTTCCTGGCTTTGGGGCCGAACTGCGCGTGGTAGAAGCAGAGGCTTGAGGGTTGCCGCCGTTGGGCTGTATCAGTGGGGGCAGGGCTCTGCGTGGCCGCACAGTACTGTTGCCCGGCGGAGAAAAATTTGTCGGCCTCCTTGGCCAGGTCGCGGAAATCGGTAGTGGAAGAGTTGGCTAACGCCGACCGTACCTGACCTGGCAGCTGTTGGCGGAACAGTTCCTTGAAGAGGAAGCACGGCGTGTGCGCCTAGGAGGGCCAGTATGTGGTCCATCAGCTCCGAGGGCTTGGAGTCGCCCAGCCCGGGTAGAGAGAGAAGCCGGCGTGCGCGTTCGGCTTCGGTGAGTCCGAAAGTTCGTAAGAGGTGCGCCTTCAGCGTTCCGTATTTGTTGAGCTCCGGGTATTTTTCGAGCAGGTTCACGACTCTGGCCGTGGTGGAGCTGCTGAGAGCAGAGACGACGTAGTAGTACCTCGTGTCGTCCGCGGTGATGTCCCGGATTGCAAATTGAGCCTCGGCGTGGGCGAACCAAGCGGCAGCCTGTTGTTCCCAAAACTCGGGTAATTTGATTGAAACGGCGTTCGTCGCCATTTCAGATGAGGTCTTTGGAATCGTCCAAAAGAGCAGCAGGGTCACCAATGTTGGAGTCAACAGAAATCAACAGGCTGAGACTTTTCTTTAAGCAAAAACAAAACGTGTCTTAATTTAATCAATCTCCACGAGGTCTGAAGGCTCAGCCCCGTGCAGGGGCTATGACGTCATCACGCAACCGACGTCATGACGTCATCACGTTCCCAATGCTCTTAAAGGGACCCTGCACCAATAACCCAACCCAGCATGTACATATCACAACATTGCTATACAAAGTGAATTGTGTTTAGGTACATATAACAGCATTGGTTATACATTGTGTTATTGTCCCTATGTGGTCTCCGCCACAGTATCATTGTCTTGCCTTTGTCCTCTTCCTTCAGTCATGCAATTGTTCTGGGCCTCACATTTGGTTCTCCGAGTTGTTGAGACAATGCTTGCATTGTGGGAATATTGTCACGCTCGTTCCCTCCATATTGTTTTTAGGAGCAGTCCTAATGCACCACAATTGTTGTCACCTTTCCTTTTTATGCAGTTGACAAGTATAAGCAGGCCTTGTTGTTAAAGACTAGACATTACTGTTGGCAATATTAGTGGATTAATGTTTCATGTGTTTGTGTGACTTTCCACTGTCCACTATTTAAGTGTAGTCTTTAACTAATTTAAAACAAACAGCTTAATGCCTTCACTAAAACAGCAGATAAAGGAATGTCATACGCATATGTTAAGCACTCATCCAATCACATCGAGGCTTCTGTTTGTTTTTGTTCAGCCATTGTTGAGGAAAGAATTGCAAACAGAAAAAAATCTGTGCATTCCACAGCTGGATTCATTGACTTTTTGACATGAATGCTGGTTTAAATAAGTTACTAGCTCCCTGAGATCTTTTAAAGGAACATTATTGCAGATACATCATGATTTGTTCTTGTTCCCATTACAGCTGATGATATTGCCTTTTCAAAACCATGTATTACACTGCCACTGTGTTAGCCAGTCAACAATAACAAGGAAAAAAAGGGCATTTATCCTACTTTTTGACATAAGGGGAAAGATTTGTAGGGCTATGTAGGCCTAAGAGTAGGGGAGTGGGACTAATTGGATAGTGTTGGATCCGTGGTTCAGTGGATATGCTATTATTAAATAATCACATGGATGCTGTACATTAAGAAATAACAGGTCTTTACTGGAGGAGGGTAGTCTCTAGACTGGGGGTACAGAGGCATGCGCAAAGCATATATACCGGTGTGGTCACTGCTGGTACTACAGTATACAGGAGCTGTAAAAGTAGTTCTGACTTAAAGGCACATACACTACAATTCCTCCCCTTTTAGATTAGTAATACCCCTAATATTCAAACAACAATTAACATTTCAACATGTACTTTAAACAACAAAAGTCCATTTATAGATTCAGTCTTTGGGGCGGCTTCCTGACCCTTTCGGGATAGCGCCTTTCCAGAGGTTCTTGTTCTTGGTGCAGAGGCAATTCTGACCCCTTTTCATCGGGTAGTTCATCGGGTTCCACTGCTACTGGGTCTGAAGTAGATGCTACCGGTATGTCGGGTTCATCCCCAGGTACTCGAGGCATGGGGTTGACGCATTCCTGTGACGCTAAGATCTGATCGACGTGGCGTCTCACAATGTTCTCCCCGACATCCACTGTGTACATTAATGGCCCCTGCCTTGTACATATCGTTCCGGGTTGCCACTTCTCTGTTCGATAGTCACGGGCCAAGACTGGTTGCCCTACATTGAAGCTCCTTGTCGGCTTCTCATTGATGTGCTGGAATTGTTTGTCCTCAACATTTCTTCGCACATTTGGTCTGAGCAAGTCCAGACGAGATCTCAACCTTCGGTTAAAGAACATCATGGCCGGGGTCTGGTTGGTAACTGCATGTGTCGCGTTTCGGTAGGCTAATAAGAAATTGTCCATCTTATGCTGTAGTGGAATTTCATCATCGCACATGGCCTTTATCGCCTTCTTAAAGGTTTGTACGAACCTCTCAGCCAATCCATTTGTGGTTGGATGATACGGGGCGGATGTGTAATGCCTTACCCCATTCCTTTTCATGAATTTTTGGAACTCATCGGACACAAACTGTGGTCCATTATCAGAGCAAATCTGCTCTGGCAAACCGTTTCTGGCAAATATGGTCTGTAGGACTGCGATCGTTTTCTCTGTAGTGGTTGAAGACATTTTTATCACCTCAGGCCACTTTGAATGAGCATCCACTGCTATTAAGAACATTGAGTCCATGAATGGACCAGCGAAATCAATATGCACCTGTTGCCATGGAGAGGAGGGCCACTCCCATGGGTGTAGAGGGGCATGTGGTGGTGCATTTTGGACCTTCTGGCATCCTAAGCAGCTCTTAGTTAGGTCTTCGATTTGTTGATCGATTCCCGGCCACCACACATAAGCCCGAGCAAGGCTTTTCATTTTTACTCCCCCCAGATGACCTTCATGTAGCTCATTTAGCACTCTCTCCCTTAACTTGGGTGGAATCACCACTCTGGATCCACACATCACTGTCCCCTGGCATACTGACAGCTGTTCTCTTCTGGATGAGAATGCTGGCAACAGTGAGTTGCCATGTGTTGGCCATCCCCTCACCGTCAATTCATATACCCGTGACAGCGTCGGATCATTGCGGGTTTCCTTCTCTATATCCGCGTTTGTTACTGGCAATTGTTGAATTATTGACGAATAAAATATCTCGATAGGGTCCACTGCTGGTGCTTCCTCCACAGTAGGCAGTGGCAGGCGCGAAAGCCCATCAGCGTTCCCATGCTGTTTCGTGCCTTTATATTCTATTTCATATTGATTCGCCCCTAGAAACAGGGACCATCTTTGTAACCACTGTGCAGTCATCACCGGAACGCCCTTCTTAGGATTAAAGATGGAGACAAGTGGTTGGTGGTCAGTCAGCAAGGTGAACTTCTGCCCATGCAGATAGTGGTTGAATTTTTTTACTCCCCATACTAGGCTGAGGGCCTCCCTGTCAATCTGGGCATAGTTGCACTCGGCTGAGGTTAGTGACCGAGACGCAAAGGCTTCTGGCCTCTCCAACCCGTCTGGGAATTTGTGCGACAGCACCGCTCCAATACCGTAGGGTGATGCATCACATGCCAAATGAATTGGTAGTGCTGGGTTGAAATGGGCCAACACCTCTTTTGATGTGATCAATTCCTTACACTTCTGGAAAGCTCATCTACGTTCGTCATCCCACTTCCATGGTACCCCTTTTTGCAGTAGGGTGTTCAGCGGGTGTAATACCGTAGACAAATTTGGTAAGAACTTGTGGTAGTAGTTTACCAGCCCGAGGAACGACCTCAGTTGTGACACATTTTCCGGTGCTGGAGCCTTGACTACTGCCTCAATCTTGTCAGGGGACTTATGTAACCACTCTTCATCGATGACGTGGCCACAATACGAGATCTGTTTCTGGAAAAACTTGCACTTGTGCCGATTAGCTCGTAGCCCATACTCCTTTAATCTGGTGAGCACCTTCTCCAAGTTGGCGAGGTGATCACCGTCATTTTCGCCCATGACCAAGATGTCGTCCAAATAACACTGGGTCCCTGGAATCCCTTGCAGGACTTGATCCATTGCCCTTTGCCAAATAGCCGGAGTTGATGCTACTCCAAACGCCAGCCGGTTGTATTGATAGAGACCTTTATGAGTGTTGATCGTAAGGTATTGTTTCGAAGCTTCTTCTACCTCCATTTGCAAGTACGCCTGGGCTAGATCAATTTTGGTGAAGCGTTTACCTCCAGATAGCGAGGCGAAAATATCCTCAATTCGTGGAAGCGGATATTGTACCATGTGAAGGACTGGGTTCACTGTCACCTTAAAATCCCCACAGATGCGGACCTTCTTTGGTTCCCCAGGCGTATTACTCAACGACCTCTTCATTACAGGAACGATGGGTGTAGCCTGTGGTGTATGTGCCTTTAAGAGCCCCCTGTGTACTGTAATGCCGGTAATGGCCACTCGGGCTATATAAGCCTGTATAGTGTCTTGTATCTGTTAGTTCACCTCCAGACTTTGTTCAGTAAACACCTGTGAAACCAACTCCTGCATTCCGTGTCTCCATTAACACACGGATACAACAGTGGCGACGAATTGGAAACGGACTTACCTGCAATTCGGCAGCACCTCAAGGAGATCGATTCCTTAGACGAAAGTCGAAGAAAAACAAGAAAGAAAAAAAAACTGTGGTGGCAGGTACTACAATAATCCTTCCTGGGCGGCGGGCTGTGGCTCCATCAGCTGGCTCTGCAGCGGGGCCAAGCAGCGAAGGCGGAGGCAAACAGAGACAGAGGGTGGAGCACTCAGGAGACGGCCGGCGCTACAAAGCAGGTTGGCATTCGGACCAAGCAGAGGGAGGGAAAAGTCCCAGAGAGTCCAGCGGGAACGAGTCTCCACCTATTAAAAATACCTATGTAAATAAAAACCGCGGAGAACAGCATTGTCAGCAGCCGCAGCCGCGGGAAAGCGCGGGAGGCGCCATTTTTTTCTGCGGGGAAGAAAGGAAAGCGCGGGAGGCGTCATTTTTTTTTCAGGATGCCTAAGACTGGCAATATTACTGCTTTCGATAGCAATATAGATGATTGGACCACATATGTGGAAAGAGTGGAGGTGTATTGCACAGCAAATGAAATAGAGGATGATAAAAAGGCATCAGTACTTCTAAATCTAATGGGCGCAAGGACATACGGGCTGTTACGAAACTTAATCACTCCAGCCAAACCGAAGGACAAGAATTTTAAGGAGATTGTTGATACCCTACAGGAGCACTTAAACCCAACACCGCTGCTGATAGCGGAACGATTCAAATTCTTCAGGAGGAATCAGCACAAGAATGAAAGTAACGCTGATTACCTCACCGAATTAAGGAAGCTGTCAAAGCACTGCCAATTCGGGGCAGGACTGGCAGATTCTCTTCGAGACAAATTCGTCTGCGGTCTCCTAAGTGAAGGAACACAGAAAAGGCTACTTTCTGAGAAAGATTTGACACTGGACAAGGCTTTCAGTGTGGCTGTATCATACGAAGCAGCCGCAAGAGGAGCTGCAGAGATACAGCAAAAGCCACAGGACTTCGGCACCCATGAAATGACACAGGGTTTCGAGAGATGTTATCGCTGCGGCAGATCCACCCATGACCAGAGGGACTGCTGGTTCAAGGACAAAGCATGCAGGCAATGCGGAAAGATTGGACACATTGCACGTGTATGCCGATCTGGACAAAAAAAATCCACGGACAGGAAAAAAATCGATAAGGAAAAGTACAGAAAGGTACAAATGATGACGGACAGTAGCTCCGAAGACCAGAAGAGCGATAGCGGCTCTGAAAACAAGAGACTAAGCTGTCTCAAATTACATAATGTAATTGCCAAAGAAGATTACCAGACCATTTGGGTTACCCTCATGATAGCAGGGTCCCCAGTTAAAATGGAGCTAGATACAGGATCAGCTCTGACCATCATAAGTCGACGGGATTACGAGCGGCTATTTCCGCATATACCTTTGAAAGACACATCCATTATCTTGAAAACATATACGGGGCAGAAAGTATACCCCAAAGGGAAAATAAAGGTGCCTGTTGTATACAATGGCAAGGAAATACAGAAGTTGTATTTATACGTTCTGCAAGATGGTGGTCCACCGCTGTTGGGACGTGAATGGATCAGGAAGATACGTTTAGACTGGCACTCCATTCAGGCACTGACGGTGACCAGTAAGAAAAAAAATGATGATGATGTCATACCTGAATGATTAAAAGACATCTTGGCCAACGCCAAGGAAGTGTTTCAACAGGAACTAGGAACCTTGAAAGGCGTCACCGCCTCAATAAAAGTGGAAGATGCGGCAATTCCCAAGTTTTTTTAAGGCAAGGCCGGTGCCATACGCAATTCGTCCAGCAGTCAAGGCAGAGCTGGAGAATTTGGAAAAGGCAGGCGTATTATCCAAGATAGATTGGAGCGAGTGGGCAACACCCATTGTCCCGGTCATGAAGATAACGTTGAATAATGATAAATCTGAAGAACAGAGAAAAATTCGCATCTGTGGGGACTTCAAGGTGACTGTAAACCCGGTCCTTCACACGGTACAGTATCCTCTTCCGAGGATAGAAGATATTTTCGCCTCACTATCCGGAGGGAAACGTTTCACCAAAATTGACTTGGCACAGGCATATCTACAGATGGAGGTTGAAGAGGCCTCTAAAAAGTATCTCATGATAAATACACACAAAGGCCTGTACCAGTACAATCGACTGGTTTTCGGAGTAGCATCAGCTCCAGCTATCTGGCAAAGAGCTATGGAGCAAGTCCTCCAAGGGATTCCGGGGACTCAATGCTACCTAGACGACATCCTTGTAACAGGAGAAAACGACAACGAGCACCTTGCCAATTTGGAGCAGGTGCTCACTAGGCTGAGAGAATGGGGCCTACGAGCAAATCACCCCAAGTGCGAATTTTTCCAGAAACAAATATCATATTGTGGCCACATAATTAACGAGGAAGGGTTGCATAAGTCACCTGAAAAAATTGAAGCGGTCATAAAAGCCCCAGCACCTGAAAATGTCTCACAATTAAGGTCGTTCCTGGGATTGATAAATTACTATCATAAATTTTTACCGAACTTGTCAACTCTTCTGCACCCTCTTAACGAACTGCTACAAACAGGAGTAATTTGGAAATGGAGCGAAGACTGTAAACGTGCCTTCCATAAATGCAAAGGCTTGATCACGTCCAAGGAAGTTTTAGCTCATTACAACCCATCACTGCCAATCAGACTGGCGTGCGATGCATCCCCTTACGGCGTAGGAGTGGTATTATTGCATAGATTCCCTGATGGCTCGGAGCGGCCGATAGCTTTTGCGTCACGCTCATTGAACTCAGCTGAGCGTAACTATGCCCAGATCGACAGGGAAGCACTCAGCCTGGTATGGGGAGTGAAGAAATTCAACCATTACCTACACGGACAAAAATTTACCTTGTTGACTGACCATCAACCCCTGGTCTCCATATTCAACCCTAAAAAGGGTGTTCCCATTATGACAGCGCAAAGGCTACAGAGGTGGTCCCTTTTCCTAGGGGCACACCAATATGACATAGAATACAAAGGATCAAAACAGCATGGGAATGCTGACGGTTTATCGCGCCTATCGTTGCCAACGGTAGAAGAGGCACCTACAGTGGACCCAGTGGAGATGTTCCACTCAACCATAGTGGAATGTCTACCAGTAACAAATTCTGCCATTGAAAAGGAAATGAGAAATGACCCGACTCTCTCACGAGTCTACGATTTAACGGTGAAGGGATGGCCAGCACATGGCGAACCACTGTTGCCAGCATTCTCGCAATGAAGAGAACAGCTGTCAGTGTGCCGAGGAACCTTGATGTGTGGATCCAGAGTGGTGATTCCACCCAAACTCCAGGATAAAGTGCTAAAGGAGCTTCACGAGGGGCATCTGGGTGGAGTGAAAATGAAGAACCTAGCCAGAGTGTTTGTGTGGTGGCCAGGTATCGATGGAGACATCGAAGAAATGAACAAGAGCTGCCTAGGATGCCAGAAGGTCCAAAACGCCCCACCACAAGCCCCTCTACATCCATGGGAGTGGCCCTCATCTCCATGGCAAAGGGTACACATCGACTTTGCTGGTCCATTTATGGACTCAATGTTCTTAATCGCGGTTGATGACACTCCAAGTGGCCGGAGGTAATAAAGATGTCCTCCACCACCACGGAAAAAACCATCACAGTATTAAGGACCATATTTGCCAGGAATGGGCTGCCTGAACAGATCTGTTCTGATAATGGACCGCAATTTGTGTCCGAAGAATTCAGGAAGTTCTTAAAAAACAATGGGGTTAAGCACTACACGTCCGCCCCATACCATCCCGCCACCAATGGATTGGCTGAAAGGTTTGTCCAGACCTTCAAGAAGGCCATAAATGCCATGGGTAATGAAGACATAAATCTACAGCATAAGGTAGATAACTTCTTGTTTGCATACAGGAATGCAACACATGTGGTTACAAACCAAACTCCCGCCATGATGTTCTTCAATAGAAGCCTAAGATGCCGGCTGGATTTGATCAAGCCAACCATCAGAAGGGACGTGGAGAACCGGCAATTTCAAGGCATGAATGAAAGGCCAACTAGAACCTTCCAGATAGGTCAACAAGTTTTGGCCCGGGACTACCGTACCGAGAAATGGCAGCCTGGAACTATTTGCACACGATTAGGACCGCTGATGTATACCGTGGATATTGGAGAAAGCATAATAAGGCGCCATGCTGACCAGATCATAGAGTCATCCGAAAAGGGACAACCTACACCACAACTCTATACGCCTAACGATGAAGCAGAGATACCCATAGTATCTACCTCCGATCCGGTGATACTGGAACCAGATGAACCCGACACTGGCATTCAAGCCGAATCGACCTTGCAAAAGAACCTACTACACCACCAAAAACTACTACACCACCGAGGCATTATCTGGACCGAGTCAGGAAGCCTCCAAAGAGATTGACTTATAATTGATTAACTGCAGCAAATGTGTAGATTATTGTTCTTGTAACATGTTAATTAATGATTACTTAAAATGTTATGTACTGGTTGTCTAAAAGAGGAGGAATTGTGGTGTATGTGCCTTTAAGAGCCCCCTGTGTACTGTAATGCCGGTAATGGCCACTCGGGCTATATAAGCCTGTATAGTGTCTTGTATCTGTTAGTTCACCTCCAGACTTTGTTCAGTAAACACCTGTGAAACCAACTCCTGCATTCCGTGTCTCCATTAACACACGGATACAACATAGCCCACTCGCTCCAGTCTACTTTGGACAGTACTCCTGAACGTTCCAACCCTTCCAGCTCTGCTTCAACAGCTGGTCTGATCGCATAAGGCACTGGTCTGGCCTTCAGAAACTTTGGACTTGCATTATCCTCTATTTTAATCGTTGCTGTTATTCCTTTTAGTGTTCCTAGTCCCTCCTGGAACACTTCTTTTGCGTCAGTTAGCATTTTTGGCAGTCGTCCAGGTGTGACGTCGTCATCCTTTTTGGCCTCAACCTTCAGTGTCTGTATGGAATGCCAATCTAATTGTATCTTCCGGAACCATTCACGTCCTAGCAGTGGTGGTCCTCCATTTGGCAATGCATATATATCCATTTTAGGTATTTCCTGGCCTTTATATGTCACTTTCACCCTTATTTTTCCTTTGGGGTAGACTTTTTGCCCCGTATACGTCTTCAAGACAATCTCTGTAGCTTTCAAGGGTATGTGTGAAAATAGCCGCTTGTAATCTCTTTGATTTATGACTGTTAGAGCTGACCCTGTGTCCAATTCCATTTCCACTTGGACTCCGTCTATCTTGAGTGTAACCCAGATAGTCTGGTGATCCTCCATTTCGGTTACCTTATGTAGTTTCAGACAACCCAGCTCCTTGCTTCCGGAGTCTGTGTCACTTTTCTGTTCGTCTGAACCACTGTCCATCACCTGGTGTACCTTTTTGTACTTCTCCTGTGGAGATTTCTTACTGTTGGTTTTCTTCCCAGACCTGCAGACTCTTGCTATGTGTCCTGCTTTCCCACACTGTCTGCACACTTGGTCCTTGAGCCAACAATCTTTCTGGTCATGTGTTGTTCTGCTGCAGCGATAGCACTTCCCTGTTCCATAGGACATTTCATTGGTGCCATATTCTTGCGGTCTCCGTTGCATCTCTGCAGCGCCCCTTGCGGCTGCTTCGTGTGATACTGCCATACTGAAAGCTTTGTCCAGCGTAAGGTCCTTTTCTGCTAGAAGCCGTTTCTGGGTTCCTTCACTTTGTAGCCCACACACAAACTTGTCCCTTAACGTGTCTGCTAGTCCCGCTCCAAACTGGCAGTGTTTCGATAGCTTGCGCAGTTCCGTTAGGTACTCAGCATTGCTTTTGTCTTTGTGTTGGTTCCTTTTATGGAACTTAAATCGTTCTGCTATCAGCAGCGGTGTGGGGTTTAAGTGGTCCTGTAGGATTTCTACTATGCTTTCAAAATTCTTGTTTACTGGCTTCTCTGGGGTTATTAGATTTCGCAGTAACCCATATGTTTTTGCACCCATGGAATTTAACAGAACCAGTGCTTTATTAGCATCTGGCACTTCATTCGCCCTGCAGTACACCTCAATACATTCCACATATGTCGCCCAATCTTCGACTTCATTGTCGAATGTAGAGATACTGCCACTCTTCAGCATCCTTGGGTGTGCGTTAACTATCACAAATGGCGCCTCCCGTGCTTCCCCTTCTTCTCCGCTGGCACAAAATGGCGTCTCCCGCGCTTTCCTTCCTTCCCACGCTCGCCCTTCTTCTCTGCTGCGGCTTCTAAAAATGGCATCTCCCGCGCTCTTCCTTCTTCTCCGCGGCTCAATGACGTCTCCCGCGCTTTCCTTCCTTCCCGCGCTCGCCCTTCTTCTCCGCGGCTCAATGGCGTCTCCCCTTTCTTCGCCCTGCGGACCCTGCTCAGCCCGTGAGCACTGGCTGTGCTCTGCGCGTTCTTCTTTTTATATTTTTCGACGCCGCTCAGTCTAGAACCCGGCTGTTTCTTACCCTCTCTCTCTCCGGTTTGTTTTATTTTCCTCGACGCCGCTCGGTGTTCAACCCCCGGCTGCGCCCTGCGCTCTTCACCCCTGTCTTACCCCGTCGACGCTGCTCGGCTCTCTCTCCGCCGTCGGTCGGCTCCAGCCGCCGCTGCTTGGGAAGGGTCTGCGCTGGACCTGTCGTCGGTCTCTTACTGCTCGTTGTGGCTGGGGAACCAAGCCCGGCTCTCCACAACCTCCCCAGCGAAGTTGGATCTCTGCCTGACTGCTGGGCGGTTGCTCGAGGTCGACGCCCGTGTTCCTGGCCTCGACTATTTTTTTTTATTTTTTATGTTGCAGGTAGATTCGAATCGACACTCGTTGCCACTGTTGGATCCGTGGTTCAGTGGATATGCTATTATTAAATAATCACACGGATGCTGTACATTAACAAATAACAGGTCTTTACTGGAGGAGGGTAGTCTCTAGACTGGGGGTACAGAGGCATGCGCAAAGCTTATATACCGGTGTGGTCACTGCCGGTACTACAGTATACAGGAGCTGTAAAAGTAGTTCTGACTTAAAGGCACATACACTACTGATAGCTCTTTCAAAGAGCCGGCACAGGCACGATGGGCCGAATGGCCTTCGCTGTGCAGTATCATTCTATGATTCTGAATGGTTAAATACACTCTGAACTAACCAGACAATCGTGATTTCTTTATTAACTCAGTGACTCTCATTACTATACCATTTCACTGCAAAATGGATGGGGTGTATACCTTGCTGGCGCTATGCCTGCTAATTTTTGCAAATGCATTTCTTGCTGAAAGGCACATGTCCTCGGCTGCAAACCACACATGAAAAGCTTCTGCCTTATTTTCAATCTTTCTGGAAAACGTTTAACTGTTTTTGCATATGAAAAGACAGTGCAAATTAAAAAAGCAGCAGCTAGTTTGAAGTGCTTCTCATATTTTCAATGACCGAGCCTGGTCTTTTTAAAAATCCAAAGCAACAGGTGATTTGCGGAAGTTCTGTGCAAATGGTACACATCTTCCATAAGCTAAACTACCCTACCAGCAAATGGTAGGTTCTTATCTAATGATGTGTGGTGAAGTATTCTATTATTCCTATCTGTGATTCTTTGAAGCAAAGGCGCATCTCATTCAGTTGGGTCAAATATTCAACAATACCGTGAAAGCAACAATGTCCATAAAAGTCTTTTTAACACACCAGCCAGTGATTTGTCTTATGTACTACCTCACAGATCACATGGTATATAGCAATAAAAGAAAGCAAGCCAGAGCTTTTTCCAACCTGACCTGCTGTTGTGACTACCAAGGGAAGATGGTAGCAGTGATTGTTAGGAAAGGCATCGCTCTCTAAAGGGGCTAGTTCTTCAACATCTCTCAAGGACATGGCACACAATGAAGGCAACAGCCTTGCACAGAGAATTTTCTGTTGTGCTTGCCAAGGGTTTTGGAGGAAAAGGGAAGCTTCTCCACCACTACAAATCCAAAATCAGCTCAAATGTTTTGCATCCAGTTCTCAGGATGAGCTTGAAATGCAATGTCAGGAAAATGCAGTATCTTTGCACTTCAGTCAAGAACCAACAGCAGGAGACCATAAACAGGACTGTCTTTCTGAAGGTCACACAGCAGATGGTAAAAGATCCATTGGAAGATCTTCAAGCTCAGTGTCTACAACACTGAAATTGAAGCCGAAGAGGAGGCTGATTCCCTTATCTTCTTTACCACTCCAGAAATGTGTGAATAAAAGCTACATGAACAGTAATAGTGACAAGGATACAGAACGTTATTATGGAATAAGCCCAGAGGCTTTGCTCACACCTCCTGTGATCAACCTGATCCCACCTACTCCATCCAATTTGATCGATGATGATCAGTTTTTTGAGATAAACTCGGAGGAGGACAGTATGACACAAACCTCAGGCAGTGAATGTACAGACAGTCCAGCAAGTCCAACAACTGGAGATGCTGGGAGCTGCAGAGACGGCCAAGATACAGAGATAAGGAGAACCTGCGGCACTTATACAAATAGTGTAAGCCATATCGAGGGAGACACGTCAGTGATGCCTTTTGGAACCTCTGCAAAATCAGAAATTTATCTGCTTAAAGATGTTATCGAACTGAACTCAGACAAAGCTTCTTTCCAACATGGGTTAAAATCCAGTTGGAAACTAGAGGGAAGGATTGATTCAGAGGCTGAATCAAATACACTGAGCCAGATGAATCTGTTTAGAAACTATCAAGTGGCTCAACTTCCACAGTACCCAAGAAAAAGTAGGTATCAAATATAAATATATGATATTCATGAAGAAACATAGTACATAATCTCCAAACTTTGCTCAAGGTGCAATTTACACAGTCTTTTAGATTTATTTTGCTATAATCAAATTGTACATTCTCTATATGTAATATGCTGTTTTTAATAGTGGGTAATGTTATCCCTGACCCATGCATAACCCTGATCCAGCCGTGCAATTCCAAAGAACTTAGTTAATATAATTCTCATTAATTTTTTATATACAGTATTTATATCTGGCTGGATTCAACTAGATTAAATAAATCTTGCTTGGATTGCAGCACTTTTAGTCACAGTTGCCTATCCTAGATGAATATTCTGGGTGTCACTAATATCATTGTTGTGCTAGCATAATAGGCTAATGGTGAATTGCCACTGTCACTAAAATTGAGCAAAATGAAAAATTAAATTCCGTGGAACATTTTTTTTTGTTGCCAATCCTGCTCATTTTTATAATTGTGGAAAAACATTAGGATTGCAGTTTCTGAATTCTCTTTTTTCTTATTTGTTTATGGGATGTGGCCATCACTGGCAAGGCCAGCATTTATTGCCCATCCCTAATTGCCCTTGAGAAGGTGGTGGTGAGCTGCCTTCTTGAGCCGCTGCAGTCCGTGTGGTGAAGGTACTCCTACAGTGCTGTTAGGGAGGGAGTTCCAGGATGTTGACCCAGCGACGATGAAGGGACGGTGATATATTTCCAAGTCGGGATGGTGTGTGACTTGGAGGGGAACTTGGAGGTGATGGTGTTCCTATGAGCCTGCTGCCCTTGTCCTTCTAGGTGGAAGAGGTCACGGGTTTGGGAGGTGCTGCCGAAGAAGCCTTGGCTAGGTATTCTGGAAGGTCTCGTCACTCTATAGATCATCCATATGGTCTGGTTGGCACCTCAGCCACAGTACAACTGGAAGTTGGCCCCACAACTCCCAACAGACTGGTGATCAGAGAATTAGCAAGAACACAGTAACTACCTCTCGAAGCTGTGGAGAGGCCTTCTGGCTTTGCACCAGTGTAGTGCCAAATTGCACAATATTATGCAATATTAGCATGTCACTTTGCACCTGGGTACACATCAGATGTGGGTATCATCCTTGGTTCAGTGGGTAGCTCTCTCGCCTCTGTGTCAGAAGGTTGTGGGTTTAAGACCTACTCCAGAGACTTGAGCACAATATCTAGGCTGATACTCCAGTACCGTATTGAGGGAGTGCTGCACTGTCAGAGATACCATCTTTCAGACGAGTCATTAAACCAAGGCCACCTCTGTCCTTTCAGGTGGATGTTAAATAGCAGATGGCACTATTTGAAGAAGAGCAAGGGAGTTTTCCCATGTCCTAGCCAACATTTAGCCTTCAACTAACATCACCAAAACAGAATATCTGGTCATTTATCTCATTACTGTTTGAGGGAGCTTGCAAATTGGCTGCTGTATTTCCCTGTATTACAACAGTGACTACACTTCAAAAGTGCTTTATTGACTGTGAAGTGCTAAGGTTATGAAAGGTGCTATATTAATACAAGTTATTTCATGAAAAAGGTAATTTGGCTACTTCACTGTGATCTGAGGGGGCGCTAGAACAGTATCGCCGGGGTGAGGCGAATCCAGCACCACACGTAGTGCCACTGGTATGAGGTATCGGCAGGAACGCCAATGACAGGTGGGTCGTGATGTCAGTGAGTGTGCAACGCTCACCGACCGCCCGATCTGCTAAATTGATTCTCACCACTTACCTTAGCGCCTGGAGTAAACACCCACAGGGAGAGCTGGCGTGAAGCACCAGGAAGCTGGCTCCAGGGAGGTTATTTAAAGGGATCATCAATAATCACTCCAGTCTGCAACAGGAGACATAGCTAACATCTCACAGTTTGCCGTCCATGGCTGCATCCGGGAAGTCACAGAGGCTCTCTACAGTAGGAGAAGGGACTACATTGCCTTTCCCATCACCAGAGAGAAGCAAGACGAGCGTGCATGTGGCTTTGACAGGATAGTGGGCCACCTCATAACAATCCTGAGATCTTCCATAACCGCAAAGGCTGACAGGCAGTGACAAGGGCAATGGCGGAGTGGCAGTGGTGGGAGCAGGAATGCTGTCATCCTGAGAGATGACAGCAGGTTCCTGCTCCACTGACCCACTGCCACTCCCCTGGGGCAGCACCTCAGCATCCCTAGCAAACTGTTGGAGCACAGATTGCTGGCCTGCTGCGACACAGTGAAAATCTCAGTCGACGGTGGTAGACCCAGCCACGATGGCAGCAGTCAGAGTTTGCGTGGCATCAAGCTGAGACTGCATGAGAGCAGTCTGAGATTGGATGCCACCAAGCATAGACTCCATTACAGCACTAAGACGTTGCATCGCTTCTGCCTGTGCTGCAATGGAAGCTGCCAGATTGCCCATCACACGCGACATCAGATCTGGGTTGCCACGGTCTCTCTGGGAGTCTACCATCCTTTGCAGACTGGAAATGATGGGCTCCATGGTGTGCGCAGAGCCTTGTGCAATGTTGGAGGTGGACTCCTCCATGCTCCTTACCATTGCCGAGAGGCTCGCGGGCACCCTTGCCATTGCATCTATCATCCCCGTGTGCATGCCCATCACCCTTCTTCTAAAGGCCTCCCCATCGAGGTCCTCATCTGAGTCCTGTGCAGCAGAACTCATGCGCGAACTCGCCCTCTGGGGAGCTGGCCCCCGAGCTACCCTTTCCCCCTGGCCTTGTGGCATCCCACTCGTCCCCGGTGCCTTACCCTGTGCAGATCCTGTTACTATACTATCCTCTAAAGAATACATAGTGCCAGTATCTGAGCTGGTGCATGCAGGTGAGACATGCAGTGACGCGGTGTGTTCTTCCTTCTCCTCTTCTCCCGCCTTGCTCTCTACGGTGCCCCCAGGGACAGGCTGCTCAGATGCTTGCTGATTATCTGAAAGCATAAAGGCCCAAGAGTCGGGTTAAGGTGAGGGGAGGGGGGCAGGAAGGGAGAAATGCATGCATACAGCATGATTAGCTGGAAAGTGCAAAACGTTCGTGGGGTGAGGGGTGATGC
Organism: Somniosus microcephalus; assembly: GCF_052327205.1. Classification (NCBI taxonomy): domain Eukaryota; kingdom Metazoa; phylum Chordata; class Chondrichthyes; order Squaliformes; family Somniosidae; genus Somniosus; species Somniosus microcephalus. Next base: position 139,150,853 of record NC_140989.1, on the reverse strand, counting down.
ACTATCAACAACACCAAAGACTACGAGTTGAACTTATACGAAGTAGGCTTTTATTGACTAAGAACTGGAGCATGCCTCTGCTAGTGGATCCATCCTAAGAGCTCCCGGGGGAAGGGTGGTGAGTCACCTTTATACCCAGGCTTAGGGGTGGAGCCAGGGGCGGAGACATGCCCGGACCTGTACAGAGTTAACAGTGGTTTACCACACAGACATGTACAGAGTTAGCAGTGGTTTACCACATTCACCCCTCGTTTAAAAAAGAGTCCGGCAGGGTGAAGTGTTTCAAAAGTTCGTATACGAAAGTCTCTCCGGGGGTCTTGTCTGCCGTAATGATCTTCGTGGTGCCGGTTGCGGCGGTTCTTTGCCCGCGGCCGCTTCTCGCGTGGGACGGAGCACTGGCGTGTCGTCCTCTCGGGGTAGGGATGGCACCGGCATGTCATCAGTTCGTGGTAGACACCCCGGTGGTGCGTCGTGGGTAGTGGTGGTGGGTGGAGGTAGTGGATGGTGATCGATGGTGTTTCGGGTGGTACTTGAGGGTGCGAGGTCTCGAATTGAGACTGTGTCCTCCCGCCCGTCAGGATACGTCACGTAGGCGTACTGTGGGTTGGCGTGGAGGAGGTGAACCTTTTCGACCAGGGGGTCCGTCTTATGGCTCCTCACGTGTTTCCTGAGCAGGACGGGTCCCGGAGGCGTCAGCCATGGCGGCAGTGATGTCCCCGAGGTGGATTTCCTGGGGAAGACGAACATCTTCTCATGAGGGGTGGTGTTTGTGGCAGTACAGAGCAGTGATCGTATGGAGTGGAGCTCATCGGGGAGGAAATCTTGCCAGCGGGAGATTGGGAGGCCCTTGGATTTTAGGGCGAGCATGGCGGTCTTCCACACCGTTGCGTTCTCCCTCTCTACCTGTCCGTTACCCCGGGGGTTGTAGCTGGTAGTCCTGCTCGTGGCTATGCCCTTCTCGAGCAGGTACTGGCGCAGCTCGTCGCTCATGAACGACGAGTCCCTGTCGCTGTGGATGTAATTGGGGAAGCCAAATATGGCGAACAGGTCATTGAGGCACCTGATGACTGTGGCGCTGGTCATGTCCGGGCAGGGGATGGCGAAGGGGAAACAGGAGAACTCGTCAATAATATTGAGGAAGTACGTGTTGCGGTCAGAGGAGGGAAGGGGCCCCTTGAAATCGACGCTGAGACGTTCGAAGGGGCGGGTGGCTTTAATCAGGTGTGCCCTGTCTGGCCTATAAAAATGCGGTTTGCATTCGGCGCAGACCTGGCAGTTCCTGGTCATGGTCCTGACCTCCTCGATGGAGTAAGGCAGGTTGTGAGCTTTAATAAAATGGAAGAACCTGGTGACCCCCGGGTGGCAGAGATCATTGTGGAGGGTCCGTAGCCTATCGACTTGTGCGTTGGCACATGTCCCACGGGATAGGGCGTCTGGGGGCTCATTAGGTTTCCCGGGCCGGTATAAGATATCGTAGCTGTAGGTGGATAACTCGATCCTCCACCGCAATATCTTATCATTTTTGATTTTCCCCCTTTGTTGTTAAACATAAATGCTACTGACCGTTGGTCAGTGAGCAGGGTGAAACGTTTACCGGCCAGGTAATGCCTCCAGTGCCGTACAGCCTCCACTATCGCCTGGGCCTCCTTCTCGACTGAGGAGTGTCGAATTTCGGGGCCATGGAGGGTCCGTGAAAAGAAGGCCACGGGTCTCCCCGCCTGGTTAAGGGTTGCGGCTAGGGCGAAGTCGGATGCATCGCTCTCCACTTGGAAAGAGATGGACTCATCCACTGCGTGCATTGTGGCCTTCGCAATGTCCTCTTTTATGAGGGTGAAGGCCGCATGGGCCTCTGCTGTCAGGGGGAAGGAGGTTGACTTGGTGAGGGGCCGGGCTTTGTCCGCATAGTTGGGCACCCACTGGGCGTAGTAAGAGAAGAACCCTAGGCATCTCTTCAGGGCTTTTAGGCAGTGGGGGAGGGGTAGTTCCAGGAGGGGGCGCATTCGGTCGGGGTCGGGGCCGATGACTCCATTTTCCACCACGCAGCCAAGAATAGCGAGGCGCGTGGTGCGGAACATACATTTTTCTCTGTTGTATGTCAGATTCAGCCGTTGGGCCGTACGGAGGAATTTTTCTAGGTTGGCGTTGTGGTCATGCCGGTCATGGCCGCAGATGGTGACGTTGTCTAGATAGGGGAAGGTGGCCTGCTGCGCGTTCTGGTCAACCATCCGGTCCATCTCCCTTTGGAAGACCGAGACCCCGTTGGTGACGCCGAAGGGGACTCGGAGGAAGTGGTAGAGGCGACCGTCAGCCTCGAAGGCCGTGTACTATCGGTCGTCAGGCCTGATGGGGAGCTGGTGGTATGCCGACTTCAGATCAATCGTCGAGAATACCCGGTATTGTGCTATCTGGTTGACAATGTCAGATATGCGGGGAAGTGGGTATGCGTCTAATTGCGTGTATCGATTGATCGTCTGGCTGTAATCAATAACCAGGCGCTGTTTTTCGCTGGTCTTCACTACCACCACTTGGGCTCGCCATGGGCTGGTGCTGCCCTCGATAATCCCTTCCCTCAGGAGTCTTTCTACTTCTGATTTAATAAAGCTCCTATCCCCGGCACTGTACCGCCTGCTTTTAGTAGCAATTGGCTTGCAGTCTTTGGCGAGGTTAGCGAACAACGGGGGGGGGGGTTTGACCTTCAGGGTGGACAGGCTGCATACTTTGCGCGGCGCCGTGTTTAAATTCTGCCGGCTGCAGAGTGTAAGTGGGGGCAGGGGCCCGCCATATGCCATCGTGACGCTCTCCAGATGGCACTGGAAGTCTAATCCTAGCAGTACGGGAGCGCAGAGCTGTGGCAGGACGAGGAATTTAAAATCTCTGTACTCCACGCCGTTCACTGTCAGAGTCGCTACACAGTAGCCGCCGACGTCCGCCGTATGGGACTTTGAGGCCATAAAGACCTGGTGGCGTGTGGGCATAACCGATAGGGAGTAGCATCGCACCGTGTCGGGGTGGATGAAGCTCTCCATGCTTCCGCAGTCGAAAAGGCAATTTGTGGCATGGCCATTTACCTTTATGTTCATCATGGACCTGGCTAGTTGATGGGGCCTAGATTGGTCCAGGGTGATGGAGGCCATCGTCGAGGTCGGTGGGTCGCTGTAGTATTCGCCCGCGCCGGGGGCCTGGTCCCGAAATGGTGTCCAAGATGGCGGCTCCCCCGCGGCTGGTGGTGCCCAAAATGGCGGCCCGCACAGCTCACACGTGGTTGGTGGGGTCCAAAATGGCGGCCTGCACGGTTCACATGCGGCGCTGCTGGAATTGGGGGTCGATTTTGCCCTGCACACTCTCGCGTAGTGGCCTTTCTTGCCGCATTTGGAGCAGGTCGCGTCCTTTGCTGGGCATTGCTGTCTGGGGTGCTTGGCCTGGCCGCAGAAGTAGCATTTCTGGCCTCTGGTCATTGCAGCTGTAGTTGGGCTGCTGGCGGCTTGTGGCCTTACCGGGTCCCAAGATGGCTACTCCCGTGACATCCACGTGGCCATCCGGTCAGGGGGGTAGGCGTCCATGTTCTGGAGGGCCACGTCTAACGAGTTAGCGAGGGCCACCGTCTTCTGCAGGTCGAGCCCCCTCTGTTCCAGCAGCCTCTGCCATGTATAGTTGGACCTGATGCCGGCTACGTAGGCGTCTCGGATCAGGTCTTCCGTGCATTCCTTGGCCGTCACCGCTTTGCAATTACAGGCCCGGCCGAGGACTCTCAGTGCCAGTAAATATTCGGCGCCCGATTCCCCGGGGCGTTGTTTTCGGGTAGCCAGGAGGTGTCTGGCGTAGAACTCGTTAACAGGCCTCACGTATTGTTCCTTTAGCGTCGCGATGGTGGCCGCGTAAGTTGTGGCGTCTTGGATGATCGAGTAGACTCGGTGGCTCACCCGTGAGTTCAAGACAAGCCGTTTCGCGTCATCTGTAGTGACGGTAGTGCTGGAGGCCTCCAGGAAGGCTTCGAAACAGCTCAGCCAGTGTTCAAAGTTATTGGCTGCATCTGCTGCTTGAGGATCCAGGTCTAAATGTTCCGGCTTCAAGATTTGCTCCATGTCGAAAATTTAGTCAATAAAATTGATGCACTATCAACAACACCAAAGACTACGAGTTGAACTTATACGAAGTAGGCTTTTATTGACTAAGAACTGGAGCATGCCTCTGCTAGTGGATCCATCCTAAGAGCTCCCGGGGGAAGGGTGGTGAGTCGCCTTTATACCCAGGCTTAGGGGTGGAGCCAGGGGCGGAGATATGCCCGGACCTGTACAGAGTTAACAGTGGTTTACCACACAGGCATGTACAGAGTTAGCAGTGGTTTACCACAAGGGGGAAGTGAGATGTGAGAAGAAGTAGTAGGGATGAACATACCGTTGTTGTCCACAAGGGGGTCAACGTCACCGGTGGCCATGGCGCCCACCACCTGGCGCCCAACAATCTGCAGCACTCAATTCTCCAGCGCAGACAGTGGTGAGTGAGTGTGGAGCAATATGTTTGGGTGATATGTCTGCCATAGTTGAATAGCTGTCACTGTGTGCAAGGTGTAAGATGTAAGATGTGGATGTGAGTGTTGGTAGGTAGACTTTGTTGGTGGGTGAGTGCTGGGGGTGTGGTGCTTTGGGCAGTGTGTGAAGATTGTGGCTCAGATGGTGGTTTGTAGCATTTGTTGAAGCAGTCACTCATCCTGACCACCCGAGCAAGGTCGTTAAATTTCTTCCTGCACTGTGTGTGGGTCCTGGGGGCCACAATGCTGCCTGAGATGTGCTGCGCTACCTCCTTCTACATAGTGCGGAAACTTTTGGCGAAGGCCTCCTGCCACTTGTCGGGTAGAGCACCGCCCTCCGTCTCTCCACAGCGAAAACCAATGCCTCTAATGCTTCATCGGAGAATCTGCAGGCTCTCTCCCTGGGGTGTGGACCTGCCATGAGCACATCTGATTCAGTCCTCTGGCTCCTTGTCCTGCTTGCTGAGGCAGCTGCACAGCCAGCAATGCTGAGAATATGGTGCTGCAGCATCAATGAAACTCCCCTTTAAGTAGTGAAAAAAGCCTGTGGCAATCATGACTTGCAATTAGACTGCACCTGATATTGGTCCACCCTTTGAGTGCAACGCCAATGAGCTTGGGTTTTAAGACTTGAATTAGGACTCAAATCATTTTTTTGAGCAGTGAGCATGAATTTTGCATGCAGTCTAAAGCATTAACACCTGGACCTAATTTTCCAACTTTTCTACTGACACTGTCTATTCCTTGGTTATAATGAATTTCTAGTCCTCTGTTTAGGATGTTGTAGGGTGATCCATCTTATGGTCTTCCATTGTAGATTCACTGACCTGCATGTTGCAATCTAGATCAGGACCTGCAGATGACCTTTCGTGAGTCTGGTCATCACACAGGTGTCAGATCGTCCAGCTGGTCAACAGTGCAGTCACCCTTTTGAGCACTGGATCGTGGGTCTTGTGGGGGTATTGTGTCTTTGTCCTTCTAAGTCGTGCCAACATCTCCTTCAAATGTAATCTCTTCCCCGGAAATGCTGATGGACCCTGATGTTACCTCTGTAGTTGTGCACATCATGTAGACATAACAACAACAACTTGCATTTATATAGCATCTTTAACGTCCCAAATCACATAAGTGACATTATTTAATACTGATTTTTTTTTACACTAAGCATGTTGCTAAAGACAAATCATTGTTATTAACTGAGTTAGTGTAGGCCTAGTGAACGATAATGAATACTCGAAGTTACCTTGAATTTACAAGAAATTACTAAATAATGTTGGCAGTGAATGGTGATGTGGTGCAGGTTTAAGATAGCAACCAGTATTTCACCCAAGTATCCCTTTTTCACATATGAGCCTTGATGTTGACTGTTGGCAAGCTATTGAGCCATGGAGATCATGAGAGTCAAGCCAAACCCTATCCTCAGCTACTGGTCAATGGTGACCCCCAAGGTATTGATGGTGTGGGTTTTGATGACGCTGGTTCCATTGATGGTCTGGGTGAGATGGCTGAGCTTTCTCTTGTTAGAGATGGCAATTACCTGGCACTAATGTGGCGCGAATGTTACCTGCCACTTGTCAGCTCACCATTGGCCAGAAGCTGAGCTGTACCAGCCATATGAACACTGTGGCTACAAGAGCAGGGCAGAGACTGGTTAATCTGTGATGTGTAACTCTCCTCCTGACCCCTCATAGCTTCTCCATCATCAGGAAGGCTCAATCAAGAGTGTGATGGAATACTCACCACTTGCCACAACACTCAAGTAGCTCAATACTATCCATTCAAAGCATTTCACTTGATCGGCCCAGTATCCACCACTGACGCACTGTGGCTTTAGTGTGTACTATCTACAGGATCCATGGCAGCAACTCCCAAAGATTATTTCGACACTATCTCCCTCCCCTGTGACCTCTACCACAGAGCAGCAATTTTGTGGAAGCACCAGTACTTCCAAGTTCCCCACCAAGTCACAAAGCATCCTTACTTGGACAAACATCTCCGTTCCCTCATCGTCACTGGATCAACTTCCTGGAATTCCTTACCTAACACCATCGTGGGAGTACCGTTATCACCAGGACTGTAGCAGTTCAAGGAGGAGTTCCGTCATCACCTTCTCAGGGCAACTAGGAATGGGGAATATGTGCCGGCCTAGGTAACATCGCCAACATCCCACGAACAATTTTAAAAAAATTACTACATGATAAATGCTCAACATTTTACCATGTAACGTTCAACTCTTTTGAATCATAGCCAGAAAAAAAATGGTAATTTTACTCACCGTCATTTCTCCAGGGTTTCCGGGTATCCTCCACAAAGGTTATGGTGGATGATTGGAAGAACCACCACGATAATTCAGCCCCTCACCACCTAACTTACAGAGCCTGGGGCGAGGGACTGAAACGCTGCCTGGAACATGCTCCTGTTAAAATGGCACATAGAGCGTGTGCATCGTGGATCCGACTGAGATAGCCCAAGTCTATTTCACTTGGACTCACAAGCTTAGAAGACACTTCCCCAGTTTGTAAGATATTCCTCTCTCTGCCATTTTAAAGCAGCTGTTAACACCCTTATTTTAAATGGTTTAATACCTTTGGTAAAATAGTCGATAAAGGAATATTTTAATCCCCACACGCCCTGCTCTCATCGGATGTCGGAGGGTTAAAATCGGGGCTTAAGGGATTCCTGAAACAAGGAAAATACTGACACTCAGCCTGACATACTGACATACTGTCCACTCATTGGATGACTTCCAGAGCAGAATTAGCATGAAGCTGATAAGAGTAGTTTGTACTGTACAATCCACAGATACAACTGCTGGCCAACAATTGCAATGAAGAAAAACAGAGCAAAACATTGATAATAAAGGACATTTGTTTTGAGGAGATTTTTATTGCAATTCTTGCAGTGCTATAAGAGTACTTGAAAATGCTTTCATTGGATAAAGATTGAAATTTTTAATCAAACGTTGCTTTAAATATTGACTTTGGATCACAACAATGGAGACTTACAAGTATTAGGAGCTGGACTGAGACAGCCCAAGCCCATTTCACTTGCCTAGAAATTACTGTTGATGGTATTAGCGGGCAGACACTTCCCCTCTTTGTATGACATTCCTCTGTCTGCCATTTTACTGCAGCTGTTAATTCCTTTTATTTTAAATGGGTTAATACCTTTGCTAGAATAGTTGATAAGGGAATGTTGTACAAGCAGGTTAAGCATTCATCTGCTAATAGTGATAACACTAACTTCCAGGCTCTACAATCCTTAGACATGGGAGACCTTCAGACTATCAGCCTGGGTTTGTTTCGAACCCAGATCCAACCAGCAAATGGGAAGTAGATCTTCTGCATAGGGAGGGCAGCTGGATAACTGGCACAGAAGGGGAGGGTTGGTCATTTTAACTTTTGGTGATAGTGTAAACCAGGTGATATTGGATCAGTCCCCATTATACGCCTCTCCCAATATTTGATTCCTCGGTCAGGCCACTGGTTAAAATAGCAGTCAGGCCCTGATGACATCATCAGAGCCCGATCTGCATATTTAAAGAAGGCCCCCGCGAGTTTCTGGCAGTTATCCTACTGCCTATTCAGAAGAGATGGTTAAAATGCAAGACTGCAGGAATGAAGCAGGGCGTCGGCTGTCCGCCTCCCAGCCAATTTTAACTGCTCACGTGCCCGGTTCCTATATATTCTACTAGCTGGGGTGAGCCCGGCGTTGCCGAGGCTTTTTCGAGGGCATGTTGTTGTTGGAAGAGAGAGAGAGAGCGACTGGGGGGGTGGGGGGGCGGCAGAGAGAGACTGGGGGGGGGAACAGAGAGAGACTGGGGGGGGGAACAGAGAGAGACGGGGGGGTGGAACAGGGAACAGAGAGAGACTGGGGGGGGAACAGAGAGAGACTGGGGGGGGAACAGAGAGAGACTGGGGGGAGGGGGGAACAGAGAGAGACGGGGGGGAACAGAGAGAGACTGGGGGGGGGGAACAGAGAAGCTCTCCCCCCCCCGCGATTTCCCGAGGCTCTCCCCCCACCCCCCCACGATTTCCCGAGGCTCTCCCCACCCCCTCGATTTCCCGAGGCTCTCCCCCCCGCGATTTCCCGAGGCTCTCCCCCCCCGCAATTTCCCGAGGCTCTCCCCCCCCCCGCGATTTCCCGAGGCTCTCCCCCCCCCCGCGATTTCCCGAGGCTCTCCCCCCCCCGCGATTTCCCGAGGCTCTCCCCCCCCCGCGATTTCCCGAGGCTCGCCCCCCCCGCGATCTCCCGAGGCTGTGTGCTGGCGTCACGGGGGCCGTGCGCATGCGTGCCGGCGTCAAGGCGGCTGCGCAACTGGCGGCCTCTTCATTTTTTTTAAACTCATGTCACGGGGTGGCGGGCCGTGCGCATGCGTGGTTTCAAGACCGCCGGCGTGCCCCGTTGCCGGGGTAACGGGGGCCGTGCGAAAGCGTGCCGTCGTCAAGGCGGCCGCGCAACTGGCGGCCTCTTCTTTTTTTTTTAAACTCATCTTTCGCCGATTAAATAAATAGAGAGCAGCAAAAGAGGAGGAGGGAGTAGGAGTCGCTCGGTAGGCCCATGCAAGAAGGACGGTAGATGTGAATAAGAGGCAGGGCTCGGCTGCCGGTTAACTAAGTGGCCCCTCGGGTCAGGCGCAGGCCTGGTCTCGAACGAGGAGCCAACTGCCCCGCCCACCGCTTGCGCATTTGCTAAACACAATTTAAAACACAAATAAATTGTTATTTAATTCCCTAACACATCATTAAAATATTTACCTTAGTTCCCTAACACACAGAAAGTGTGGGGGAAAAAATCCTGAAAAATCAAGATGGCGGCCACTCACCTCGGTTCAGAAGGATAAGGCCCGCCCACACACGCACCGATTGGTCGACCGGTCAGGTCACCGAAGCGTAGGATGGTCAATCGTCGAGTCACTCGACACTCAACTGTAGGACGGCACGCGCCAGGAACCCACCGTCCGATTGGTCGACCTCGACGTCACACGGTCGCTAATGAGATGCTAATGAGCGGAACACTGAATGTTTTTTGGATACCACGGGTGGGATTTTTGTCCGGCTGAAACGTAAATACGCCTATGACCGGTCCGGAATCGCAAGCTTTCTTTTGAGGCGACGCGCGCGTCGGTACGCTCTGTAACTTTCAAACGTATAGAACACGGACAGACAGACAGACATCGGGACAGACAGACAGAAGAGCCGCTTTATATATATAGACTAGCTGGGGGAGCCCGGCGGTGCCGAGGCTTTCTCGAGGGCATGTTGTTGTTGGAAGAGAGAGAGAGAGCAAGTGGGGGGGGAAGAGAGAGCGACTGGGGGGGGAAGAGAGAGCGACTGGGGGGGAAGAGAGAGCGACTGGGGGGGAAGAGAGAGCGACTGGGGGGAAGAGAGAGCGACTGGGGTGGAAGAGAGAGCGACTGGGGGGAAGAGAGAGCGACTGGGGGGGAAGAGAGAGCGACTGGGGGGGAAGATGAGAGCGACTGGGGGGGGAAGAGAGAGGGACTGGGGGGGAGAGAGAGCGACTGGGGGGTAGAGAGAGCGACTGGGGGGGAGAGAGAGCGACTGTGGGGGGGAGAGAGAGCGACTGGGGGGGAGAGAGGGCGACTGTGGGGGGGAGAGAGAGCGACTGTGGGGGGGAGAGAGAGCGACTGTGGCGGGGAGAGAGAGCGACTGTGGGGGGGAGAGAGAGCGAATGTGGGGGGGAGAGAGAGCGACTGTGGGGGGAGAGAGAGCGACTGTGGGGGGGAGAGAGAGCGACTGTGGGGGGGAGAGAGAGCGACTGTGGGGGGGGAGAGAGAGCGACTG